>NC_091477.1:10963660-11329494 GCF_036971445.1 Narcine bancroftii | reverse complement strand
TCCACATGGGTTCAGGAGGCAGTACCAATGCAGTCATTGATGTGTAATGGGTAAAGAATTGGGGTGCAGCAGCAGAGAATGTCTCAAGGAAGAACTGTTCCATGCAGCCAATGAAAATACAGACGTAGCTAGGACCCATGCAAGTAGGAAGTGAGAGGAATTAAAACAGAAGCTGTTCAGTTGTTCAGAACCCACCTAGCTCCATTTGCCCTGTCAGTTTCCTTCTCTGCTTACACCTATCACTGCCTATCTCAATCTCTAACTCCAACCTTCCCCCTCCCCACCATGCCTCATCTGTGCATCTTTCACCCTTCCTTGGCCATTATACCATTATACGGTCTACCCTTTCTGTCCTTAGTCTTGATGCAGTGCCTCAACTCAAAATGGTGCCAATTCATTTCCCCCACCCTTCTACTTGTTGAATTCCTCCAACAGTTCTGTTTGTTTTTGCTCCAGATTCTAATGTCTGCAGTCTCCTCTGTCTCCATACTACAGATTTCTGTAGGGAAGGCATCAGGTGCTCACTTTGTGGCCTCCTTTACATTGGAGAGGCTGGATGCAGACTGGGAGATCGCTTTGCTGAGCACATTTGGTCAGTCCGCATCAGTGACAGGAAACTCTCAATGATCAACCAGTTCAATTCTGCACCCCACTTCCATGCTGACATGTCTGTCCATGGCCTCGTGTAGTATCCCACCAGGACCACCCATAAATTGGAGAAACAAGACTTGATCTTCCAACTGGATGACATTAACATGGACCACCAGTTTCTGCTTGCCAACTCTCCATTCTCTCTCCCTTGCCTTTCCCTTTGTCTTTCTTCCTCCAGCTCTCCATCCCTTTCCCTCTCTATTCACAGAGCTATCCTTCCTGTCCCTGCTTGCTGGTGTCCTCTCCCTCCCTTATCTACCTATTACCTCCTGTCTTTGGGCCTGTGCCCCTTTCTCTATCCTCCCCCACACCATTTTGTTCAGGCACCTGCTGACATTTTTTTCATACCTTGATGAAGGGCTCAAACCCGAAACATTGGCTATTTATCTTCATCTTTGCTACATAAAGTACACTGCTTGACCAGTTGAGTTTCTCCAGCATTGTGCGTACATTTTTAACTAGCTGGACACCTGGCGTTGCCCAGGAAATAAAATACTCTGTTGTTGTTGGCTCCAAAAGATGTCATCTGAAATGCTGAGTTATAGGCTTTGATCATCTTTAGGAAATGTTTGGGCTCTGCTGTGGGGGCCAGCAGCAGCATTTTCAATGACAGGAGGCTCGGCCAGTGGAGATATGCTATGTTTTCCATTGGAACCACATATCGATGGCGTTTCCTTTCCACTTCCGTACTGCAGAATGTTGGCATACCTCTGACATGGAGCCAATTACAACTGCATTATGGAAGAATACTCAATGTCAACTGAGTAATTGAATGCAGCATTTAGCAGGTTGGCTGTAGTAAATGGTGCTGCCCTTCAGCTGGTGGCCTTTCTTTGCATTACTTGTTCTTTCTCAGCAGACACTTGTTGTCTGCTCATGGAATGCCTGGTGGCATCAGCACTGAGGTGGGTTTGGTGTTGTTCCTCAGTTTCCTGCTGCCTGATCCTTGTTTGTCTGGAGGCCTGAGCACTGGGGCAGGCCTGGTGTTGCTTTGGCCACTTGTTTTTATTCTGAATGTACATTGATGCATAGCGCTGGAACTAATTGAGGTGTCCCTGGTGCAAGTTCAATTTTTAAAAAACTTTTGAACTTTGTGTGACCTTAAAGGTTAAATTTAATGTGGCCATGATGTTCAGCAGCAAATGTTACCACACTGATAGGAAACAGTAATGCAAGTCTCTTATGTGTGCAGTTCTGGTTACCAAATTATAGGAATGATATCAGTAAGGTAGAGAGGGTGCAGAGAAGATTTACTAAAATTTTGTCTGGATTGTAGGATCTAGAAATCAAAGAAAGATTGAGTAGACTGGGTCTTTATTCATTAGAACATAGAAGGTTGAGGAGGGATTTGATAGAGGTATATAAAATTATGAGGGGGTTAGAGAGCGGGGATGTGAATAGGCTCTTCCCCTTGAGGGTAAGTGAGATTGGTACGAGGGATCATAAGTTAAGGGTTGGAGGCAAATTTTAGAAGTAACATGAGAGGAAGCTCCATCACTCAGAGAGAGAGGTGGCTGAGTGGAATGATCTTCCGGAAGAGGTGGATGCAGCAGGGTCAATTTTGTCACTTAAGAGAAGGTTGGATGAGTGCATGGATGTGAGGGGATTGGAGGGTTATGGACAGGGAGCAGGTAGGTGGGACTAGTGGAGTTTCACTTAAATTGGTGCAGACTAGAGGGGCCATACTGTAATTGTTATATATGATTATAAATCAGTGCTAGTAAATACTTGTATAATAAACAGTATTGCAAGCTCGTCAAAAAAACACTTTTGAACTTCATATGACCTTAAAAGGTCATAACATTCAGCATCAAATGTTACCCTTACTGAACTTCCTTGGACATTTCTAGAGTGCTCCATATTGATTTGCATGGAGAGCAAACAAGCAGACATACATGCACAAGTATATATTCGATTGCAACAAGATTTTGTCTTTTAGCAAAACCAGTAAATGTGGAAGACTGAGTACCCTGATGTGCCATTCAGCTATTGCACACTAATTCTGTCCTTGTGGGGAGCCAGAGAGATAATGTTTGTTCCTTCAGAGAATAATTATATAAATGACGAAGGCATGTTACATCCATAATTTGATGCTAGATTGTAGCTACAATGAGAGGGAAATATATTTGGAATTGTCTGTAAGCAGGAGGATAATACTTGCAAGGCTCTGCAGTGTTCAGGATTCC
The DNA here is from genome assembly GCF_036971445.1 of Narcine bancroftii. Lineage (NCBI taxonomy): Eukaryota > Metazoa > Chordata > Chondrichthyes > Torpediniformes > Narcinidae > Narcine > Narcine bancroftii. Next base: position 11,326,657 of record NC_091477.1, on the reverse strand, counting down.
TTTATTGTCTTGACATATAATGTTGCACAAAGTTGCTTTCTGTCTGCCACAAGGCAAAGAGTCACCGTTAGTGTTGCCGACACCCTTTACAGTACGAGACAAAGAAGCAGAAGATGGCCCCAACTGAGTGTCCGTGGATTTACCTCCAGTGCTCCTGCAGTCGCGTAGATTCCTGTTCGATTCATCGACAGCCTGAGCTCCAGATCCAAACCTCTGACATGATCAGGAAACTTTCGGTGCCCGAGGCCCTTTGGGAGTCCTTCTTACCCTCAGCACCCTCTTGAATCCCGGCTCCGATACCTGTTTCCCACGAGCCAGTTTCCAGCACCCCACAGGCCACATGGCACCCACCCCCTAGCCCATGGCCTGTGTGGGTTTCTCAACCACTGACCCCTTGCTAGTGTGCCACCGTGGTCACTGTCCTCTGGGTGGTCTCTTCTGCTTCTCCTTCTCATTTGGGGGGGATGTTCTCCCCATTTCTGGTGCCTATGCCTGTCTGCTGCTCCCTGGAGTCATGGCCGCTGTCGAGCACAGATGTCGCCATCTTGGGCACAGATGCGCAGTTGCAGGATTTTAGCCTCCAGCATTAGGACCAGGCAGTGAACCCTTTAGAGCAGTGCAGTGTGTATGCTCCCTTCACTCCTGGGTCCACACCAGAGTCAGGGACAAAGTTTTTGGTTAGCTAAGGAGCCTAAACCAGATGTCATAGTCTCAGAGTTAGGGTCAGGCATTTAGGACAAAATAATGCAGAAGGTTGGTGAATACCATGCTGCGATGTCTCATTCATTGATCTCATTCATAATAGAAACCAACAGATATATGATGTTAATGGAATATTGCAGGAATGTCGAGTTACTATTAGAAGATCATCTGTGATCTTGATGAATAGCGCTGAAGGCTCATAGGATCAGATGGCGTGCTCTTGTGTACAAATTCTTTGGTTATTGTTTGCTGACTCTTGCAACCTGTTGCAAATAATTCTGCATAAATTATTCTTTGTGTTCTATTTTGAAATTGCCACATGCATGAGATGAGTAAACTATTTTGGTATTTTTATTTGAACAGAAAGATGCCCAATCAAAACAACACAAGGAAGTTTCTCAAGAGTTTGAAGCACTTCATGGTGATGGTGGTAAGGAAATGGTGACAATTAACAGGGCCATAAAGGTGTATGTAGTACGAAGGGAATGGGTTTGAGGGCCCATGTAGCAGTGCTGTGATTGCTAAAGCATGCTTTTGACAGTATATCTCTCAGTAAAGCAGAAGCAGATTTGAGGTTTATTTGACTAGTCCAAATGATGATTGCCCACATCGTAAATTGGATTGAAATTGATTCATTAATAAGACTGTTATTGTCTGTAAACTATTGCCCACTGAAGCAGGATAGATCTGGGGGCATTGACCATCTATTGCCCAATTCCAGGTGTCAACCCAAGTTGGTCTTCATGACCATAAAAAATACTACAGCACAGTAACTGGGTCATTTGGCCCTTCTGGTCTGTGCTGTAACATCACCCTGCTAGCCCCACTGACCTGCACCCATTCCATATCCCTCCAGGCTTCTCCCATCCATTTATCTATCCAATTTATTCTTCAAGCTTAAGAGTGAACCAACATTTACCAAATTAGATTTGTCTTTCCAAAACCTGTTGAATTACATGCACTCCATCCCAGCATGCTTTCCACAAGTCATGGATTGACCCAGAGTCCCAGGATAAGGTCAGAGTTTCACTCAACTAGAAACCTCTCACCATTCAGCCATCACATTACCCTCCCCCCAAAAAAATCTTTCGGGAGTGTGCTCCGTGAAGGGCATGGCGCACAACCCGCAGGGTGGAAGCCAGGAGATGGGCAGTCCCTCATGCTGTGCAAAGGTGCCTTCAGTGAGTGGTCCCACAATTGGTGAGTCATTCTCCAGTCTGACCACGTTTTGACCAGCAGGTAACTCCAAACATTGCTGGTCGGCTCACCATTTGGCTGAGACAGTCCACTGAAGAAGCAGAAGAAAATTGGATCAGGTTGGTACAAGGGAATAACTATTGATAAATAACTCTCGAAGGTCATCTGTAAGTCATTTCATTCTGCAAAGCAATATATTTCAAGAGACGATGACCGAAGCAACAAATAGTGTTTTAGTAGAAAAATGAAAGTATTATGGAGTATCCATAGAATTTTTGCAGAGTTTTATAGCTCCAGCAGGCCATGCTGATGAAGTTGTCCACCCAAGCTAGCCCATATACCTCTGAATCTTTCCTATCCATGAAATGGTCTCAATATCTTTTTAAATATTACAATTGTTCCAGAACTGTATGCAGAACTCCAAATGCAGTCTCACCAGTACCTTGTACAGTTGCAGCATGACCTCCCTGCTCCTAAGTTCAATCCCTCTAGCAATGAAGGCCAACGTTCCATTTGCCTTCTCGATAGCCACTTCGGCAGTTCTCAAGCTCTATTATCAGTAGAAAATTTGTTTTTTTTTGCCAAAATAGAAAATGTTGCATTTTCTTGCATCATATTCCACTTTCACCACAAGGTGGCATGGATAGTGTAGTAGTTAGAGCACTAGCAATCTGGCGCTGTGTAGGCGGCATGTACGTTCCCTCTGTATCTGTGTCAAATTCCTCTCACCCTTCAAAACATACAGGGATTGTAAGGTATTTGGGAAGCACAACTTTGTGGGCCGGAAGGGCCTGTTACCGTGCTGTATGTCTAAATTTAAAAATTTTAATAAAAAAAAAAGCCCAGATCTCTTCCCATTCACAGAATTGATGTTTGTAGCCTCCTATGGCCTCTTCATAATTTGTTTACCACCCATCCTTAAGTCAGGAGCAAAGTTAACAACCATCTCCTCAGTGCCTTCATCCAAAGTTGTCCTTTGGCATACGGCTAGGCAGTCTGATGAAGACCAACTTGTGTCTACACTCTGTCCATGCCAAAACTTCAATAAACCCCCAAGATGCAGCTTATAAATATCTCTCCTGAGATAACTTGTTCATATTTTGGCATGGACTGAATTTTCTCCCATACTACTGCAGAAAATCTATTCCTAGAACTTGAAACCTAGAACTGTACCATGTATCTATAACAATTATCTTGCCCAAACTGAACAAAAACTCTACTATCTGCAGATGATCCATATTCCTCCATTCCCAGCCGATCATGAGTTTGTCTAGAAGCCTTTTGAACAGTCATTGACCCTTCTAACGTAATTATGGAATTGTGCACTATTGCTTTTAAAGTTTCAGAATCAATTGCACAGGGGCTGCACAGTTAGCATGGTGGTTAGTGCAAGACTGTTACTGTGCCAGGGGTTCGAATCCTACGCTGCCCGTAAGGAGTTTGTACATTCTCCCACCGTTCAAAAATCAACTGGGGTTGTAAGTCAATTGCATGTATATGTGCGATATGATCAGAAAAGCCCGGTTACCGTGCTGTATGTCTAAATGAAAACATTTAAATTAAATTTTAAATTGACTCCCTCTTAACTTTCAAATCCTAGAACTATTTCTTTTTAAAATGCGCACACTATTGAATTGCCTTAGAAATCTTGGAAGTTGTCAGCATTTCATGTGGTCTGTTGGTGTACAAGCATGTATAACAGCTGGCAGGAAAGACTGTGAGAATTAATTTGTGTCAGTGTTTCCAAATGCAGACTGCAATGCTGTAGTTGCTTTCATCTAGTTTCATTTCCATCACTAAAGGGCAGCGCCACTTACATTCTATATATATCCAGCATTAAATTCTATTTACTACAATATTCAGAAAAACCATTGTCAGTGAACTTTGGCAATTTTGTAATAATGAGAGGGTACAATTATCAGTAGAAATGGAAACAATTATTCATAGAATTGTCTGTTAGCAATAAATAATGATGATTGATAATGTTGAAACCTACAAACTACCTTCCTAAATCTTCGTTCACAAAGCCAAGCCATGATGACAGACCATCTCTGGTGAATACAGAATCATTCATTTTAATGCCAATCCCATTGGATTGGTGTTTCCAATGACCTTCTTAATCTGGACTAGACAATTAAAATTGCTTACTTTCTTTCTCAATCTGTTTATTGAGTTATACCGAACATGTATACAAGGGGAGAGTTATGTTCATGTATTTACAAATGTATAAGAAAAAGGACATATTAGTATTTAACAAATATATATTAACCATACATTTCTTCTCCTCTTGTAAAGCCAAAAGAAAAAGGAGAGGAAAAAAATTGATTTTTTTATTACAAAAAATTGCATACTTTCTGAAAAAGCCATGTTTTACTTATTGCTCAAGGTTTTATTTGAATCATGTGACCACTTATCCTGCAATCTGAGGCAAATCGTTATTTTCAAAATGCAATTTAATTGTGCTTTACTCTGAGGTTGCAATTCTAAAATTCAAAAAGGATCGTTGGTAAAATCCACAGGGCTAAATCAAATTACTGAAACTTTGGTGTATTTATACATATCACTGATACTTTTGCTTTTCCATATTTGCTCATTTGCTGTATTTTTGCTTCTAAGGAACAATGAGACCCTACTAAGGTTCTTTTCACTTAGCTTACTTGTCTCAAGTTGCCTTCCCTCTCTTCCCCCCACCCCCTACCCGCACACCACCTCCCATGTCCGTATAAAACCTCTGTTTCTCCACTATCTTCCTTTTGCTTTTCCCTCACCAAATCCTTTCATCTTCTTGACCTTCCTTAGATGATGGAGATTAAGATTGGGAAATGGTCAATGCTTGCTTGCATCGCCTTCCAATTTTAGATTTATTTACTTAATTTTTAAAAGAACTGTCATTGAAACTTTGCCAAAACCTCAAAACTATGCACAGAGGTTGTGTGCTCAGCCTGCTGGCCATGACAGCTGACATGTGTTTACATTTAGACTCCCTTTATCACAACAAGTACAGACTGGGTTTTTCTCCACGTGTTTTGCTAACCCAAATAATTGGAGGGGGGTTGAGGATTTGTAACGTGGGGGAATTGTGTAATGTTGTAGGGTAGTGCAGGCAAATTGCATCTGATTGGAATGAAATGGTGCTCTAACTTGAGGAAGGAAGAAGCAAGAGAAGGTGCATTGTAAAATGGCTGGAAAATATGGTTGGGCCCATATCTTTACTGAGAAGTCCAGTGAATCCAGTCATGCTTGCAAATGATCTTCCTCGGCATAAACAATCAGTTAAACTAATACAGTGACCTTCAGTATGTCCCTCTGTTTTCTAGCCAGTAAAATATATGAAGTGCAGTTATTCTTATCATCGTTTAGCGCAATGCCTTTACAGCGCCAGCGATCGGGACTGGGGTTCAAATCCCGCACCGTCTGTAAGGAGTTTGTATGTTCTCTCCGTGTTTGCATGGGTTTATCCTGGGGGCTCCGGTTTCCTCCCACTTTTTGAAATGTACCGGGTGTGTAGGTTTATTGGGTGTAAATTGGGCGCCATTGGCTTGTGGGCCGAAATGGCCTGTTAGCGTGCTGTATATCAATTTAAAAAAATGTAGTAAATGCAACAGTTGATCAGTCAAAATGCACAGAACAGATCCTTCAGCCCAACTTGTCCATGCTGACCAAGTTGGCATTTTGGGCTAGTCCCAATTGACTGAATGTGTCCCATCTAAACATTTCCCATCCATAAGCCTGTCCAAATGTCCTCTGAATGTACCCACATCTACCCACATCTACTCTGGCAGTTGTTTCAAATTAATTATTTTACTCTGCCCCATCATCTCCTCCCTGCCTCCTTTCTTCTCTCTCTCTCTCTCTCCTCTTTTCCCTCTGTCTCCTTTCATAGAGCCAAAATCAATTCTCATCTTTCCTCTTCTTCCATTATTAACACATTTTGTCTGTTGGTCTGTACTCCTTCCCTTCCCATTCTTTCCCCCTTTACGCCCCGCTCCCCAGCCTTTAATTCAGACGCCTGTCTTTTTCAATCATGCCTTCAAGAAGGGCTAAGGCCCAAAATGTCAGTAATACAGCTTCACCTCTTCTGGACGCTGCAAGACTGGCTGGATTCCTCCAGCATTTCTGTGTTTTGACTAGTTCAAAAATTATCAACTCTTGGCAACAGACTGTGAGCGTCCCTGCCCCTTATGAATGTCTATATGGTCACTCCTTGATGTTGAAATATTCAAAGCAAGATCCTGTAAAGACCAAAGTGCTGAAGACCAGGTCTGAAGTACTGAAGTTTAGCCATGGATTTGCAAAGGGTGGAGTGCTGAGGGGGGAGCAGGGAGAGGTGCTGGTGTAATTAATGTCTCATCCAAACAGCGTAACTTGCAACAGAAGTGTACTATTTCCCTTCTACAATATCAGCTCAGACGTTATAAGCCCAAACTTCAGGAGTGGGATATGAGCACACAACTCAGTGACTTGGAGGCATGACATCTGGTGAGCTTAGCTCTTCCAAGTGTACCTCTTCATTGGCAAAACACCCATTTTAATCTTAGAGTTGGTTGTTAGTATATGACATCTAATCTTTAATATCTGACAAGTGTTTTAATCCATGTCCAAGAATTGATCCCTGGCATATGGGGACATGACAGAAACCTTTGTCAATATCAATAAGAAGATTACATTCATAGGATTTGCTGCTTAGTTACAAGCTGGACACCATCAAGCTTCCAGCTCTGACCACGATACTGCCAAACCACTTGCAATATTTAATTAATATTATTTTATTGAAGATCTTTTCTATTCATCTCTTGGCAGCATGGCCAGCGCAAGGCTATTGTAGTGCCAGCGACACGGGTTCAAATCTGGCTCTGTAAGGAGTTTGTACGTTCTCCCCGAGTCGGCGTGGTTCTCCCATGTTGTAAAGATGGACAGAGTTAATAGGTTAATTTGTCACGTGGGTGTATTTGGGCGACGGAGGATTGTGGGCTGGTAGGGCCTGTTATCATGCTGAATGTCTAAAGTTGAATAAAACAGTAAATCTTACTGTTAACACATGTAAAAATAAATTTTCTGCATGGATATTTCAGCAGACTGGGGAAAAACCCAATCACGGACTTGATTTCCTGTCCATTAAAACATCTTTCCCACATGGTTTATAAAATAATGAGAGGTATTGTAATCAGTCAGAATATCTTTCCAGGGTAAAAATATTAAATACCGGAGGCCATGCGGGAGGAAAGCTTTTTAATTTTTAAAAAATCACATTTTTTTTTACCAATAGTGACAGATGCCAGGAATAGGCAGCCAGGGGTGTGGTGGAAGTTAATAGAATAGATGTATTTAAAAGGCTTGGAACAAAGAACACTCCAGCACAGTAAAAGCCCTTTGGCCTTATTGTTACACTGACCTATGTATTCCTACCTCATAACTCTCTTTTTCTTTCATCCATGTGCCTGTCTAAGAGTCTCTTGAATGCCCCTAATGTTTCAGCTTCCACTACCATCCCTGGCAAGGAATTCAAGACACCCAGAACAACTCTCTGTGTAAACAAAAAAAAACTTGCCCTTGATGTCTCCACTAAACTTTCCTTCCATCACTTTTTACTGAGGAAAAGGCGCTGGCTGTCTACTTTATCTATGCCTCTCGGAGTCTTGTAGAGTTCTATTAACTCACTTCTCATCCTGCTACGCTCCAAGAGAAAAGCCCTCATTCTGCTATCCTTGCCTCATGACTCATTTTCTAATCCAGCAACATCCTAGTAAATCTCCTCTGCAGCTTCCATGATCTTCTAGATAGACACTTGAATATTGCAGGGAATGAGAGCACAATATTCAGCACAGGCGCACAGGCAGACACCTGTTTATGTGCTGTACTGTTCTGTGTTCCAATAATCACTTTCTTCCTTTTTAGATGTGTCTGGAGCTGTTTGCACTCAGCTGCAGAAGGCCGAAGCTTCCCTTCTGGAATTCCATGAAAAAGAGGTGCAAAGGATCAGAGAAGAGCATGAGAAGGAGCTGGAACAGCTCAGGGAAGACCTGTGTTCAACCCACAATGTGGAGAAGCAACGGCTTCAATATCTACACACAGAAGACCTTAAGCAATTGAAACAGGAACTGCAGAAGGTTGGAGTGGCACAATAACTCATTTGGGGGGGGGGGGGGGGGCATGGCTCGCAAATACAACCCTCATGATGCCGATCCTGGTACTGTTGATGGGTCTAGGAGAGAGAATAAGTTACAGGGAAATAAATAGAGGTGGAATGAATAGAAATGCTCTGAGTGCCGGCAGAGATTTGATGGGCTAAATGGTCTCCTGTACATCAGAGGAGAATATTAGCAGCAAATCTGAAGTCTGCAAAGTCATACAAAAGGCTTTGGAATGATGACCAATTGGTGGAGAGTTGAATTCTTAATGGAATGTTGGCCTTCATTGCAAGAGGGATTGAAATTAGGAGCAGGGAGGTTATGCTGTAACAGTACAATATTACTATTGTATATTGTACAACAGTACAATATACCGGTGAGGCCACATTTGGAGTGATACATACAGTTCTGTTATCCAGCTTTGGAGGCGGTACAGTGGAAGTTCTCCAGAGATGAGGGGCTTAGCCTGTGAGGAGAGATTACGTTGTCTGGGACTATACTCACTGGAATTTAGAAGAGAGAGGGGATCTTATTAGAAATGTATAAAATTATGAAAGGCATAGGTAAGATAGAGGTAGGAAGTTGTTTCCATGGTGGAGGAGACTAGAATTAGGAAACATAGCCTCAAGATTCAGAGAAGTAGATTTAAGACGGAGGAATTATTTTTTGATTGAGGGTAGTAAATCTATAGAACTTGCTGCCCATTGAAGCAGTGGAAGCTACCTCACTAAATATGTTTAAGACCAGGTTGGATAGATTCTTACACGGTAGAGGAATTAAGGGATATGGATGGGGGAGGGGGTAGAGGAGAAAAAGAAAATTGGTAGAGATATGCCTGTTGTCAGATCAGCCATGATCTCATTGAATGGCAGAGCAGGCTTGATGGGCCGGATGGACTCTTCCTCCTATTTCTTATGTTCCAATACTAAAGAGTTACGTGATGAACATGTTGAGTGAATTGGCCAGCATCGATGGATTTCAGTTGCCCTGATACCACTTTTCCATGATTGCAATATCTTGGTGAAACCTTTCACCACATTTGTCACTGACTGCACCAAGATCAGGAGGGAAGAAGTCCAAGTGCAAATGCAAAAAATTAATTTTGTTAATAAATTAATATGTTGCACAACCTTTTGCATGTTTGAAGTAGATTTAAAATATGACAGGAAATAACAAAAATACGGGACGTTTGCTAGCGTTACTCAGGAGACTTTAAACTAGAATGGCTGGGGGGAGGGAACCAAATGAAGGAGAACAGCAAAGAGAAGGTTAGAAGGTCAGAAAAAGATTGTAGACTGTTTGAGGGAGGAAAGGCAGATGATAGAAAAGGGGGATCCTCTATACGAAGATGGACAGAGGTCGATTGCAAAAGATCATAAGAGAGGTGTTGGTAAAGATAGGGGCCTGCAGGAAGTAAAAAGTGGGAAATCTCTAAAATGCATATATTTTAATGCTAGGAGCATTGTAAGGAAGGTGGATGAGCTGAAGGTATGGATTGACACTTGGAAGTATGACGTGGTAGCGATTAGTGAAACATGGTTACAGGAAGTAAAAAGTGGGAAATCTCTAAAATGCATATATTTTAATGCTAGGAGCATTGTAAGGAAGGTGGATGAGCTGAAGGTATGGATTGACACTTGGAAGTATGACGTGGTAGCGATTAGTGAAACATGGTTACAGGAGGGATGTGACTGGCAGCTAAATATTAGTTTCTTTAGGATTTAGTTGCTTTAGGTGTGATAGAATCGGGGGGGGGGGGCAAGAGGGGGTTGGGTTGCACTACTTGTTAGAGAAAATATTACAGCAGTGCTTAGGTGCGATAGAATAGAAGGCTCGTCCAGGGAGTCTATTTGGGTGGAATTGAGGAATGGGAAAGGGGAAGTTACAATTGGGATGTATTATAGACCACTGAATGGGGAACACGAATTAGAGGTACAAATTAGTAGGGAGATGGCAGATATTTGTAATTTTCCAAATATTGATTGGGAAACCCATTCCGTGAAAGAGCTGGATGGGTTGGAGTTTGTAAAATTTGTGCAGGATAGCTTTTTACATCAATACGTGGAGGTACCAACTAGAGATGGAGCTGTGTTGAATTTACTGTTGGGGAATGAGATGGGTCAGGTGACAGAGGTATGTGTGGGGGAACACTTCAGGTCCAGTGATCATGGTGCCATTAGTTTCAAGGTAATTCTGGAAAAGGTAAAGTCTGGGCCCAGAGTTGAGGTTTTTGAGTGGGGAAAAGTTAGATTTGAGGAGATGCGAAAGGATTTACAAGGAGAGGATTGGGACAATTTGTTTTCTGGGAAGGATGTAATAGAGAAATGGAGGGTCTTTTAAAGGAGTTATTTTAAGAGAACAAAATCTTTATTTACCAGTTAGGTTGAAAGGTAAGGTCAAAAGTTTGAGAGAGCCATGGTTCTCGAGGGATATTGGAAATTTGGTTTGAAAAAAGAGGGAGTACTACAATAAATATAAGAAACAGGGAAAAAAAGATGTTTGGGAACTATATTGAATGTAAAAAGAATCTTAAGAAAGAAATTAGAAAAGCTAAAAGAAGGTATGAGGTGGCTATAGCAAGCAGGGTGAAAATAAATCCAAAGGGTTACTACAAATATGTAAATAGCAAAAGGAAAGTGAGAGATAAAATAGAGAATCAGAAAGGACAAATGTGTGTGGAGCCAAAAGAGATGGGGGAGGTCAGGAACAATTTATTTTCCTCAGTATTTACTGAGGAGAAGGATATTGAACTGTGCATGGTAAAGGAAGCAAAGGGGGTAAATATGGAGACTGTAGTGATTAAGAAAGAGGTAGTACTGGAGCTTTTGAAACATATAAAGGTGGATAAGTCTCCAGGTCCTGACAGGATTTTCCCCAGGGCCTCGAGAGAAATTAGTGAGGAAATAGCGGGGTCTCTGGCAGTGATTTTTCAAATGTCATTAGAGATGGGTATACTGGTGGAGGATTGGCGTGTTGCGCATGTGGTTCCTTTGTTTAAAAAGGGTTCAAGGAGCAAGCCTAGCAATTATCAGCCTGTAAGTTTGACCTCTATGGTAGGTAAATTGTTGTGCTTTTTTGTGCATTCTTAGAGATAGTGTATATATAAGTATATGGAGGGACAGGGTCTGATCAGGGTCACTCAACACAGATTGTGCATGGAAGGTCATGTTTCACCAATCTTGTTGAATTTTTTGAAGAGGTGACTAGGAATGTTGATGAGGGTAGAGCAGTGGATGTTGTCTATATGGACTTCAATAAGGCCTTCGATAAGGTTCCGCATGGGAGGTTAGTTAGGAAGGCTAAGTCCTTGGGTATTAATTTGGAGATAGTGAAATGGATTCCCCAATGTGGCTGGAAGGAAGAGAGTAGTAGTAGATAATTGTTTGTTAGGATGGAGGCCGGTGACAAGTAGTGTACCTCTGGGTTTGGTATTGGGACCATTGCTGTTTGTCATATATATTAATGATCTGGAGGATGGGGCAGTAAATTGCATTAGTAAATATGCAGATAATACTAAAATAAGGGGAATTGTGGATGATGAAGAGGGTTTTCAAAGATTGCAGAGGGATTTAAACTGCTTAGAGGAGTGGGCAGAAAGATGGCAGATGGAGTTTAATGCTGATAAGTATGAGGTACTTCATTTTGGAAAGAATAATCAAAGCAAGACGTGGTAAATGGGAGGGCATTGAAGAATGCAGTGGAGCAGAAAGATCTAGGAATAACGGTGCATTGTTCCCTGAAGGTAGGAGCACATGTGGATAGGGTGGTGAAGAAGGCCTTTAGTATGCTTGCCTATATAAATCAGTGCATAAAATATAGGAGTTGGGAAGTAATAATTTTGGCATTGGTGAGGCCAAATTTAGAGTACTGTGTGCAGTTCTGGTCACCAATTTATAGGAAGGATATTAACAAGATAGAGAGAGTGCAGAGAAGATTTTCAAAAATCTTGCCTGGGTTTCAGCATCTGGAATACAAGGAAAGATTGAGCAAATTAGGTCTTTATTCCTTGGAACGTAGAAGGCTGAGAGGGGATTTGATAGAGGTGTTTAAGATAATGAGAGGGATAGATAGAGTTGATTTGGAAAGGCTTTTCCCATTGGGAGTAGGAGAGATGGATACAAGAGGTCATGGGTTGAGAGTTGATGGGCAAAGGTTCTTTACTCTTTACTCAGAGAGTGGTTACTGTGTGGAATGGGCTTCCGGGAAAGGTGGTGGAGGCGGGTTCAATTTTGAAATTTAAGAAAGAGTTGGATAAGTATATGGATTGGAGGGATATGGGCAGAGTGCTGGTAAGTGGGATTAGAGGAGGGTACTTGGATCAGTGCGGACTAGAAGGACCAAATTGGCCTGTTTCCATGCTGTAATTGTTATATAGTTATTTAAAAACCTGTACGTGATCAAAAATTTTTATGGTGATTTTCATGACCAACAGCCCAAAATTGATAAAATGCATCCAAAGGTGATATCAGACCATTTTAAAAGTTCAAATTGAATTAAATACAGCCAAAATATTGAAATGTATCAAAACCTAATTATCAGAAATGTACTTTCAAACAATGAATTATACAGTAATATTTTAATCCACTGTCTGATTGTTTGGATATTATGAAGAAATTTGCATCTGGCACCTGGGATCCTGATTCATTTCCTTTAATGCACTAGAGGCCTTGTTTCCATGGCTTCTTCCAACATACTGGGCTTGCCAGAAACATTTGTCCTTCTATTGTGTTGCATCTCTTTTTAAAAAAAGTTTATTGGGGCGTTAATTGGAATAACAAGAAATAGTTGGAAAGTTTGGTATTGGGCTGGGAAATGCTGAGAGGCGGGCTGGGAAATGCTGAGAGGCGGGCTGGGAAATGCTGAGAGGCGGGCTGGGAAATGCTGAGAGGCGGGCTGGGAAATGCTGAGAGGCGGGCTGGGAAATGCTGAGAGGCGGGCTGGGAAATGCTGAGAGGCGGGCTGGGAAATGCTGAGAGGCGGGCTGGGAAATGCTGAGAGGCGGGCTGGGAAATGCTGAGAGGCGGGCTGGGAAATGCTGAGAGGCGGGCTGGGAAATGCTGAGAGGCGGGCTGGGAAATGCTGAGAGGCGGGCTGGGAAATGCTGAGAGGCGGGCTGGGAAATGCTGAGAGGCGGGCTGGGAAATGCTGAGAGGCGGGCTGGGAAATGCTGAGAGGCGGGCTGGGAAATGCTGAGAGGCGGGCTGGGAAATGCTGAGAGGCGGGCTGGGAAATGCTGAGAGGCGGGCTGGGAAATGCTGAGAGGCGGGCTGGGAAATGCTGAGAGGCGGGCTGGGAAATGCTGAGAGGCGGGCTGGGAAATGCTGAGAGGCGGGCTGGGAAATGCTGAGAGGCGGGCTGGGAAATGCTGAGAGGCGGGCTGGGAAATGCTGAGAGGCGGGCTGGGAAATGCACTTGCATGGACCACCAACATGTTGATCACTGACATGCACATTGCAGTGTGCAAATGTGAAATTTGAAATGAGATGACCCACCAAATTGATGTCATCTTTTGGTTCTTGAAGGAACTGCTGACAGATAGTTAGGGACTTTTCTGTGTACTTCAGGGTTGATTTAGCTATGTTGGGTAGCTAAGGAAGGAACCAGGGACTGTTAATCCTAATGATATGGACAGCATGAATGAAGAAATGGAATGAATTGGACTAATTGGCTGTTAAAGACTGAAGAGGCATTCCCACACTCTTTACAATCCATTGTATTGTCCAATCAATTACCAAAGGAAATCTTCATGAAGATCACTTGTTCAGTTTTACTGATTTGTTAATCTAGATATTGTTCCTGAAAAATGTTTGAATTACGCAGTAACAGAAAATCTGGAATGATGTTCTATTGAGTATTTTGAATATATATTATTTGTTACACCTCCAAGGTGATAAAAAAATTTTAACTGATTAAAAATTTCTAAGATTGGCCATGGCATCAATGGATATGGGGAGAAGGCCAGGCAATGGGGCTGAGTGGTAAAGTGGATCAGTTCATGATTAAATGTTGGTGCAGACTCGATGGGCTGAATAGCCTATTTCTGTTCCTATGTCTTATGGTCTTGACATGCTTTGGAAAGTCAACCATTTAAATATGCCTTTTAGCCAGTTTGCCCCGCGTGTGCATAACTCACCAGTTATATTTGTCTCCACAAAAATTAAATAGATTGAATCCTACATTATCAGATATGTGTTTCAGGTGTGGGTGTGAGATTGGATCCTTTTTGCATTCTACCTGCCAGTGTCTTAAAGTTGAATATTTCTGGTTGGAGGTTGGTAATTTTTTGGAAAGAATTACGGGGGTTAAGTTCCTACAGGATTTGATGTTATTGGTAATATTAAGGTTTTATGATTAAAATTAACTAGTGTCAAATTGAATTTGTACGAAATGAATTGGCAGTTTCTCAGAAATATATAGCAATAACTTGGAAATCAGATACAGATCTAGGCATGGAAAGATAGCATGCAGAACTTTATAGCTGCATACCACTTGAGAATATTACATAGTTTACAAAACAAATATCATGTATTTTGGAAAATATGGTGCCCATATTTTAATCGACTCTCTAAAGACCTCACTCCTTGGTAACCTCCAATATTAGACTTGATGATATAAATGCTCTATTCCCTTGGCTTTCTCTGGTCCTTCTTTTTCTATTTTCTTTCCTTTTTTTCATTTCTAGGGGTTTGAGAAGGGTGGGAGGGTAGTTTTGTATACCACATCTATAACTTTTTGAAATAGTTTTTGAATTGAATGTAATGTACTTAATATTGTGACTAAAAAGTGTAAATAAAATTTAAAAAAAAAACATGTACATAACTCAAGTTTGGAGATCAAGATTTCTAACCGGCAACTGGATACTTAGCACATGTCTGATTTATAATTTGGAAGTGAGAAAATGTTTGTTTAAAAGTTGATGATTAACAAATTGTTTGGTTCTTTTAGAAAGAAGGAGAGCTATCAGACTCCAAAATCGAGGAACTGAAAATGAGGCACTCCGAATATATCAAGGCTCTGAAGGAGGAACATAATGCTGCATTGGCAGGTAATGTACAAATTCATTCTCCTTTTCAATAAGACCAGATTTGTTCTGAGTGTGAATGTCCTCAATTGTCCTCTTACCCATTCTAAAAATTGACATTTGCCATCCATAATAGTAAATATTTATACTTTGCAGATAATTTGAACAATGATTGAGATAAAGATGTCCAATGCAAGTTTTATAAAAACAGAAAAGACTTGTTTCATGTGTGATAAACTGAAAAGAATCGCTTCATACTGGCTGTGAAAAGCAAATACATACTCCTATAATCATGGTTTATAAAAACTGTTTTTAGCAACAGTTTCCATGGCATTGAAATCTGTTAATCCTTAATGTTCCATTCGCAAATAAGCCACGCCTGTACAGTTTTTCTTGATCAGAATTAAATTGGCATAGTCTCTGTTTTTTCAGAACCTTGACCAACATTGTTATACACTTACAGCCTGCCCTTCATTGGCTGTTTTTCAACACAGTTCCTTTGAGATAAACTTGCATTCTAACCTTTGGGATCTTTTCCTGGGTTGAGTCCCATTCTGCCTAAAACCCAATGTATTCATGCTCTTGCATTCTTCCAGAGATGTTTTGATGAAATCTATCCACTGATGTTGTCAATTTTCCTAATGATTCCACTGGCATTAACCTCTTCCTGCTCATCTTCCCTTTAACATAAAGAAAACTTCCGGTTCAAATTCAGTGTCCAGAAACTTTCCTTTTGTGTAGGTAATGAATGTAGTAAAAACCAAATTGAAATTCAGGAAAGTTTTTGCTCAGGTTCTGGCCCTAATACATTTAAAGAAGCTGAAAAGCCAAGTTGCTGCATTTCCATAATTATTTTCTGTTTCTGAGAGGTGATAACTAGATACAAAGGATGTGCCCTCATTTTCCATCCAGCACAAACGTCTGGGTCTCTATAGAGTAATATAGAGAGATCCTGCTCACAATATCATTGAGATCAATAGAAACTTGGTGGTTTCACTTTCTTATACACTAGTTGTACAATATGGTGAGCAGTTCTTTGGAACACCCAACCCCAACCAACCAATCTTCCCCTGCAAACGCTGCAACCGTGTCTGCCTGTCCCGCATCGGACTTGTCAGCCACAAACGAGCCTGCAGCTGACGTGGACTTTTTACCCCCTCCATAAATCTTCGTCCGCGAAGCCAAGCCAAAGAAGAAGCATAATATGATGTTGACAATGTATTGGACTTCTCTACCCATCCCACCTCCCCTGAGCAGGCTTTTAGACATCAAAAATCTCCTTTGGGTCTGATTTTTATTTGATTTTTTTCTTTGGCTTGGCTTCACGGATGAAGATTTATGGAGGGGTAATGTCCATGTCAGCTGCAGGCTCGTTTGTGGCTGACAAGTCCGATGCGGGACAGGCAGATACGGTTGCAGCCGTTGTAAGGGAAAATTTGTTGGTTGGGGTTGGGTGTTGGGTTTTTCCTCCTTTGTGTTTTGTCAGTGAGGTGGGCTCTGCAGTCTTCTTCAAAGGAGGTTGCTGCCCGCCGAACTGTGAGGCGCCAAGATGCACGGTTTGAGGCGATATCAGCCCACTGGGGGTGGTCAATGTGGCAGGCACCAAGAGATTTCTTTAGACAATCCTTGTACCTCTTTGGTGCACCTCTGTCTCGGTGGCCAGTGGAGAGCTCACCATATAACACGATCTTGGGAAGGCGATGGTCCTCCATTCTGGAGACGTGACCTACCCAGCGCAGTTGGATCTTCAGCAGCATGGATTCGATGCTGTCGGCCTCTGCCATCTCGAGTACTTCGATGTTGGTGATGAAGTCGCTCCAATGAATGTTGAGGATGGAGCGGAGACAACGCTGGTGGAAGCGTTCTAGGAGCCGTAGGTGATGCCGGTGGAGGACCCATGATTTGGAGCCGAACAGGAGTGTGGGTATGACAACGGCTAGAGATTTTGCTTTGTTAATAGCACTAGATATATTGAAGTTGTGGCCATTATAAAACACGCATCTACTCACTTTGATGAAGGGCTCAAGCCTGAAACGTTGGTGATGTATCTCTTTTTACCTTTGCTACACAAAGGCACTGTTTGACCTGCTGAGTTTCTCCAGCATTTGTGTGTTTTTTCCACTTAACCACAGTGTCAACAGAATCCTGTATTTTACCTTCTACTTTTGGTGTACTCAAGATTCCTTATGGTCAAGTAATTAAATAGATGTAATATTACATGAAAATTTTGTCTTCCATAAGGCAGACAAAGATTCGCCATCAGCAGAAATTCCCAGCACCCCTTACAGTCAGAGAAAGGGAAGCAAAAGAGAGTCTTTCCAGAGTTGCTGAGTGTCCATGGATTCACCTCCAGTGCTCCTGCACCTTATGCAGCCATGCAGATTTTAGTCCAAGCCATCACAACCCAAGGTTCAGATCCAAACCTCCAACACGATCCGGAAGCATTCAGTGCCCTCAGCACCTCTCACATCTAGGTTGCGATATCTGGTACCCCTTCCACCAGTCTCCAGCAGTCCGCAGCCTAGTGCACATTCTTTGACCGCAATTGCCAGTAACCCACAGCCAACATGGGTTCCTCACCTCGAGTCATCAATACCCCTCCACCTGCTTGTTTTTCAGCCACAGAGCCCCTCACTGAAACCCTACCATCATTACTGTCCCGTAGGGTCATCCCATCTGCTTCTCCTTCTCAAACGAGGTATGTTCTCCCCATTTTCTGTTGGCCTGTTTTCCTAGAGTCTTTTCACATGTTTTCAATCCTAACAATCGAAGATTGAGGGAATTTTCCTAAGATAGAGCTTTTTTTTTAATTTTAAAATGGATCATGATCAGAAAAAAGAGCTTTGAAATACACTGTTAATTACCCAGAGTTGCTAACTGGCCTCAGGCATGTAACAGTTACCAAATGTGTGTAAAGTTTTTTTTTAAGTTATTAATTGGCAAGTTCTAACCTCAGCTTATGAAAGGGGACAAATTATTCTATCATTACAGACTCAGAATGTTCAACATCTGCTAATCAAACAGGTCAAGATGAATTATTATTTTCATTTGAAAATTGAGGCCCTATCCAAGTTATTTACTGAGCTCTATATTTCTGAGCATCAGACAATCTCCACTACTTTGCCTTCATTGGCCTGAAGTTGCCTCCCTCTTTTTAAAAAAAAACTCTCACCTTGAAGAAGGGCTCAGGCCCGAAATGTCAGTTATATCTTTAACTCCTATGGACGCTGCGAGACCTGCTCACTTCCTCCAGCCATGCTGTGTTTTTACTGCGTTCACAGTGTCTGCAGACTTTTGTGTTTCTCTCAGTTAATTGAGGAGTCTGGGCAGTGTAAATGAGCTCAATCGCTTCTCAACTTCAATGCACACTCATGCAGGGATCCAAAAATAGTAAAGGCAACAACAGATTTTAGACACTCTTCCCTTGCATTCCTCGGTTATTGGGAGGTGATGGGGGGGGTGTGGTGGTATTTATAAAGCACATGCCTTACTCAATGCATAGCAGCTCAATAAATACAAGCAGGGATTGAACCTGGGGCATATTTGGTCTCTTGGATCAGGATCAGAGACGGCACAAGGTTAGGCAACATGAAGATCTGTTTTTCCTAAGGAGTTTTTGCATAGAGAAGCCACCTGACTGCCCAACTCACGATCTTTGTGAAAGGGGAATTGGAAAGGTAGATTCGGTGTTCACACTGAATTGCTAACTCCTTTTACATAGCGAGCGGCTTCCCAGGGAAGAAGGGCTGGGACATGAAGCACAACAGTGATGTGGAACATGCATGCTGGGAAGCGAATCACTTGTTCAGATTTCGACCAATTCCACGAACATATGCAGTGACTTGTGTTAGTACTGGCGGTATTGCCTGCGTCTGGGATTGGGTGAATATTGTGCTTCATGTAAATTTCAAACCGTTTGGAAGTTTGGAAAGGATCGACGTTGTGTTTGCAACTTCTGTATCGGGAAGTTTAAAAATTTTAAAATTCACGCGCTTCAGTCACAGGCTGAGGATGTCATCGCAACATCATCAGTCACTCCCCCCCCTGCCCTTTCGAGCGCTCATTTTATGCAGGAGGCAGTGCGACTTCACTCCACCTTTGACACTAGGTCCCTTGGCAGAGGAAGCACTGAGTGAAATGAACCTGCCAATGAACCTTTTTCGTATTCACATGGGTGAGTGAAGAGTATGAAAGCCAGAGGAAAGCTGTCTTGAAGGTTCTTTGTAAAAGGGGCTCTAATGAGTTACTTAACAATATTCCAAAAATACCTAAAGTGACCCTTAGAGAAGATTCTTATTGTCTATTAACTGAATAATCTGCTGCCTGATAGGAAATTAATCAATGTAGAGCAAAATCAGGGAGGGTTGAAAGCAATACTGATTCGACTGACTGTATTTCTTTTTCACATGTATCAATGCACAGAACTGAGCCAAAGGATTTTCATTCCCTGCATTCTTGAATTTTATGCTTTATATCCTCACACTGAGAGAAAAAAAGTCCCTTGAATCCCAGTAAAATCAACATTATATTTTAAAAAAATCAATGAACTGTAAGGAAGATATTCATTTGAATACTATGAGTTTAAATGATGGCAGCACTTTACAATAGCGGAGGTAATTAGCCAATATGTACTAGGCGAGTTTTGTAATTACCACTTTAACGTGAAAATGTTGTCGAACAGCAAGAGATACTCTTCACAAAGTTAGGAGAAACAAGGACAACTAAAGCAGGTGGTAAATTGACACAACCCAATTCAACAAGGATGTGAAGAAAAAATTGCAGACAAATTGTATGAAACCGAACAACTGGGGACACCATAATCCTCACACACTCTGTCACTCTTACAATATGGCCAAATTAGACTTTGGAATGCAAGAGACGGAGACACTCTAAACACAGGATGGAAATGAACACAAGCACTTGAAATAGACACATGAAAACAACAACTGGCACAAAGCCAAAGGTATTTGGATAATGATGGAGCTTTTTCAGCAGAATGTAAAAATGGAAAGTTAGCAACAACACGTACGATGTACACAATAAATTGCACTGTTATTTTCTATTTTTATTAAAAGTTACGCAAACAATTTGGGGGATACATGAGAGACTGGATGCTGGAATATAGAGGAAGTCAGCAGGTTGAGCACCATCAGTGGGAGAAAAAGAATTGTTGACATTTGTGGCTGGAACCCTTTATACAGTCTTGAAACCTCAGCTAAAAATTAATCTTTATTTACTGGTCCTATTTAATTGAGTTTTTAAAAAAAAAAAAAATGCTTGATTCAATGATATGTTTGAATGTCAATATCTTATTTATGCTACTGCTATCTTCGAATCTCAGGGGCTGTATTTTCTTTTGCCAGGACTTGTAAAACAGCATATACACGAGCAAAAGTCATTGACTGAATCGTTTGAGAAAGGCAGCATGTGCCTTAAGGTAAGTTTGTGTTTATCATTCCTTGCATTAGTGTTCTTCACTGATGACTTCTGTTCTTTCCTGCCTTCCTTTTCTGGAGAGTGAAATTTCTGCAGGAGCGCTGACTGTTCATCCTGGTTCCCATTATTCATGTCTAAACATGGGCAGTGAGTATGGAAAACCAAGTGTTTGCTGAGAATCAAAGGACTGATCATGTCCCGAAAGTAGATACATACATTCATCCAGAAGAATCACAAATAGAGATCAAGAAGGAAAAATTCTGGGATTGTATTCCTTCCCCCATTAAGGGCCCTACTGACCATCATAACATTCAACCTCCGCCAGATAAAATCAGATACCTGACATTCCTCTTAGTTGGCATCATTCACTTGTTGTGCCATTAGCATGAGGACTGGATTTAAGGAAGGGAAGTTGGGGACTGGAGATGGTGAAAGGCTCCTGATTTTACTATGTTAATCTAATTTATGATTGATATCCAATAAGGGAAGAATAGAGGAGCTTACTACCCAAGTCAACTCATTTCAAACGAAGTCGAAGAAAATTGAGGATGCAATATTAAGAAGAGACCACAACGGGGATGAGAAGGTATTTAGAATTGTTATCCCTGAGTTTGTACATCTGACTAAACCCAGTGTTACATTTTACAGTCCAACATGATCAGCAAACTTTACAATCAGAGAGCTGCACTGTCCACCTTGTTCATGCCATCCATGGTACTGATCTACACTAATCCCACTTTGCTGCATTAGGTCTGTGACTTTCTATGCCTTATGATTCAAGTGGTGGACTAGATGCTTCTTAATACCTTGAGAGTATCTGCATCTACTATTCTTTAGGTGACACATTCCAGAATTCAATTATTCTCCAGGTTTTAAAATAAAATCCTCTAATCACCTTTAAACCTCCTTTCAATTTGAACCAATGCTCTCTTGCCTCAAACACCATCCTCTCTTCCCCTCATAATTTTATAAAGGTTTATCGACTTCCCACTGCCCCCCCCCCCATGCCCAGCTTCCTCTGCTCCAGAGGAAAAAACCCAACCTCTCCAATCTCTGCCATATTGCCCTCATCCAATACAAATGCATAGCACTCTATATCGACATCATGCATTCATATTGTTTCCATTAAGTTATTTACTTTGACTTTCTGATTCCCACAGTGGCGAATGCCATTCTAGAGTGTACTCATCTTTCGCAGGGGGTGTACAGTATTGTGCATGGAATATAAACTGACTGATATCAGCCAACAAGATGGTTTAATTTGTCCTGAAATATCGAAACAGTCTGCTCATCTGCACTTCAAAGAGCAAGGCAAACAAAAGTTAACAAATTCTCTGTGTATTGCACATAACAATTAAGGACTCTTAATCTTGAATAAGTTTAAATACAAAATGCCAGTGAATTAACAATCAATAGGTGGAACAGGTTACCCAAACAAATTATGGTTGTAGTTAGTGTTGATCCAATCAAATGCTTCATTCTTGGAACAGAGTACATCATTTCATAAATATGGCATTAAGGATATATTTATTCCAGAATAAGTGTTTCAAGATTATTTCCACCATTAGGAATTTTCCTTGTCTCAGATCTGGATCCGTAGGACATAGAAGCAGAAGTAGGCTATTCAGCCCATTGAGTCTGCCCCACCATTCAATCATGAGCTGATTTATTTTCCCACTCAGCCCCTTGGTTGATTTGTGAAGTTTTAAGTTCTACCACCTTGTAGATGTAACAAAGAATTTGTATTCAACTTACTCAGTGGAACAAGATTCCAGATTTTTATTATTGCATTATTTCAACATTTTTCGGGAACAATACCAAGATTGATGAATTGGTCTGCTTGGATAAGTTGAAAGGAATCGATTGCAATGAACTAAGAACGTTATTATTTTATCTCTCACTAGAGTGCTTCGCAATTTTTTCTGAACAGATTAAAAACAGGTAAATGGCCACCTCGCACTTTGTGCTTTAAATTGCAGAATTCACATCCACCAACACTTTTCTGGGAACAGGAACTGGAGAGCTTGCACTTTGTGGTGGAGATGAAGAATGAAAGAATTCATCAGCTCGATAAGCAAGTGTTACAGATGAAGAACCTGGTACGATGCGTCTGTCCACCAATGGTGACAGAATCACGGTGTGACATGAGCACTAGTTTTTGATTTTGCTGCGGTTCATTTTTATTGTGACAACGAAGGCATATCTTTCTTTCCCTTGAATCTCCTGTTAGGGCGAAGTAAATATGTTACTTGAGGAGAAAATTAAAATCCTCCAGCAAGAAAGTGAAGACTTGAAAGTTCGCCTGAAAAATCAACAGACCTTTTCAAGGTACTTCATTGGTAACTTCATGTATCTGTTGGTCTTGGCATGAGCTTTCAGATGGTGCAGGAGTAGAACAGGGCTTACTTTGAAGTTCAAGTTTGTTATCATCCAATTGACCATACAGAATATAACCAGACTACGGGGCACAGTACACAGCACATTAATAATTGTGCATATATATAAAGATCTAATTTAAAATAAATGTATATACATATTTTGGGATGATTTACTTGGTCACAGGATGTTGTTTATCAGTCTCTCAGCCTGCAGAAAGAAGCTATTTCCCAGCCTGGCAGTCCTCATTCTGATACTCCTGTATAGCATCAAGGCATTGATAACATTCCAGTAGCAAAGGTTATGTTTTAGGTACTCATTTCCTTTCATATGGAAGCAAGTAAATCTATGCAGTTATGCATTTCTAAGATTGTACAAAGAAATGCCTGGGATCAAAAATGAAATGTTTATCAAAGCTGCTGGAAAGTTGGGGTCACCAATAGAACTTTCTCCAGGAGGATGATGGGAAAACCACTCGGTATCTCCATCAAATTCTGGTTAGAACACACAGTGTATTGTGTTCAGTTCTGATTACCTCAGGATGGATCTAGCTGCTTCAGAGGGGGTACAGAGGAGATTGACCAGGATGCTGCCTGGATTGGAGTACGTGTCTTATGAAATTGGACAAAGCTAGGATTTTACTCTTTGGAGTGACAATAAAATTGTTTAAGAGTATGAGGGGCTTAGATAGGGTGACAATAGCAAATACCAGTGGACCTCTGTTTAAGATGAATGGAGGAAATTTCAGGGCACATTTCTGAGGTAAGTTTTTTTTTGCACAGAGTTGTGGGTGACTACTGCATTCCCATGGGTGGTGGTGGACGATGGTACCATAGTGGCATTCAAAAGATTGATATCGGCAGATGAATGCAAGGAAAATACCCCTATGTGGATATGGGAAGGATTAGATTGTTGTGGAGTTGGTTTACATAGGTCAACCCCATATCATGGGGTGAAGGGCCTGAACTGTGCTGTCATGTTTTATGTTCATTAAAAGGGTATTTCACATGTGAGTGAATGTTAAAAAATCACAATTACAAGTGATGAACTGAAATCTATTAAATTAAAATGTGCCTCAATAATTGCCTATATTCTACTTTAGACAATTATCCATGGAACATGAGGCTCTGCAGCAGACTTTGGAGAAAGAAGCTATGATGAAGGAAAGACTCTTTCATGAGAAAGAAGAACTGGTCTGGAAATTGCAAAATGGAGATGGCTCACCGACTGGGCAGCTTTCATGGGGGAGAATTCATTCAGCATCAGTGGAAACATCATTAAGGTGACAGTAACCCATGGTGAAAAGGAACTATTCTGCAGAACTCCATCGCCTTTTGTATTGCCTGAAGGAAGCTGGATGCATCTACCTCAGCATGCTTGGTCCCTCCAGATGTGCCAGTGGATTTGGGAGCCGAGCTAATTATTGGCCATAGTTCAACTTTAGAAGTTAATTTGCATTCTTCAAGTGAAGCTTTGGAGGAACAAACTTGGAAGTTGAACTTGATCGTGCATGATCCCCATTTAGGAAAATGGGATTGTGAAAAGAAAGTACTGCGATCTTGACCCTGAAATGACTTATTAAAAGGAGTTTGCTGTTTTGTTTCCTCATCATTTCAGATACCCAATAGTTTTCTTGGTTTTATCAAAATGTCAACAGTTTGTGCCACTGAATAAGATTTGTCTTCCTTGACACAAACTGTCATTCTGACATTTAAAAAAAACAACCCAAGTTTGTTTGTTATTCAGGCACATTGCTCTCTGCGATGATCAACAAACCATTGTATTGATCATGTTAGTTTTGTAATCAATATGAGGCTGAAAGCAATTAATTCAAACCAATGGAAATGCTGGATAGACTGTGTATTCCCCTGCCGCTGGGAAAATTACATCCATATGTAAGGGTGGCGCAGTTAGCATGGCGGGTAGCGCAACGCTGTCACAGTACCTGCAAATGGGACCGAGGTTCGAATCCTCTGTTGTCTGCAAGGAGTTTGTACATTATCCCTGTGTCTGCATTGGTTTCCTCCGGGGGCTCTGGTTTCCTCCCACCATTCAAAATGAACCGAGCTTAATTGGGTGGACCGAAAGGGCTTGTTAATGTGCTGTATATCTATATAAAAAATAAAACAAAATTAATCAGATGATTTAATTTGTAAGGAAAACTCAGTTTAAAGAATAGGGTATATCTTGATGCATCAGAAACTATTTATAAGAAATAGAAATAAGAATCTCCTTGCACCTCTTCTGCCATTCATCAAGACCATAGCTGATCCTGCATCTCGGTGCTACTTTCTTATACTAAGTCCATGCCTGTCAACTCCTTTAATATACAAAAGTCTGTCAATTTAATGACAAAGGCCTGTGCTTATTTATTTACCTAATTTTCAGGATCTGTGATTTGCTGGCAAGTCCATGTTTATGACCCGTCTCCAATTGTCCTTGTCCAAGATACTCCCACAATGCTGTTGAGTGGAGAGTTCCACAATTTTGATCCAACACATTCTGAATTGAAGTGATGCTTGAAATGGAGGGAAACCTTGCAGGCAGTGGTGTGAAGTGAACCATTAACCCATGTCTGCTCTGTCTTTAAAAAGTGATGTGCTTTGATTTCTTGTTCTAACGAATTCTGGCGATCCAGGCTGCCTAATCTCATTGCATGATCCCCTATCTGATCATTTTGTTGTTGTTGCCTTCCTACTAAGCCAAATGCATTGTTTTCTCGGGTGGAGTGACCAGACTTGTGCACGGTATTCCAGATGCAGCAGGGTCCTGTATAATTGCAGTTAGGGTCCTCAAACCCCAGTTATCCTGATTGCATTAATGAAGCATTTTGCTCCGTTGGCTCAGAATGTGAAAAAGACATTTGTCATTTTCATTTTTCCCATGCAGATACTTGGGCTGACAATTAAACAGTTCAAGCTTTTAGGGAACACAGTCACTTCAGGATGCTGTGTGCTGAAGTATTGGAGTCCTGCAGAATTGCATGCTGGACTTTCAGCTCTATTTATGAAAGCAATGGTTGGGGAGACGGCTTGTGATGTCAGTCAAAGTTGCAAAAGCCCTTATAGATGAAGTGAAATACAAAACCTATTTTTCAACTTTTATACAGTCTGTGATCACCATCCATACCACAAAGAATAAATATTCACTTTCAAGCAAAAAAAACTTGTTACTGCATAACTGTTAAATATTGTAATGTAGTTTATGAATGACAAACTCACACCAGGGCAAATGGTTCTGCAATAACCAAACATAATCTTCAAAAAGGATGCTAATATTCATCTTGTAGCTCTTAGAATCCAGAGCACCATTCAGTCAGGTAAATGAGCATTTAAAACAAAATGGCAATCAAAGTCCAGAGATGTATCAGTAAAACTCATCATGTGGATACGTGTGAAATATTAGCACTTTATTGCCTTACGGAGAATATAGTGTTTGATATTTGAATATTACTGAAGAACATTTAAAATAAATAAATACCAAAAATATATTCAAAGGTAACTTTTATGGCAATAAGCAAATGGTTTGGTTGTATTTAATTCAGCTTTAATCTAGTGGTTAAAATATGTTTGACTGTCTTTCCACTTTTTGGGCAAAATTATTCACAGCAATCCGTTATAAAAGTTCAGAGATGTCAACAATGATGGAGTGAAACATGAGAGTCTGCAGATGCTGTGATTGTCGTAAAAACACAGAAATGCTGGAGAAACTCAGCAGTTCTCACAGTGCCTGTAGGAGGGAAAAGTTTCAGGCCTGAACCCTTCTTCAAAAATCAGGCAGACGCCTGAATAAAAAGGCTGGGGAAGAGGGAGGAGCACAGGCCAACAGGCAAAAGGTGATAATTAGATGTGGATAGGAAGACAGGAGAGGAAGGGTGCAAATTGATTGGGGAAGGGGGGTGTGAGTACAGTGCTAGAGAAAAGGAGGTAGAGCTCAAGGAAAGGTGAAATAGGGGAAAGAGTTAGACAGGTGATTGGGAGAAATGGAAATCAAAGAAGTCGATGTTAATGCCATCTGACTGGATGGTACGCAGACAAAATATGAGATATTCTTCCAATTTGCAGTCAGTCAGTCTTAAACTGCATCAGAGTATAGGCAGACACAATGGCATGGGAATAGGGTGGGGAATTAAAATGGGATGACCCCTGGAGATTCCTGTTATTCTACCAGACAGAGCTAAGGTGCTGAACCTAGTGGTCTGCTCTGCGTTGGGGGACTGAATGCAAACTGGAAGATCACTTTGTTCAGCACCTTAGCTCAGTCCACTGTAGTGGTGAGAATCTCCCAGTGGCAACTTTTTTCCATTCCCATGCCCACATGTCTGTCCATGGTGTCATGCACTGCCAGACTGAGATCACCTGCAAATTGGAGGAACACCACCTCATCTTCCATCTGGGCATCCTTAAACCAGATGGTATTGACATCGACTTCTCTGGTTTCCATTGCCCACCCCCCCCCCTTCTATTTCTATTCTCCTTTCCTCCAGCTTGCTCTTTCTTTCCCTTTCCTCTGTCTCCTTTTCTCACTCTGCATTCACAGAGTCAATCCTTCCCCCAGTTAATTTTCACCTTTCCTCTCCTATCCAGGTCCTATGTTTGTTGGCCTGTGTTCTTTGCCTTGCCCCCTTTTTTCCACAGCCTTTATATTCAGGTACCTCCCCACTTTTTATTCACACCTCAAAGCAGAGATCCGGTCCAAAATCTTGATTATAACCATAACCATTTACGGAGCGGAAACAGGCCATGTTGGCCTTTCGAGTCCGCACCGGTTCACTGATTTTGTGCGCCCTCTTCAGGCATTGGTGATTTTAAGTGTAGTGTATCTTTGAGAATTTTAACATCTATCCATTGGTTCTCTGTACTTTGGATGTGAAATCTCATTAAAATATTCAAAAACATTGGCTGTGTGGGAGAAGCCAGTGAGTGGCCGTGGACAATAGCTTCTCAGACTGGAGGCCTGTGACTAGTGGTGTGCTGCAGGGATCGGTGCTGGGACCAGCGTAGCTTGTCCTCTAGATCCGCAATCTGGACAACAATGTGGTGATTGGATCAGCAAGTTTGCAGACAATACTCAGATCTTTGCCTCCTATGGACACTGCAAGACAGGCTGAGATCATCCAACATACTTGTTTTGTTTTCATATTCATAGAGATCAATTGAGATGATATTTAGCAAAAGGAAGAATAGCATTTAGCACTCACATGCACACACACACACTTTTATATATATATATTTATATATATATATATATATATATATATTTATATATATATAATATAGTGTGTGCATGTACATATGTGTATGTATCTATAACGGTGAAGGTCACCACCACAGTCCAAGGCTGCAATAACAAACACTGCTGGAGGAACTTAATGGATTGAGCAACATCAGGGAGAGAAAAAGAATGGTCAACACTTCAGGCCGGAACACTTACTCAAGACCACTACTGCTGCTCGAGTTCCTACAGTGGAGTATTTGATTATCCAGACTCCAGCAATATCTGTGTCTCACCGCTACAGAAGATTGTGGAAGGCAGAGTCTCTGACCTGAAGCACTAACTGTTTCTCGCCCCACAGATGAGGCCTGATTATTTCCAGCATTTTGTGGCAGCCCTTCGCAGCTCCCCCACGGGGCCTCACAAAATGAAGGACGAACGCGACGATCCAGCAGGCTGCACGCGGCCCGCAGCACTGCCCTCCAATTGTTCATGACCAAAAGAGCTTAACTGGCCTATCAGCGAAAGCAGATCACAAACACACCAATCAGTGCTGAGAGGGCTTTGACCATGCCCCTCAGCTTGAGAATAAAAGCAGGGCTGTGAGCCCAAGAAAGTTCAGTGTTAACTACACTCAACTGGGTTTGTTCCATTCTTTCTGGGAACAGGGTGTCCTTTCTGAGCGAACCTGCATACAACTATAACCTCTCCTGTGCTCTAGGCTCTGCAGAGCTATAGCTTGTAGTAGCTAGCTACAATTTTTTGTTTTTGATTTAGATTTCCAGAATCTACAGTTTTTAGGACTAGATGGTAGAACGCTGTGTCTTCACACCCTGCTCTCCATTAGTCGACAGAAGCAACACAAGTGCCATTACAACAATGGCATCACTAGGGTTGGTGTTCCAGCCCCACCACCACACCCCCTCCCCCCATCATGCACATTGAATTACAACATTATTAGTAACTGAGCAGAAGCCTTTTTTTAAAAATTTTCTCCTTTTCCTTTAGTTACTACTTTATTCTCAAAAAAAGTTATAGATTCACAAATAATAATTACCACAATATTGTAGCTAAAACATTAGAAAATTTGACAAAAGCAGTGACTAAAAATACCAGCAGCAACAAAAACAACAGCGCTTGCTTGTAGCGTGGGCAGACAAAACCATGTGATTCAAAGCATCGTTGTAATTGGGTAATAACGACAGCTCTGACAGGAGTGCATTAGAAGGTTCAAAAAGTAAATTAACGTTGAGTTTTAGCCTTATCAGTATATTGATACATGTAAGATGGCCTTACAAAAAATGTTTTTGTTGTTATAACTAACTACGGGGATATTTTTATTTAAAAAAAATTCTGCTGAAACACTGCACAAAAAATTATAGGCAGTCATTTTGGTGTCACCCCCTCTGATTGTGTGGCCTGGTGCAGTCCACACCCCCTGCACCCCTCCCCCCTCCCCCAGTGACGCCAGTGCGCTACAACAGTTCCTGTCAATGTCTATGGGTTGAAGTACATGAATATGAGGGGATAGTGTGGTTGTCCCAGCTCAGCTCAATGGCCCTTTTGATGAATCCATGAGGCTCTGTCTGGACTCCATCTGTGTTATACAACAAATTATATTTTGCACATGCTGAATCTGCCAATCTTCTGTTCCCTCCCTTTAGAAGATAATGCAAAATTAAAACATCTCCCTCTGCTGTTGTACCTGTGTATTATTCAGCTCAGTCCTTCCAGTGACATTCCCAACTGACATACCCCCTCTGCTGTTCATTATCTCCCCCTGCAATTGCCCATTTTATCCAACACTTAAATGTTTATTCCTGATGTTGTAAACAGACTAACAGTGCTTCTATCCTTCATATTTTGTATAAATTACAAGGACACAGGTTTGAGCCTCCATTGAGGGACTGAGACAGAGGCAAAGTCCAATGGTAATGGTGTATTGAGAGAACAAAATTTAATGAAAATGTATAGATAAAAGTGACATTCATTATGAGTGTAAAAAAGACTGGATTAGTTTTTTTTTGTAAATAATTTATTGTGAATAAAGAATATTTTTGGTTAAAAAAAACATGCCTTCATTGTGGTGTTTGGAAAGTATCAGGTTTGGTGGGTTCACAGAGAGACAAGTCTGGACACATGTTGCAATCAAAAGTAACTTTATTGAACGGGAGACAAAACAAGACATCAAATGACACTTAATTACTCTGCTACTAAACAACTATATAGTCATTCACATCGGACCCAGGTTGGACACCGATACCAGTGGCTGCCTATCTTCTACACTCTCACGCACGTGTACACGCTTCACATACAGGGACTTTCAAGCACGCTTCCAATTCCCTGTACCAATGGGGGTGCAACTCTCTGGAAGCAATACTCCAGCTCAGCTTTAGTGCAGTGCACACTTTACCCATGACTTCTCCAGCAATGACCACAGTAGCGACCTGGCATAGAGCAATGTCTGGGGCTTGGACCATGGGGTAGAGAGAGAGAAATATGCTATGCATTGATGTTTTATACAGTTCTGAGCTGGGCATCTAGCCGATGACCCTAAGTAATTTAAATGAGCTAACGGCAAGGTGTGCATTAATGGGTGGCTGGTTTCCAACCTTGATTGGCAGGTGATGCAATTTCCGAATAAGTTTCAGACAGGAAGATCACGTGACGATCCACAATTATCCAGCCAGGGAGGCAACGTATTCCTCCACAATCCACATATAACAAAAGGATATTACCCTCTCAGCACTGATTGATAATACTAAAGATGGGATTAGGATGGAGATCATGCAGAAGAGATTCACGTGCTTGTATACGTTTACATTTTTAAATTAAATTCAAAGTTAAATTTTAAATTTAGACATTCAGCACAGTAACAGACCTTTCCGGCCCTCGAGTCTGTGCCATCCAATAACACCGAATTGATGTAAAACCATAGCATGTTTTGAAGGGTGGGAGGAAACCGGAGCACCTGGAGGAAACCCACCCAGACACGAGGAGAACGTACAAACTCCTTTCAGTCAGCACCGGATCTGAACCTAGGTCACTGGCACTGTAACAGCATTGTGCTAACTGCGCCATCCTGCTGGGAATGGTAGGTTTGAGTTTTGAGAAGAGACTGCATTGTCTGAGGCAATGGAGAATAGAAGGCTGAGAGGTGACCCTACAGAGGCTAATAAAATTAGGAGCGGCATAGACAAGGTGGATGGTCATTTTTTTTTTAAATCCCAGGGTGAATCTAGAAGGCATCAGTTTAAGATGAGAGCAGAAGGATTTAAAGGATACTTGAGAGGCATGTTCCCACCCCCCACACAGAGGCACCTTGGTCAGAATGATGTTGAGCTTAAGGTGCTGCTTCTGTGGCTGATTCACCCACGAATCTCTGGGTGTATGTCAAGATGGAATAGTTACAGCTGACTGTGAAATGGAAAGACCTCAGTCTGGCCAGGTCAGTAGCAGAACATTGAGCACCTCATGGCTGTGCTCAGCCCACTCCTGTTCACGCTACTGACACGCGACAGCATCACCAGATCCAGCTCCAACAGAGTCATCGTTTGCAGATGACATGACAGTCGTCGGCTTCGTCAGCAACAACGATGAGTCACACTACAGAGAAGAGGTGGAAAATTGTGTTACGGTGCAAGAGTAACAACCTGAATCTCAACGTGGATAAGACAAAGGAGATGATTGTGGATTTCAGGAGGACTAGGGGTGACCACCCTCCACCACAATTATCGAGGTGTAATGGGGAGTGTAGAGAGCACCAGGTTCCTTGAAGTCCACTTAAGTAGTAACCTAGATGTGATGCACTATGTTGACAGTAAGCAGACACAAAATTCATAGACTGAACAACAGGCTTTATTCTACTTAAAGTCTTCTGCTGCATGCCGAGTGACTGACCTTGAGGGGCCAGATGTGACTTATATCCTGGCAGATAACTGACAGTCAGCCAGGTGGGGACAGTCCTCTGGTGCTCTTCCTGCAGGTGCATAGGTCATTCCCCTGCAGTCGGCTAGTGGTGTATCACCACACTAGTAAAAACACAAAATGCTGGAGAAGTTTGGCAGATCAAACAATGTCCTTTAGCAAAGGTAAAGATACATAATCAATGTTTCAGCTTTGTGCCCTTCATCACTGTATGAGAAAATGCCAGCAGGCATGCCCTACTTTTTTTTGTTCGGCCGCCTACTGGCATTTCTGGGATCTCCCTCCCCAACAAACATGATCTAGCAGGATTATTGTCTGTAGAGGGCTCACAAAATCATTGAGGACCCCTTCCACTCTGCACACAACTTCTTCGAACTACTCCTGTCAGGAAAGAGATACAGGAGGATCAAAGCCAGAACCACCAGGCTGAGAAACAACTTTTTCCCCACAGGCAGTAAGAATGCTGGACAACTGATTAACTGCTCATATGATCTCTGAGAATCTACTATTATTTAACAATATTTAAATATTTTTTTATATGTACTTCATCTAAACTCTTGTAAATATTTGTGTTGGGTCTATCTATGTGATTTGTGATTAAAATACCATAAAATATAGAGGAAATTTTAAGCAACAAAATATGGCCTTTCTAAGTGAGAAATAAAAAATGTACAACTAAATAGTTAGCACAGATTTTTTTTTTTAAATGCAGTTAGTTTCTTCGTTTTGCAGAGTTGTCTGTATCCTGAGAGAACTCTTTATTCTGCTTCTCAGCTTACGCTCGCCCTGGACCTGTTTGTGGAAGTACATTGACACGAGTGGAGATGGTGGATGTCCCCTGTAGGTTCTGAGCAGTGCAAGTGTAGAGCCCTTCATCCACAGGCCGAGCCTCATCCACCAGGAGCACACTTTGAAAAGACTGGGCTACCTTGCCACCAACATATACTGGCTTCTGGCTCTCCATGGTGTAGGTTGGTCTCCCCAGCTGAGGACAGTGAGAATAGAACAAGACGATAGATATTTTAAAAAAAAATCTATTTTAAGCTCAGCAGAGTTACTTATAGCTTTGTAAATACAATAAAATCCCTGGTATCCAGTACCTATGAGGATTGGTAGATGCTGGAGAAGTATATTTTCTGGTTGCTTGAGACTTACTTTTACAATACCTAACTAATACACCTGCATTTAGAATAGACAGTTTAAAAGACAAAGATCCTATACTGTAGTTACAATGAACAAACTTCACTTGCTTATCCATAAATCTTCAAGCAGTGGTTCTCAACCTTTCTTTTCACTCACACAAGTATTCCCTATGCCATCAGTGCTGTGATTAGTAAGGGATTGCTTTTTTTTTTAATTTTTTTTTTATTTTTCACACCATAAATCACATTAGCCATGATACACACTTTTTCCTTTTCACACATATACAGTGACATTTTCTCCCCCCCCCCTCCTCCCAAGCCACCCCCCCACCCCCCCCCCCATCCATTTAAGGTATACAATCTAGGTTACATTAAACCAGTCAGACAATGTTGTCATTCAACAAAAATACACCAAAAATTCTACTGAGTCCATTCTTTTCTTTCCTTCTCCTTCCATCAACTTAGGTAATGATTGTCCCCGGTAGGTTAGTAAGGGATTGCTTAAGGTGATATGTGAATGGAAAGAAAAAGTTTGAAAACCACTGTCTTAATTGTACTTCATTGACTCATTATGTGCCTGGTTTCATAACTCCAAAGGAAATGGCCAGTGACAATTTTTCTGAGGCAAAATATTTCAGTAACAATTGGATCTAGAGCAGTAATTCTCAAACTTTCCTTCTCACTCACATACCACCTTAAGCAATCCCTTGCTAATCACAGAGCACTTATGGCATAGGGATTACTTAAAGTGGTATGTGAGTGGAAAGAAAAACGTTGAGAACCACTGTCTTAAAGCATTTTACTATATTTTCAGTCACATTCCTTGAAAACATTTAACTGTCACTGCACCTTCAGGTTTATCCCCCTCCACAGACCCATCAAAAGACAAAAACTTTATAGATAATTAAACCCCCCCCCCCCCCACAACAACCAACTTTACATACAAACCCTCTGACTGGGATGGCTCTTACTAGGCAGGGATAAGGAGTTACTAAGAGAGTCACCCCAACAGTGAGCAGCATAAACCAACTCTTCATCCTGGGTAAACACATTGCTGTTTCACACAACTTTATTCAAACAGCTGCTACGAGCAAAGCACAAGCAAAGCATGAGCAAAGCACGAGCAAAGCGCTCTGCTAGCTGAATATTTGCTCCCATCTTCACCAAAGGTTTATGCGCTGTAAAGGTGCTGCCCCAACTTTATCATAATACCAACTCCTATACTCAATACTTTGATTTAAAGGCAAAAAGCCAAAAGCACTCTTAAGACAGCCCGAGCTACCCGAGTAAGAACTGAGTAAGCATTGAGTAAGAATTTTTACCAATGTACCTTTCAGGCTGAAGTGTGCAGTGAACTCTTTAGAACAGCTAATTCTGAAGGATACAGAATTCACTTTCCTGGAAAGCCAGCTTTATGTCCTGAGGCCCTGAATTGGAGCTTGCAAATGGGATGATACCTGTTTGAGGTGTGAGCTCTAGATGCTTTATTTGGCCTGCAAAAATGTAGCCCTGTTGATAACAGACTGAAGAGTTGCCTAATATTGTGTTTGATTGCCATCCCCAATGCCTCAAACTTTCCACTCCCTCACTTCACGAGTTGGCGAGAAAATGTAGAGAACCAAGAGACTCAGTGACATCTAGCCTCGCCCCTCCTCCTCGTACAGCTTCCTCTAAGATCTTGATGCTTCAGGTGTCACCCTCCCTATTGTTGCAAGCCACCTATTGCAACAGCTTTCCCTTTAAGCTTTGGCCTGCAAGGCAGTGGAATGGCAAGCTACCTACACTCAGCCAGCCAGTGCCCATTTAGATGAGGTCCGAGGTTGAACGCTATGTGTGACTCAAATCAGCAAGAGAAGTCCCATGTCGAACTTTTCTGGAGCCCTTGGTGGCCCACAACTCACCCTCTGGCCAGGAAATTCCCAAGTGAAGTCCACCTCTATGTTAGCTTCTCCAAGAACCGTACATGTTAAGTTAAAGTTTATTCCTGCACGCACCGAGGAAGACGAGGCTCTGATTGTAGGTGATGGAGGTGCAGATGGATCTGAAAGAAAAAAAAAACAGGTCTATAATTTGCCCTCAGATAGTTCATAATTCAAACATCATGAATCTTTTTAATTTTTAAAAATTTAGACATACAGTACAGTAACAGGCCTTTTTGGTCCACAAGCATGTACCACCCAATTACACCTAATTAACCTTCAACTCCCACAAGTTTTGAAAGGTGGGAGGAAACTGGACCATCCAGAGGAACAGGGAGAATGTACAATCTCAGAGACAGCGTTGGATTCAAACACGGGACACTAGTGCTGCAACAGCATTTTGCTAACTGCTATGCTTTACTTGCCACCATAAGGTACAAGTGGTACCTTCTGCTTCTATCTCCAATTTATATAAAACTTCATGTGCAGTTTGTAATATGTTTGGAGTTAAGGTAGCATCAAAAAAACCATTGAAATCTGTGGCAATAATAATTGTGAACTGTCATTCCCAGGAGAAGCGATTGCCAGCTGTATTACCCAGACTGGGTATTAAGAGTAACATTTTTGGTCAACACAGAAATTACAGGTACTTGAAAAATCAATGCTCCAGTTTTGGAGGACTGAGACCCAAGACTTAGGTGAAATCACTCCTAAAAACACCTCCAATACACTCATATCGTATTTTGGATTTCTAGGCCAGATTTAAACTGTGCAGTCATGGATCAACTGCACTGGAATTCTCCCCTGGATCTCGTTTATTGTCTTTCTCATTCTTACTGCTTAACTCTCCTTGAAGCTTATCCCTTTGACCAAGGTAGCCCCAATCATTGCTATGTGGCACAGATTCAAACACACTTTGATAATACTTGATAATGACAATGAGTTTATTGTCATACACATTGTAGAATGTACTGACGCACCAAAATTCTTACTTGCTGCAGCTGAACAAGTATTTTGTTTAAAAAAAATCAATGACTACTAAAAACTACAGTAGAATAATTGAATTAAAAAATAAATACTAAAAGACAGTTGGATAATAAATGTTCACTTAGTGACAGCAATAATGTATTCAATACTTTTGTGGTGTCAGACCAGTCCCTGATTAGTGTGATAAGGGAAGACTCAAGAACCTGACTGATGCCCCATGAAATACTTAGGAACATTTATTATATTAAAGCAAATTGTTCTTGCTGGCATTTTGGGATATTATTTCTTGGTCTCACTATTCATTGAGGATGGAATCATTTACTCTTTTGGCTGTTTAATTCATTATTCCTATCTTCTCAATCGTATTTTGTGCATTTTAGATAGTATGAAGATGTACCCCCAGAATTCTCCAATAATTGTAAAACATAGATGAATATTCCCTGTTTAAGTTGGTTATTGGAAAAGATGTCTGCCATCACTCGAAAGGCTGATATGGCCTGTTTCCACTCTGTCAATGGTTATATGGTTATCACTACTAACAACTAGAAATTCTTCCTGGTCTGCAGGAAAAAAAAACTCAGGGTTATAACCATAACCATATAACCATTGACAGAGTGGAAACAGGTCATGTTGGCCTTTCGAGTCCGCACCGGTTCACTGATTTTGTGCGCCCTCTTCAGGCATTGGTCCCGGTAGGTCTTCATCAAAATTCAATTATCATGTTATAAAGTGCAATATTACACAAAATTCACTTAATTCAGACATAAAACAGAGATACATTAGCAGAAAGTTAAATGAAGTGCTTCTTTCAGTCAAAAGAGAATTCCCTGAGACCCTGAAGCCCCCAAACCCAGCCCTTGCCCATCTCCTTTAAATTTTATAAAGATCTGACAAACTTTCGTCCACACAAATTTCTCCCTTTTCTTCAAAAGATTGGTTAAAGGAAGAGCAACTTCAGCAAAATTTCTGCAAATTTTTCTATAATATCCTGCCATTCCTAAAAAACTCATCACTTTCTTGCCATTGGGAATAGGAAATTCAGAAATTGCTTTCACCTTAGCTCAAGTAGGTGCAACTTTGCCCTGACCAAACACATGACCTAAGTATGTTACAGTAGCATGTCCAAATTCACTTTTAACTAAATTGACAGTTAAGTTTGCTTTGGATAATCTTGCGAACATTTTGTCCAATTCTCTCAGATTTTCTTCCCATATGTCACTTATGGTGACCAAGAAATCAATATAAGCATCTGTTTGTGTCAACCCTTGGATTACCGAATTAAGCATCGTTTGGAATGTCACAGGGGCATTTTTCATGCCAAAAGGTAACACATTATATTTGTATAAACCAGATGGAGTTATAAAAGCCGAAATATTCTTTCCTCTCTCAGTTAAAGGCACACACCAATAACCCTTTAACAAATCCAACTTATTAAGAAATTTAGCTTTCCCAATTTTATCAATACAGTCGTCTATTCTCAGAATAAGAGAAGCATCTGTTTTAGATGCTGAAGTAACCTTCCTGAAATCTGTACAGAACCTAAAAGTTCTGTCTGGTTTAGGTACTAGAATACAAGGAGAACTCCAATCTGAGTTCAAAGGTCTAAAAATATAATTTCTCAACATATATTCCACCACCTGATGCATGATTTTAGTCTTCTGAATGTTCATTCTATATGGGTGTTGTTTTATGGGACTTGCTTCTCCCACATCCACATCATGATAAATCACTGACATCCTTTTTTTAAAGCACATTAGGAAACAAATGTGTATATTTCAAAATTAATTCTTTCAACTGCATCTGTTCTTGTGACTTAAGATGGGCCAACTTTTCCTCCAGATTTTCCAAAATTGCTGAGTTAGAGAGGCACACAGGAACTTTATGTCTATACTCTGACAATAAATCTGAACTTTGAAAATAATATTTTACCATGATAGTAAAATAAGGCTGATCATATATTCACCTCTGTATAGTTTATATTTTTCTCTCTCCAGAGTTTTATGTACATACACACACAGATTGGTTTCCTACTCCTACCACAGTTTTCACATTCAAACCCATTGAATTTTTAGATGATATCTGCTGGTCTTGGAGCCACCATCATCTTGAACAGTAAGGTCCCTTCCAATCATCAGAAAAGCTGGCTGGTATTGGCAAATGCATCTCCATTTCAAACTCTAGGTGTTCTCTGCTTGACCAATTTGCACAAACGAGGACCAGTTCTCCAAAGTCAGCAGGAACACCGACAAGCTAGAGATACCATACCAACCTATAGAATTCTATGGCTCTGAATGGCCAGGGTATAACTGAACATAGAACTAGTGCAGGCAAGTGGGATTAATATGTCCTGTATGGACAGTGCTCATTTCTATACCATACAAATCTATGATGCAATAGCGTACTCACAATTTGTAAATATGAGGAGGTACTTTGTGGAACTCTGCCTGAGCCCCTGATAGTTTGCCACACAATAGAGTGTACCACCAAAAAATGGAAGGGCCTTATGGATAACAAAACCTTTCTTCACATCAAATGTAATTAATTTTCCATCCACTGGAATCACCTCAGGCGGAAACTCTCGGTGTAGAGATACTTTGGCAAGAGGATTTGTCACTTGGCATGGTAACCTTGTGGGCCTGTCCGTGCGCAGTTGAATGGCTTCGTAGTAATCATTCGCTGGTACGAAGAGCTCACGTGGATCTGTGGGGACAAAAAGTCATCAGCAAATACACAGTTCAAGCTGTTCAACTTCACCACATTTAGACCAGGGGTGGCCAAACCCCAGCTCAGGAGCCCCATGCAGCTCTTTTGGCATATAATGTGCAGTTGGAGGAGATATCAGTGCTCCCAAAGCCACCTCAGGACACTCCAAATGCCTGCAGCCAAACCAGGGGGACTTGGGTCAGTCACAGCCTGGGCTGTATGATAAAGAGAGGGAAGAGGGAGTGGGCACTGGAGGAACGGCCTCTGGAGAGGAGCAGAGTGAGCAGCGCATGCCAAAGTTGGGTTCTTCTCATTCAGGCCAGGCCACACCACATCAGGGCGTAACCAACATGGGATGTGCAGTAGGAGGATCAGGCAAAGCTGAGGGTCCTCTGCAAGGAGCAGCCACAGAGGTGGGGAATCTGGGTCTGGGCCAGGAGAGCTCTGATGAGGCATGGTCTGCCTTAGAGGCAGGGTGTCTATCCAGGCGGGTACTCATGCAGGGCGGAAGCAAGATAATGGAGATGGGGAGGAGTCAAGGAAAGGCTGGAGGAGGTACACAATGAGAACCTAATCCAGGCACCAAGCCAGAACAGAGCTGAAGTTAGCAGAGACAGAGAAGGTTTTGTCAGTGGCCATGGGCAAGCCCTGGTCTCACCAGATAGAGAGTCAGTCCCAGGCAGCACAGAGGTTAGACCACTCCATTGCCCAGCTTCCACTCCCAATAGCTGCTTCCCCCATCCCATTGGAGAGTGGGAAGAGGTGAGCAGAAGGTGGGATGGGGAACAGCAGAGCTCCTGGCCTCGTCCCGCCTCAGAGGCAGCTTTGCACCCGGCCACTTCCCACATCGTGTGCTCGGCTGTGAACACTGCAACAGTGTAGGTATCTGCAAAGACCAGTGTTAGCAGCATTCCCAAGCAGAACACATCAGAAACAAGAGCAGGAGTCATCCATCCAGCCTGCTCCCACATTTAGTGAGATCACAGATGATCTAACCATGGACCCAGTTCCACCTTTCCCTCAAAATTTCCCTCCAATGCAAATACCCATCTTAAATATATTTAATGAGACAGTTTCCACTGCTTCCTTGGGTAGAGATTTCCAAGGACAATGTCAGGATTTTAAAAATATTTGGCATATATATATGTACTTTTTGATTAAACAGTATCCATTCATCTATCATGGAACCACGGACACCACAGCACAGAAATGGGCCCTCTGCCTTTCTGCCCCTCTAGTCTGTGCTGAACTATTATTCTGCCTAGTTCCATTGACCCGCACCCAGACCATAGTCCTATTCTATTTTAAATTTCTTAAAATTTAAGATTTTTTCTTTATTTCTTTGACATAAAGAAAAAAATTGTACCTGTCCAAATTTTACTTAATATCAAAATTGAGCCTGCATTTACCAATTCAGTTGGCAGCTTGTTCCACTTTCTCACCACTCTCTGCATGAAGAAGTTCCCTCTAATGTTCCCTTTTCCACCCTTAACCCATGTCCTCTAGTTTTTAATCTCTCCTAACTTCAGGGAAAAAAGCCTGCTTGGATTTACTCTATTTATATCCATCATAATTTTTTATTCCTCAGTCAAATATTCCCTCATTCATCAATGCTACAGGGAATAAAGCCCTAACCTGTTTTACCTTTCACTGTAACTCATTTCTTCAAGTCTGGCAACATCTTAGTAAATCTGCTCTGCGCTCTTTCAATCTTATTGGTATTCTTCTTGAGGTTAGGTGTCCAAAACTGCACACAATACTCCAAATTTGGCCTCATTAATGATTTTGACAACTTCAGCACAACATCTCAACTTTGATTTATGAAGGCCAATGTGCTAAAAGCTCTCTTTATGACCCTATCTACCTTTGACAGTACTTTCAGGTAATTATGTATCTATATTCGCAGATCCCTCTGTTCTTCCACACTCTTCAGCACCCTACCATTTACCATATATGTCCTTCCTTGGTTTGTCCTTCCAAAATTCCACACATCACATTTGTCTGCATTAAACAAATTACTGCAGATTCCTGGCATCTTCTTTAGTTAGACCAGTGGTTCTTCACTGTTTTATTTCCACTCACATACCACTTTAAATATTCCCTATGCCATAAGTACTCTGTGATTAGGAAGGGATTGCTTAAGGTGGTATGTGGGTGGAAAGAAAAAGTTTGAAAACCACCGTTTTCATCATATCTAATTGACTCATAATGTGCACAGTTTCATAACTCCAAAGCAGTACCAATTGGGTCTAAGAGCAATGATTCTCAACCTTCCCTTCCCACTCACATACCACCTTAAGCAATAACTTACTAATCACAGAGCATCGATGGCATACGGATTATTTAAAGTGATATGTGAGTGGAAAGATAAAGGTTGACAACCATTGAGTTAGAGCATATAATTGTATTAATTCACCAGCCTAGCATTATTTTAATTTAAATGTAAGCCTTTCTGGTACCCGAATCTTTAACATAATTTTATGGCTAACTTCTGAATGTCAACCCTACCAGTGAAGAATACAAAAGTGCTGCCTGTTTTGGAATCATCCTTTCTGCAGGTCTCAGCATCACAGTCCAGTGCCCAACAGCTGTATTCCCCGGTATCAGCTCCTGTGCTGTTTGCTACTGACAGTTGGCTAAACCTTTGCCGGTGGCTAATGCTGCAAAGAAGAAATAAACCAATGAAATATAATTACAATATACTAATCACCACCAGTCATAAATTCATCTAAAACTTCCTGTTATTTACATGCCCTGTAGCCCTGTTATAGTTTGTCAAATACAACATAAACAGAGACATTTTATATTTGTTCTTTATACTTTTCATAAATTTTTGGTCATATGTACGGATGGACGAAAGTCACATAGGTTCCAAGTATTTCAAAAGGAAAACACTGCATAAATCTCTAACTTGAGCTGAATTGACTGGGATGGTACAATTCACTCTTGCCCTTTAGATCAGAGCAGGGAACTTTGCTCTGAATGAGTGAATGTTTAATTCACCTAAAATAGCTGTTGTTGGAGTTTAACCAGCCAGCTCAACGTGAGTTTACATGATCACTGGGAAGATGGCTCTGCCTAAAACATTAGTGATTCTGAGGTTAAATTACAGTCAAAATCAGTGTGTATACTGTTTGAAAACCTCTGCCTTTTCAATTTCAGGAAACTGTGTTCCTAGATTTTAAATATGTTTAACTTTACCATTGCAAGCTTTATGTCATTAATGAAAGACAAGTTAATTCAAGTTTTGTAACCATATTTTGTTTTACAATAGGATTGCTTGTAAAATTTAACAAAACATGAATGAACAAGAAAACTGAATGTTATCAGAGGAACACACAACATCTAGAGTACAACTTTTGAACCCACCCTCAGCAATCCACACTTGACCAACTGGTCCCCCAAGAATAAAGTGAAAAAGTCATACAGCATACAGCACGCCCATTGGCCCATTTCATTCATGCTGATTAAGTTGGCATTCTGAGCTCGTCTGATATACTTGTTTTATAATATTTACTGTTGGTCAAATATGCTCCTTTTCTAAACTTTATTTTTAAAATATTTTAGACATACAGCACGGTAACAGCTCTTTCAGCCCACTAGAGCCCAGGCCGCCTAAATGCACAATTAACCTACTACCCTTGTATGTTTTGGAAGGTGAGAGGAACACCCCCCCACTCACAGACAAGGGGAGTATGTGCAAACTGCTTACAGATAGCACCAGATATGAAGCCATGTCGCTGGTGCTGTAGTAATTTTCAATAGGCCATATTTAAAAGATTCCTAATCCATTGTGAAAATGCTCATTTTTTGCTCAGTATTTTTTGATCATTTAAGTTTGAGTTGCTCCACTTGTAATTGATTGAAAATATGGTTAAAGATACTTTATTCTTGATAAATCTATCTTCAGATGTATTGGTCAAATTGCATCAACTGTGCACACTTGAATTTCATGATGAATATACCAGATATTTCTTAAAATTATTTGTTAAGGGCCACACGCACATGCACATGCACATACAAACACGTGTGAGCTGATTGGTGCCAGATTTTGTTTATGGCAATATGCAAAGTGAACTGAACTGGAAATACATGGGGGAAAAAAAATCAAGACCATTGTAAGTCCATTATTCCCTGAATGGACTGAATTATTCCATGCGTGTGCATGTGCATGTCGCCCTTAACAAATAATTTTAAGAAATATCTGGTCATTCAAGTGTGCACAGTTGATGCAATTTGACCAATAACCTGAAGATAGATTTATCAAGAACAAAGGAGTTTTAACCATATTTTCAATCAATTACAAGTGGAGCAACTCAAACTTAAATGAGCAAAAAATACTGAGCAAAAAATTAGCAGTTTCACAATGGATTAGACACAATGACGTTCATGAACTGAAGGGTGGAGGAGTTATATATTGATGAACAATTTCTATCTATTATCCACAAAACCAGCACTTTTATCTGGTCTTGTGAATCTAAATACAGGGACACAGGTTTGAAGTATGCCCCAAAAGATTATGATGAAATTAAAGGCCAGATTGAATTTTATTGTTCTCCAGAGTAGTGGATATTTATTTGGAAAATTTGCCCGAATGACATGGTCCTCCATCCCTTTGTTGCCTGTCCTTGTGACAGTACTACACTTCTTTACCTCGTCTCTGGGAACTGCTTCTAGGTAGGTTGCTTGGAAAATAACCAAGATTGAAAATATCCTTTGGTTATTTTCCAAGTGAGAAAATGTATAACGATTACATGGAAAAATGAGATTGATTTAAGTTTGCAACAATGGCATATGGAATTGAGATCCTGCATTCCACTGGAAAAGATAACGTATAATTTACGTGTCAATGATCTTTTTCATCAGAAAATATGGAGCCCTTATTTAGATTATATGGGTTTAAAGTTTTGAACTTTCTTTGGCCCATTGTGGTGGTGTTACCCTAATTCGTGGCATCTAATTATGTTTTTGATGGGTCTATCTCCTTTCATTTTTCTATCTTTGGGGTTTAGGGGTTGTAGAGCGCGTCAAAAGAATGAAAAGCTTGTTGATCCAAACCAGGGCTATTAACTAGAAGACTGGAGCATATCACATGTAGGTCGACCAGTCCAGAATGACCTGGTCTGGCTAGGAGCAACCCTCTAAGACCTGCCAGTAGGTGGGGCTATACTCTCAGCCAATCACAGTCACCCTACACTACAATCTGTAGAAATACACATTGGTGATAGAATCTGTACTATCACAGGGGTTAATACGGAGAGGGAGGGATTAGAGGGAGGGGTATTGGGGTGGTTGGGAGGGAGTGGGGATTTGGTATACACCACATTGTTTTTTTTGCATATGAATTATCATATTTGAATATATTTGAATGTAATGTGGCTTAAAATTTTTAATAATTAAAAAAAAGGACATTTTCAATGAAACTGGCCAGCCTAGTTAAGTGCATAAAATCCTGATTTCTCCTGATTCTTGCCACACACATAGAAACTGGGACAAAAACATCAAAGCAAATATAAATACCTGAATCGACCATCACTTTCCTCATCTAGATAAGCAGGGTACGCCCAGCTGATGTGTGCCCCTCTGCAGCGTAGCAAAAGTGTGTCTCCAGCAGGAATTACCAGCGTATCGGACGGCTTCTGAAACCTGCCATGCTCCAG
Organism: Narcine bancroftii; assembly: GCF_036971445.1. Taxonomy (NCBI): domain Eukaryota; kingdom Metazoa; phylum Chordata; class Chondrichthyes; order Torpediniformes; family Narcinidae; genus Narcine; species Narcine bancroftii. The sequence continues at coordinate 11,282,245 of NC_091477.1, read as the reverse complement.
TTGTTGGGTCATTATGCTGACCCTTGCGAGTTTCTTGGCTGCCACCTTCTTGACTTTTGGTTTGTTTTTGGGCTTTTTGCTGATCACTTTAACTTTCTTGCCAGCATTTTGCTTTTTACTTTTGGCAATTGCTTTGGCATTTACATTCTTCTGGCTTTCCACTAAAAAAAAAAAAATTTATACATTTATAATGTTAATTTTAATTAAAAAAAACCAAATTATTTTGTTACCATGATTTTTTTTTAAATTAAATCACTTCCTGACTCCATGCAATCTATTTACCTGCAATAAAGGATACAGAAGTGACACCATTGAAATAGCTATAGACTACTTCTTCGCAGATTACTTGGAAAATAACCAAAGAACATTTTCTAGTATGAGTAAATTAAACTGGCCAACCTAGTTTAAATGAATACCAATACTATAGAACCCCTAACAACAGTAATCTTAATCCCACTTGTTCATTCTGTTTCCAGGTTGCTTTATCCTATTGCCCTCAGTCATCTAATCTGCTAAAACTCTTTCAGTCCATCCACAAGTGCTATGTAAAAATGTCAGAGCTTCAAGAGACAATCTGGTGTTTCTGGAAAGGAAGGGAAATTGATTGTGGGCAAAGGTGACAGTCTTGTCATTGCAGTAAAGTTAGAGAAGGCAAGGGTCCTGGTATTGCAGGGGTGGGGGTGGTCTACTGGTCTTCTCAGGGAAGAAGATTCCTGTCCAGGTATAAATGGGATCCCAAGTTGATTTTGGAAACAAAAGGGTTAACTTCTAAGGACCAATTGAGTAACCTGACACTATGCTTAATTAAGTTCACAAGGATGAGTGGGGGGGTGGGGGGGGGTAGAGGGGGAAATCTTATACAGATACAAATAAAATTATAAAAGGAATAGATGATAGAAGCAGGGAGGTTGCTTCCACTATCAGTGACACTAGATTGAGCCTTTATGATTCAGGGGAGTAGATTGAAGACAGGGACAAGGAGGAATAGTTTATCCCAGAGAGTAGTGAATCTGTGGAATTCTTTGCCCAATTTCATGAAGCAACTTCAAGTAACTGTATTAGATAGATTTTTGAATAGTGGGGGAATTAAAAGAGAGGGGAATTAAGAGAGAGGGGAACAGGCGGTTATAAAATTGTGGAGTAAACTCGATAGATCGCATGTCCTACTCCTGCTCCTATTTCTTATGCTCTTATGTTCAAAATTAAGTAGGTGAACTTCAGCCCAAACTCCAGGCTACACGGAAACAGGTCCTTCTGGCCCATGCTGTCCAAATACCTCAATTAACCTACAACCCCAATACATTTTTGAAAGGTGGGTGGAAACCAAAACACCCAGAGGAAACCCATACAGATATGGGGAGAACATACAAACTCCTTACAGATAGCACCAGATTCAAACACCAGTCACTGGCACGGTAGCAGCATTGTACTCACCGCTACGCTAACCGTGCTGCCCAACATCAATTGTTTTTCCCATTTAGGTGACTAGATGACATAGTAAACTATAGTAGGGTAGGACAGTTAACATAGTAGTGAGCACCTCGCTATTACGGCACCAGCGACTGGGTTCAAATTCATTGCTCCTTATATGTTCTCCCTGTGACCGGCATGGGTTTTCTCAGGGTGTGGCAGTCTTCTCCCATCCTCCAAAACGTATGGATTTGGACGGTTAATTGCGAGCAGTAGCATAGATTTCATGGACTAGACAGATCTTCTACCATCCTGCATTGTTATTCACAACTTAGTATCCAGAGGTCTCAGCTAAGAGAATTTCAAAGATATCACAGCTCAAAATTGAAGCAGACAGAAAAGCTATTACTAATTTATGCAAATGACACTAATTTGTGCAACACAAATTAAATCTGATTGTCAAGTCAATGTCATATCGCTGTACGTAGGGGGATGCAGTGTTTCTAAAATAGCTAGAATTTTTAAAATTGATGCAATTGTCTGTGAAGTTTTTGCATCGTCTTGACCTCACAGGTAAGGCTGCATAAATGCAAGTTTGTCCAAATAAATTTTCCTTTGCATTATCAGGGATGTTTTAAGTGAAACACTGGGTAATGTTTCTTGCCATAAAACAAACATATCTTCCAGCAGATCATTTAAGATGGACCAATGATAAACTTTAAAAAAATACTCGAGAACTGCTTGAAAGTTTGGAATGCACATCTGAAATGCGTTCAGGCTCAATCATTGCTTTCAACGATAAATGGAAAATTTATTGGGAAAAGGATACGTAAGGTGCGAGAAAGAGTCGGGTGTGAGAACGAAGGCTGGATTACTCTTTGGAGGTGCTGTGGCAGTCTCAAAGAGTTGGTTGGCCTCTTTCCATCCTCTCGCCCATCTTGGATACAATCATCCAATTAGGTGCAAAGAAAGATCACTTTGCAGGTGGTAGTCCCCCTGTCCCAACTTTGGCAGGTGAGCACCTGGAGATTAAATTGCTGCATATTTAGGCATACATACAGACATGATACAGCACAGTAACAGGCCCTTTTGGCCCATGAGCCCATGCTGCCCAATTACACCCAATTGACCTACAATCCTGATACGTTTTGAATGGTAGGATAGAGCCAGAGCACCTGGAGAAACCCATGGGGAGAACATACAGACCCAGATTGCGTGAACCGCTACACTAAACGTACTGCCCTGATATCTCCCACATCATTTGCCATTCTCATTCATTGTAATAATTACATTTATTACCCCTTTTAAACAAAATAAGATTTGTTTCCTCTAATTAATTAATCTTTTGGATATTAGGATGTGAATTGAAAATACCACTGGCTACTAAGCACATGGAGTTCAAAGACATTCTCATTTTATAATCCTTCATGATTTTACTCACCAAATTCCATCAAAAAAACACTCAGACAAGCCAGAAGGAAAATGAAACCTGGCCTCATTGCGAAACGTTTGTTCGAAAAATAGTAAAACAAACGAGAGAGTTATTGCACTTCACACTCAGCGAAACAAATGCCGAACCAAACTGGAGCAAAATTCACACTCCAGAAAAACTAGCAGCAGAAATCGGAGGGTGTTAAAGAACATGCCTTTCCCCAAAAATGGAATCAAGGAGTCAACTATTTCCCCTTTAACAAAGTGCCCTCACAACTGCCTGAGATGAAACCTGGTAGAGCTGGCATTTGAAAAGACAAACTCAATGGAATCCATTCAGCTCTCAATAAACAACCACATTCCTGTCATACTTCCTTTCCCGCCTGCACTTACCCTTGCTAAATCCATCTTAAAATATCATAAATCTATTACGAGTCCACGTTATATTCATTTTTCCTAGAAGCCACAGGGGTCAAAAATTAACTTGCTCTCTTAAGTTGAACATCGAGCCTATCAAATGTCGTCATCAAATTGGAATAACGCTGAAGAATTCTGAAAGAGCCTGCATGCATATGTCACTTTTCATTGTTATAGTTATTGATGTACTCTTTGTAACGTGGTCATTTCAACGAGGAAAACAATATAGCACAGAAGTAAAGTTCTAGTGGCACTTACCAAAAATGACTAGATAGTCTATTTTTAGTAAAAACATGTAAGTCCTCAGATGCTGCAATTGTAGTAAAAACACAGAAATGCTGGAAGATCTCAGCCGGTCTCACAGTGTCCATATGAGGTAAAGATATATTACCGACATTTTTGGCCTGTGCCCTTCCTCAATGCCAGCTGAGTTCCTCCAGCATTTCTGTGTTAATCTACTTTAATGATGGTGGCTGAAGAAAAACTATTGGACACAACCTAATAGCCTGAATACGCCTGTGATTGTCTGATCTCAGAAGCTAAGCAGGATCAGGCCTGGTCAGTACTTGGAGGGGAGACCACCCAGGACCATCAGGTGCTGAAGGTTTCTGTGAGGGGCACTGGACAAAGTGGTGATTCTCTGTCTTCCTTATGGTAGACAAAAGTTAATACCTGTCTATGGACTGCCAAACTGAGCCACCACTAAATTGGAGGAGCACATCTAATGTTCCATCTGGAGAATCTCCAACTTGATGGGATTAATATTGACTTCAGTTTCTGTTTGGCCTCTTCCCTTTCTTTCTCTCCCCCAAACCTCTGCCTCTTTTCCTCCAGCTCTCCACTATCTTCCCTCTTTATTCAGAGAAGTATCCCCTCCCCATCACTTCTCAGCTTTTGTTTTCTTGTGCCCTCTGACCCATATCTACTAATGACCTCTTGCCTGTGGGCTTATGGTCCTCCCCCTGCCCCTCCCCCCCACCATTTTATTCAGACGCCTGTCTGCCTTTTACTCATTCCTTGATGAAGGGATCAGGCCCAAAACATTGGTTATGTATCTTTTGGCATGGTAGTGGCACGCAGAATTGAAAAGGTTGGCCACTGGGAGATTCCTGTCATTGGTGTGGGCAGAGTGAAGGTGTTCAATGAAGTGATCTCCTAGTCTGTGCCCAGTCTCTCCCATAGAGAGAAGGCCACAGTGGGAGCACCTGATGTAGTAGATTACTTCTGCAGAAAACATCTATCTGATAATGTTGGATCCCATTCTTTTATTTTTTGAGGAGTGATACATACCCTGTGTAACCAATTATACTGTATCATGCGTAACTTTGTGTTTATTTTATTCTTCATAGTTCCAGAACATAACTTTTCCCATACTTCATTTTTTATCTTTATGTTTAAATCCTTTTCTCACTTTTGTTTAGGTTTTAGAGGTAACATGAGGGGGAACTTCTTTACTCAGAGAGTGGTAGCCGTGTGGAATGATCTTCCGGGAGAAATAGTGGCGGCGGAGTCAATTGTATTATTTAAGAAAAGGTTGGACAGGTATATGGATGAGAAGAAGATGGAGGGTTATGGGCATTGTGCAGGGAGGTGGGACTAGAGAGGGGTGTTTGGTTCGGTGCGGACTAGAAGGGCCTAATGGCCTGTTTCCGTGCTGTAATTGTTATGTTATTATTATGTTATGTTATTCACAAGTGAAGTGTTGCTTCATTAGGAAGTGCTGTTTGTGGACCTAAATGGTGGTAAAGGAAAAGATGTGGGTGCAAGTGTGGCACTTCCTTCTGTCACAGGGGTGGGTACTAAGAGCTCATCAAATTTTTGCTGCTAACTTTCACCCCGACCTCAAATTCACTTATTGCATTTCTAGTGACGCTCTCCACTTTCTCATTCTCTCTGTCTCCATATCACGAGACAAACTTTCTACAGACATTTCTACAAGCCCACCAACTCCCACAATTATCTCCACTACACCACTTCATGGCCTGTCCCCTGTAAGGATTCAATTCTCTCAATTCCTCCATCTCTGTCACATCAGCTCCCAAGTTGACATCTTCCATTCCAAATCATCTAAGATATCTTCCTTCTTCAAAAAACATGACTCCCCCTCCAGCACCATCAACTCAGCCCTCACCTGCATCTCCTCCATTTCCCGCATTTCTGCTCTAGCCCTTCTGCCCCTCAATGCAACAAGGACAGCATTTCCCTTGTCCTCACCTACCACACCACCAGCCTCTGCATCCAACATATTATCCTCCTCAATGTGCATCACCTACCACATGATTCCATCACCAGACCCATTCTCCCTTATTTCCCTTCACTTGCCTTCCACATGGAAAGCTTCCTCCATTATTCCTTCATCCACTCATTCCTTCACTCTACTTGCTTCCTTGTCATCTACCCCTGTGACAACAGAAAGTACTATACTTGTGCCCACACCTCCTCCTTCACCACCATTCTGGGCCCCAAACAGTCCTATCAAGTGAAGCAACACTTCTGCAGGAGTCATCTACTGCATCCGGTGCTCCCTTTGTGGCCTTCTCTACATTGGAGAGAATAGACTCAGACAGGGACATTGATTATGCACCTTCGGTCTGTCTGCTGCAATAGCGTGAATATCCCAGTGGCCAACCATTTCAATTCTGCGCCCCACTCATATGCTGACATGTCTGTCCTTGGCCTCATGCACTGCCAAATTGAGGCCGGCCGCAAATTGGAGGAACGATTTGGGACTCTCCAACTGATTGGCATGAACATCGGCAACTCCAGTTTTCATGGCCACTCTCTGTCTCCCTCTCTTCCCCATCCCTCTGTCTCTTTTTCTCCAGTTCTCCACTCCTTTCCTAACCATTCAGAGACTTTCTCATATCATGTCTCAGCTATTTTCTCTTGAGACTGTGGTAAACCACTGTATGCATATATTTACCTGTCTGGGCACACCCATTGGCCGACTGTACTGTACCTGTGGCTCCTCCCACAGGCTCCTGAGTAAAGATGTCTGTTCCTCAGCCCCTTCCTCAGTTCGGGACAGTTAGTCGGCATGAATGTAGCGAGTAAAGCCTTTCAGTTTGCTCAACTTCAGTCTTTTGGAGTCATTGATGGTGCATCAGAGCTCTCCCACTCATATTCCCCTTTGACCTCTTGTCTCTGGGTCTGTGCTCCTCCTCCTGCCCCTCGCCCCACCAGGCACCTTTTGGCCCATACTTTGATGAAGGGCCCAGGCCAGAAGCATTGGTTATGTACCTTTATCTTGGCTACCAAATGAACACTGTGTGCCTTGCTGAGTTCTCCAGCATTTTTGTGTAAAACTGGAATCTTGAACATTGTCCAACATGATATATTTTTAAGAATAAGGCACTGAGCAAATGATTGGACTCAGCCACAGGAAATCACCCTGGTGGGAAAATAGAACGGGAATGAATTATGAAGCAAAGAGTAATGCATGATGCCTTTGGCTGCTGAGGAGTCATGGATGAAGGGCGTTTATACCTTCTCGCAGCTGAAAGAAAGCATCGAACATTGTATTCCTTCAGCCATGATCATCACTAGTAATTAGAAGCAGGAACCAGATAAATATTGCCCCCTTTTGCCCAATGAAGCCAGATCCACATACTAATCCTAATTTTGATGGAGATAGTTTTATTTTTTTATTTTTTTATTTTTTTTTCACACTATGAACCATATTAATCAAAATACACACAAACATTTCCCTCTTGAATATACATAGTGTAATTTTCTCCCCTTTCCCCCCTTCCCTTCCCTCCCTCCTTCCCACACCCCTCCAAACCCATTAAACGTTCAACATATACAATACAATAAACCCATTAAACAATGACATCACACAATGAAAACAAACAAGAAAATTGTGTCATCTACTTTTACACACTGGGTCAGTTCATTTCGTCTTCTTCTCATTCTATCATTTTAGGGGGTGGAGGTCCACGGTAGGCCCTCTCTGTTGTGTTCCATGTACGGTTCTCAAATTTGTTCAAATAATGTGACTTTATTTTTTAAATTATATGTTATTTTCTCCAGTAGAATACATTTATTCATTTCCATGTACCATTGCTGTACTCTCAGGCTCTCTTCTGATTTCCAAGTTGACATTATACATTTTTTTTGCTACCGCTAAGGCTGGTTTTATTCATGACAGACTATTCTGCCCTGATGCCTTTCACAGTCCAAATGGCCATTTGGCCGAGATCCCAAATTCCTCGACTCATTTCTTTGCTAAGTTTGAGGGGAACACTCTACTTCTTCGCCTTATTTCATTTTGACTCTTCATGATGTTGCAAAATGTTTCATCCCTATCTAAACTATCAGAGTTGGTGTTAAATATGATAGATGTGCTTGGCAAGTTAATCATTGTCTCCTATTGTTCATTGTGTCCACAATTAAGATTCTGTTTCCTTTGTTATCTGCATGCACTGCAAAAGATCACAAGTTGACAGACCAAATAATTATGACTCTTTTTGTAAAGAAGCAAAGGAATTCTGATTCTCTCTGTCTTGTCAAAAAGGAACTGGACTGGGATAGAGATGGTCACTATGCTGAAGGTTAGTGTTCAGGTAACGACACTGGGTAGATTGATTACCTAGATTGACTTAAATTATTTGAAAGGAATTTTTGGCACTATTTATTTGTTTTGCCTTGGGATATATTTCTGGTCTTTGTTACTTCATGTCAAGTGGAGGAAAAAGATTGACATGTTTTATGGGAGCTGGATTGGAGGCAACCATTGGAAATGGCTGCACCAGATGCTACAGCTGATCTTTGCTTCCCATTCAACTTCTGATCATTTCTGGTTCCACAATGGCTGGAAATAAGTGTAACATAAAGAGAGGAATGTTTAGGGGAGTAACTTCTCTGTGCGTAAGGAGAATCGGGCGATCATTGATCAGGTGATCTCTGCTGTTAAACGGACTGAAGAAAGGAAGGAGATTAAATTTAGCACTGTGGCAGTGCAGCACAACATTTTATAGCAAACTGACATGGACTTCAAAAGAAAATAAAATTAGGACTGACTATAAAATATGCCTTCACGGAGGATAATGGGGAAGGATGTGGTAGAGATTTAATAGGCAGAAAAGATTTAGACCAGGCATTCTCAATGGTGGGGGGGGGGGGAAACAGCCCCTCTGGGAGCCACAGCACATTTAAGGGGAGCCATGGACTGAAAATATTTTTTTATGTAGTTGGTAGGAGAGAAGTACATGGAAAAAAACAACTATACATGACTGCTTCACAGGGAAGGGGGGGTCACATTAACTTTGAGCGGAGTCCTAAGGGGGCCATAACCAAAACAAGGATGAGAATGGCTGGTTTGGAATGACATGTGCCAAATACTAGGTAGCTAGGTAGACAGCTTGGTTGAGGTGGACAAGTTGGACCAAAAGATTTGTTTCCTTGATATAAAACTCCATGGTGATGACTCAATAGCCTAAAACTCACCATCACACCTTCTGCACCCAGATAAATATAGCCCATCTCCATCCTGCTGCCTGAAATCAGACACTTGGCCAAAGGATCAAGGGATGCTGGTGCCTTTGGAAGCAGGCTCAAAGCTTGTGCAGCAGATTAGTTAAAGTCTATTAAGAGTGAAGTTAGAGAGGATGGTGAAAGAGTGTAGCAAAACAAAAGAAACAGAAACATGCAGTCCACCTGACTCTAGGCCCATCTCTTCATTCTGTTATAGCCCGTGTACATTCTGCTCCCAAGCAACTCTCACATTCTTTAATTGATTGTCAAAAATATAACAGTTCAAATTATAAAGATCTTGCTCAATGATTAAGAAGCAATCAGACAGGGTGAAGGTAGAGAGAATGTTTATTTGTATCTATTTTAGGGTTAGGGTTGGGGTACTAGGTGATTTTATTTTCTCTCAGAAAGGAAGTGGAACCAGGGACATTGGTCATCTTGAAACAGGGATAGAGAGAGCAAAGAATGAAATGTTACATGGGGTAGACAAGAATGTGGAGCTGAAGTTACAATCGTGTCAGGCATTAAATGGTGCAGCCGAATTGGATGTGGTACCCCTGTGATGTAGGGAACAAGCTTGGAGTGCCCAAGAAGGGATGAGACTGAACACAATTTAACCACAAACAAGGATCTTTGTTTATGAAGACTCCAGGTAGTGGCCAATAGAGTACAACTAACCTTTCTCCCACTACCTAACAATTATTTTAATCTGTAAAAGACTTGTGAAGTGGAAGGACCAATCCTGAACTGATGCAAGGGAAAAATGGAAGAATAGGTTCAAAATCAGAAGCTTCAAAATCAGTTAAAGAAATTTTCATACGATTGGAAGCTAAGATTGATAATTTGAACTTGTGTTACATGGCACTGGATGAGAAAATTGCAAAGTTTCAAGGGTGTTTTGAAGATTTAGAAAAACAATATAACAAGCTTTTAGTGGACTATCAAGATCAGTTGGAGCATATTTACATTTTGGGAAAAAAGAGTTGATGCTTTTACAGAAGAGCTTCTCGAGACTGCAGCAGACTTGCAAAAATATAAGCATAAAACTATTGAACTAGATAGCAGAAACAGGAAAAAGAATGTGTGTATTTTTCGACTTCCTGAAGGTATTGAAGCCTCTGGCTCAATTAAATTCTTTACAGACATGCTGTTAGAGTTGTTTAAAAGTGTTTTGAGTAATCCTCCAATTTTGGATCAGGCACATTGGAAAATATCCTTCCCTCTGTTATATCTAAAGATCAGATCTAATGATGTGAATAAAGGCCTTTATTCATATTTTAACATCTATAGATTATTCAACATTGTTTACTCCTTTTCGGACATAATTCCAGAATGTGTAGTTTCTCTAGATGCTGAAAAGGCTTTTGACAGAGTGGAGTGAAACTGTTTATTTGACACATTAAGGAGATTTAATTTTGGTTTAGGCTTTACATCATGGATTAAATTGATTTAAAGTACCCCCTTTGCTATAGTAGTTACTAATAATAACAAATCCTCCTTATTGAGGCTGTTTAGAGGAACCAGATGGGGATATCCCTTAGCCCCTTGCTATTTGATCTAGCTTTAGAACCTCTGGCAATAGCCCAAAAGATCTATCCTAGCTATGATTTCTCAATTCAGCGCTTTCTCTGGATATAAATTAAAACTTCATAAAAGTGAACTTTTTCCAATTAATATGTAGGTCCCCATATACATTCAAGTTCAACTAAAGATTGTCAGAGATAATTTCACATACTTGGGGTTAAAATTACTAAATGATTTAAAGATTTATATAAACCCTATTTGAATATGTGAAATTGCCTTTTTCTAGATGGTCTCTTTTATCATTATCTTTAATAGGCCATATCAATCCCATTAAAATGATATTACCTAAGTTTTTAAATCTATTTCAAGTGATTCCAATTTTCAACCCAAAGTCTTTTTTTGATAATATTGACTCGAAAGTTTCTTCCTTTATTGGGAAGAACAAAAACTCTAGAATTTGTAAATTTCATTTAAATAAATTGAAAAAAATATGGAGTTATGCCCTGACCTCATTTTTAGTTTTTATTACTGGGCTGTTAATATTCGTTATCTAACTTTTTGGATTTTTTTATTCTGACAAATTGGATCATCCATTATGGACAGATTTAGAATTGAGGTCTATAGAGCAGTATTCAGTGGCCTCTTCATTGGCCCATGAGCCCGTGCCACCCAAATACATTCAATTGATCAACAACCCCCAAACTTTGTTTTGAAAAGAGGGAGGAAAGCAAAGCACTCTGAGAAAACCCACAAAGACATGGGGAGAGCATACAAACTCAATACAGACAGCACCAGACTCAAACACTGTAGCAGTGTTGCACTATCCACTTCACTAACCATGCCACCCACTACACTAATTGTGCCAACATATATTTATTAAAATATAGGATAGAAGTGTCCGTAAAATAGCTGCTACACGCTGATCCATAATTTTAAAAAGCAAGGATAATGCAAGCAATTTGAAAGCTGGGATCAAAAACACGAATGTGTAAGGGATACAAGTATGCCCTTGTTCAAATATATATGAGGCCAGGGCAGTGGGGAAGACTTTTTAATGTGTGGGTGAAGTTGCAAAATAGTTATTTAGACACTTAAACTATTCACAGGATGAACAAGTTCAAATCCTACCAAAGCAAATTGGAAAATTTAATTCATTTAATGCTGCTAAATTATTTTTAAAATCATTTGGTTAATTTCTTTCCCAACTCCTTTGCTTTGACTCATCCCTCTGACTCCTTTCCTTTCCTTCCCCATACCGTGAAGAAGGGCTCAGGCCTGCAATATGGAGGCCGCAAGACCGGCTGAGTTCCTCCAGCATCTCTATGTTTTGACTTCCCTTCCCTCTGCCCATAGTCCACACCATTCCTTCCTCCTTCTCCCACCTCTTCCTTTCTTTTCCCCTATCAAAGACCATCTTCCTTAGCCTTCTGCCCCTTCCCCTAGAACCTCAGCTCCTTTCTTTTCATCCACCTGTATCTACCTATTATCAGCAAGCCTGTGCTCCTCCATCTTTTTCCACCCCCTCCCCAGCCTTATTCGATCTTTGGCTCTATTTTTGGCATTCCTGATGAAGAGCTAAGGCCCAAAACCTTGACTGCTGATTGCTTTCCATGAATGCTACGTGATGTGCTGAGCTCATTGATGTGTGTGATGGAAGGAATTAGCCGATGAGTAGCAGGACAGTTTGACCAACCGAGCTTCTCCAGCATTTTGTGCTTCTACTTCAACCACGGTGTCCACAGATTTTCTGACCTATCTTTTGTTCGGATGCTTGCCAGCATTCTCTCATACCTTAATGAAGGGCTCAAGCCTGAAAAGCCAGTTCTGTATTTTTACCTTTGCCACATAAAGGACACTATTTAACCTGCTGAGCTTCTCTAGCATTTTGTGTTTTTACATGGACCATAGGAAAGTGGATGACCCTCAGTAAAGTTTGTGCAAGCCATGCAGTTCAATGAGAATTTGGGATATGAATCAAACCTTGGCCTCAATGGATGGATGAATAAAAAGCACAGGTTGTCAATAGCTGGTTGTAATGAGAGGATTTAATCACTAGATGGCAACAAAATACAATTTAGCTGAGAAAATTCATAAACTGTGATAAATCAGCAAGACACTGGATATTGTGACCATCTATGGGGATACATTTCATGGACGTTTGCCATCTTGGCCCTTTCGTTGTGTTGCTAGGATGTGATGTACAAGGTCAATTCTACAATAACTTGCATTTATTTATATATCCTTATGACGCAGGAGGAGACCACTTTAGTCAAATGGATTGATGCTGTTTTACAGAGCAATTTTGGGCGCCATGGTTCATGTAGAGTTGTTACAGCGCCAATGACCCAGGCTCAAATCCAGCACTGTCTGTAATGAGTTTGTATGCCCTCCCTGTGTCTGCATGAATTTCCCACAGGCGCTCAGGTTTCCTCCCACCATTCAAAAACATACAGGGGATTGTAGGTCAATTGGGGTATTTGGGCGGCAAGAACTTATGGGCCAGAAGGGCCTGTTACCATGCTGTATCTCTAAATTTAAAATCCCATCACCTCACCAATTCTCCCTGTTCTTTCCACAATCCTATCAACTCTCATTAGTTTTTACCTTCCACTTACACGAGGGGAAATTTTTTGTGGTCAGTTAACCTAATGAAGTTGCCACAGGAGCATCATTGGAATGAATCAATGGAGATATTCGGATAGGCAGCCAAAGCCTGGCCAAAGAGATAGTTTTGGATAATATCTTGCTCTAGAATCATGGAACTGATGAAGAATCAAACTAAAACAACACATTTGGATTAGTATTTTGAATTAATCCGAACCCCTCTATTGCAGGAAGGGGAATGCATCATAAAGCTCTGTCCCACTTCAGATATTGGAATTTGTAATTTCTGGTTCAATGCTACCTTAACAATAGCATTCTGCATTGACAACTCACATCAAATCACTCATCTTAGTGACCTTGTGAAACAATTGAATTCCAAAGTGATACTGCAGGATATATTCAATGCAACATTCAAGATATACAGTGGATTTTGTTGTGTTCATGGTTTTAAAAATCCAGATGTTAGCTGAAAATTGGATCCAACAATATCCCCTTTACTCGATGTCATGTTAAACTTGTTTCCTGGAAATGTCATTAGAAATTATCTGAATACAAAATGAGTCAATAATGGATGACCCACAAAAGGAGTGAACGTGCAAAATCTCTTCTTGAAAAAAAGCCAATTAAACATTCAACCATTAGCAAAGACACAACTGCAATCTCGATGCTACATTTTTCGAATGTGATATATACGTCACCACAATTGGCAAGAAAAGAAATGGAAAATATAGGGCTGGTCTCATTTAGGAGATTATTGTGGACTTCAGGAGGAAGTCAGGTGAACACAAACCAGTTTTCATCGAGGGCTCAGTAGTGGAGAGGGTCAAGAACTTCAAATTCCTGGGGGTCAACATCTCCGAGGATCTGTCCTGGAGGCTCCATGTTGATGTAATCACAAAGAAGGCTTGCCAGAAGCTGTACTTTGTGAGGTGTCTGAGGAAATTTGGTATGTCACTGAAGACTCTCTACAGGTGTATGGTGGAGAGCATTCTGGCTGGTTGCATCACTGCCTGGTATGGAAGTGCCAACTCTCAGGACAAGAGTAAACTTCAGAGGATTGTTAACTCGACCTGCGACATCACAGGCACCAGACTCCACTCCCATCAAGGACATCTACATGTGGTGGAGTTTTAAAAAAATCAGCCTCTATCCTCAAAGACCCCCACCACCCAGGTCATGCCCTCTTCACTCTGCTACCATCAGGGAAAAGGTACAGGAGCCTAAAGACAAGCACTCAGCGACACAAGGACAGCTTCTTCCCCGCTGCCATCAGATTCCTGAATAATCAATGGACCAAAGACACGCCTGACGTTTCATGCAGTATTGTTTTATGTATAGTAATGTTGTAAGATGGTTATAATATGAATGTTTGTACTGTGACGCCGCCGCAAAACACCGAATGTCATGATTAGATCCATAATGTTGTTTTCTTGTTATATCTGAGAATCTGAGTTCATGTTGAATAAAATCTTCATTTTATTTATTTATCATATGGCAGCTAAATCGTCATGGTATATGGTTTCCATCATCATAAAAAGACTCAAAATACCACTTGATTGGTTCTATAACCCACTCAGACCCCACCCTATAACAAATTTTTAAGCTACCGGTATATTTTTTAAAAAGCCGCTGTAATGTACACAATTTTTATTTTAGCATTACCAGTGTGGTGTTAAACCAATAAAAGAAATATAAAATTTTAAAAAACACATCACACATGTTTAAAATCCTTGAAAATCACGAGCTTCATCATCTGAGGCAAAGAACTTGGCAAGGACATCCAAGCACATCTCATTGTTTACACGGTCATCGTACAGGTCCCAGTCTGAACCTGGTGAGTCGGCTTCGGCTTCGTACTCAGTGCCCCGCAATAAATCATCCTCCGTACCATCCACTTAAAAATAATTTAAACTGGTTAAGACAGAAGCTAGCAAGAGACTGAATGCTTTGTGACGGTGCTTCAACCACCTACCACCCATGCCCACCAGCTCAGTCAACATACATATGGTACTGGTATGTTTGACGGGTGGGGGGGGGGGGGTCATCTTATACCACTGATATTAGCTAAAACCATGAAATTCAGACTGAAATTGGGGTCTTGTCTTATCTGAAGATCGCCTTACCCACTGAACTATATGTATATTTTTTAAAGCAAGGTTGCATTTTGTCACCTTCTACTCTGGTCTTTTGGGTTCCGGTTTATCACCTAAGCATTTGGATGTGGTGTGCTGTTCATTCAATAACCCTGAAGTGGAAAAAGGGGAGAGCACCAAGTTCCTTGGAGTTCATTTAACTCGTAACCTCATCTCCTCACTTATCAAGAAAGGCGCAACAGCGACTGTACTTCCTGAGAAGACTGAAGCAGTCAAGGCTCTCATCAACCATCACATCAACCTTTCGGCAGGTTGGCTGGCTGCATCACACTGAGGTGTGGTTGTTGCAGAGAAATGGATCAGAGGTCAATCCACAGGGCCATAAGAATGGCAGAGAGGATTACTAGAATCTCCCCACCCCCCATTAATATGATCTGCTGGGATGATATCTGAAGAAGGTGCATAAAATCGTTGAAATCACCTTCCACCCTGCACACAGCATCTTTCAGCTCCTCCCGTTGGGAAGTAGATATAGGAGTATCAAAGCCAGCACCACCAGGCTGAGGAACAACTTCTTCACATGGGCAATGAGAATGCTGAACGACCAAAGGAACTGCTCACACTATTCATCTGAGATTCTCATATTTACAAAAGAACATTTATTTATTTGTATATTTGAATACTTGTTATCAACCAGTTTACCTATCTCGGCTGCACCATTTCATTGGATGCAAGGATCGACAACGAGATAGACAACAGACTCGCCAAGGCAAATAGCGCCTTTGGAAGACTACACAAAAGAGTCTGGAAAAACAACCAACTGAAAAAACTCACAAAGATTAGCGTATACAGAGCCGTTGTCATGCCCACACTCCTGTTCGGCTCCGAATCATGGGTCCTCTACCGGCATCACCTACGGCTCCTAAAACGCTTCCACCAGCGTTGTCTCCGCTCCATCCTCAACATTCATTGGAGCGACTTCATCTCCAACATCGAAGTACTCGAGATGGCAGAGGCCGACAGCATCGAATCCACGCTGCTGAAGATCCAACTGCGCTGGGTAGGTCATGTCTCCAGAATGGAGGACCATCGCCTTCCCAAGATCGTGTTATATGGCGAGCTCTCCACTGGCCACCAAGACAGAGGTGCACCAAAGAAAAGGTACAAGGACTGCCTAAAGAAATCTCTTGGTGCTTGCCACATTGACCACTGCCAGTGGGCTGATATCGCCTCAAACTGTGCATCTTGGTGCCTCACAGATCGGCGGGCAGCAACCTCCTTTGAAGAAGACCGCAGAGCCCACCTCACTGACAAAAGACAAAGGAGGAAAAACCCAACACCCAACCCCAACCAACCAATTTTCGCTTGCAACCGCTGCAACCGTGTCTGCCTGTCCCGCATCGGACTTGTCAGCCACAAACGAGCCTGCAGCTGACGTGGACATTAACCCTCCATAAATCTTCATCCGCGAAGCCAAGCAAAAGATATGCATTGCATATACATTGTTCGTCTGCATGTATGTCATGTCTGGTTGTGTGTCTGCGTGTTTTGCACTGAGGACCGGAGAACACTATTTCATCAGGTTGTGTAGCTGACAATAAACTTGGCTTAACTTGATTTTGGCCTTTGCCACAATCCTCTAGTGGGCATTTGTCATTTGTCACTTATATGTGAAGTTAGTGATTCTTAACCGCTCTGTTTGAATATGTCTGCCTTTCCTGGATCGATGCAACCAAGCTTTCATTTTTGGATCAACGGGTGAGGTATGTACTTATTTCAAGAGGTTGATTCATTTCAAGCTCCTTTTCCAAGAATCTGAAGTTCAACAGTAGAGGCACAAAGCATCAGGATGCCGTGAGCAAACACAACTTCAGAAAGCCTATACACAGGCTGAGAAACCGGAGGAGACACATTTACTGAACAGATATGTGTTCAGGCTGAGATATTGATAAACAATCTAGAAGAATGTGAACATTCTGTACTCAAGTTCGTTCACCCAGATTCAACCTGCACGCATCCCTATTCACCGAACCAGAAATGTCTCTGAGAATGTTTGGAGAAAATTCAAGCCCTTGCCCTAAATGCTTTTTCACTGTGTCATATAAATAGTAAACCACAACAACTCCAAAATCCTAGACCCATCTTTTATCTAACTTCACCATAATGAGGGACTTGTTTGATATGAGCACCGACATTTTACTGTTATACCAAGAAAAACTAACCAGAACGCAATGAGGTTAAAGAGCATTTGCCAGCTATCGACGTGTCTGTTGTTTGCTGCATCGGGTCGTCCAGCCCTAACCTCACAGTCTCGCAGGGACAGTCGACTGAAGGATTAGATGGCTGACTGGTTATTGGATCAGGCAGTGGAGTTAGTGGAGCTCAACCAAAAAGCAGCTCCTGCATTCTGAGGCCTTTCATCTTGCATCTATTTGTGCTCTGCAGTCAGCTCTTTCCAGCACATCTTTGCCCAGCTCCTTCGAAAGGTAAGAAAGCAGTGTAATAAATAAATCTTCGACTGTGCCAGGACCACACTCAGCAGCAAACCTAATAGTATTAGGATGACTTTCAATTTTGTAGGCCGACATGGATTAGATTTCTGCCATCAATGGATTAAACCTGTTCCTGTCTTAAATATTTTAAATGATTTATTTGTAGAAGATAAAATTGAAAGAGGTTGTTTGTTTCTCGATCCCAACATGTACGTTTATTGTGACCGCCACGGATCAGTAATTTAACTGTTGGAGTGCTTTGAAATATACTGAGCTTCCTTTCAGAGTATATTTTTAATTGTAAAAGAATGCACTATGGTATGAATCCACTAAAGAATGACCAGAGTAAACAGCAAAACATAGTTGTGGTACAAAACTCAGAACTGAAATAAATTTTGGAAAATTGAGCTAGATTTACACTAACCTTAATTCGCCTTAAACATTTTGATCCACTGATGACAAAAATGAAAATGTATTTTTTTTAAAGCTGAAAGGGCCATTTTTAATATTCTCACTCATATCCAAGATTTTGCATATGTTTTTTTTAAATTTAGAGATACAGCATGGTAACAGGCCCTTCTGGCCCATGCTTTCCAAATACACCAATTAACCTACAAGCCCCATTGTGGTAAACCACAGTAATGCTGTGATTGGCTCATCTCCCTGCTGGACACGCCTCCTGAGATAGATCCTAGCCACAACCCCTCGCATGCTTCCCCATGCATTCTGCCATGATCAGTCAATGAGGCTGGTTGCTGCTCCAGTCCATCGTCAAATCAAGCCTATCGGTTTCACAACTTCACTCACTTGTGGTAATTGATGGTGCGTCACCTGTACACTGTTGGGGGGGGGGGGGTAGGAGGAAACTGGAAAACCAAACAGACATGTAGAGAACATACAAACTCTTACAGTCAGCATTGGATTCAAACCTAGATCGCTGACACTGTAATAGCATTGTGCTAACTGTGCCCCTCACTAATGTTGCATTAATATAGGAAACAAGAGTTTCGCTCTTCATTTGAAAACTCAGTGTAATTGTTTTCTTCCCCTTTTGTTTGCCATTGTCCATGAACCATGCTGTCACCGCGGTGATAGGCGGAGCTATGGCTTTTGGGGCAATTACAAAATCGGTAGCCTGCTGTCTATATTGTGGAGCTAAACATTAGTCCAAGGTGATATGAAATTAGGTTTGTGCAGAGAAAGAAAGACTTTAATTGAAGAAGCAACTTTCATGACCTCAGAACCTCTGCCTGGTGGTTCCTAATTTTGAATTGTTACAATAGAAGGGACGAGAGAGTCAGCTGAATCAGGAATCCACCATATTTAACATTTTAACAATGCTGCTTTACAAAGTTGGTCAAGGGATAAATGTGTCCCAGGACATTGATGGCATACCACTGCTCTTTGAATGAGTGCCTAAGAATTACCAGAACACAAACAAGAGCTTGTATCAGAGAAACCGAATAAAGGCAGATGATAAAATCTTGAACAAGGAGTAGTCAGAGGGATTCAATGGTTCAAACAGAGAGATGAGAAGTGCTTGGGCACAAAACTTTGGTACCCTTTACTTCCAATGGACGCTGCATGACCTGTTGAGTTTCTCCAGCACATTTATGCTTTGTGCTTGATCCCAGCATCTGCAGACATTCTTGTTTTAGTCCTATTTGCTTGCATTCAGTCCATATCTTTCTAAGTCCCTCCTATATCTGTGTTGCAGTGCTTTGAAATATACTGAGCTTCCTTTCAGAGTATATTTTCAATTGTAAAAGAATGCACTATGGTATGAATCCACTAAAGAATGACGAGCCCTCAGCAGCACAAGGACAGCTTCTTCCCCTCTGCCATCAGATTCCTGAATGAGCGATGAAACACAGACACTGCCCTACTTTGTCTTTTTTCATTTTCTTGCATTTTTATTTTTATTTATTTGGTCAGGTGGTTTGTTTGCCCTGTGACGTTGCTTCACAACAACAAAGTTCGTGACATGTTCATGACAATAAATTCTGATTCTGACTTGTGATTCCAGCAACCAAGAAGATTTGCTGGGTCACAGCCCAGCTCCCTGACAAAGAATAGGAGAAAATTCTGGAAGAATGATCACTTTGAGCCAAAAAGAGTACTCAACCTTTTCTGGAATTGGCTGCACCAGGAAGAAAGCGGTTTTAGTGGGAAACAGTGCCCCCAAGTGGTCTTACGCATTGCACTGCAAAATCTAGAACTGTTACAGGAAAAAGTTAAAATCAAGGCTGCAGACCCAGCAAGAAGCAAATTCTCCCACAAAAATTGGCAGGTATGCATGTTAGAACATCTTAAAGTAATTTTAAAATAAAACCTTTCTGAATTTATTTTTTGAATGAATCCCTATATAGCCACAAAATCAAATCAGATCAGATATTATTTATTGTAATGTGGTAACAAAGAAAAAACAATAATACATAAAATTGTGTTTAGTCTGCCATAAGGCAGACAAAGATTCAATGTTAGCATCGCCCGGTGCTCCTTACAGTCAGCAAAAGAGAGTCCCTGTAAAGTCACTGAGTGTCCATAGATTCGCATCCAGTGCTCCCGCAGCCTCTGCAGACGCACAAGACCCCAGTTCTGTTCAAACCATCGGCAACCAGAGCCCGTCAGCAGCCTTTCTTGATCTCAGCATCATCTGGAATCCGGGTTCCAATACCTGGTTCCCATAAACCAGTCTCCAGCAGCCCACAGCCTGGTGTGAGTCCTTTGGCCACAAGTCATCTGTTTGGGTTCCTCGCCAGCAGCTCACCACCTGTGTCCCTCAGCTGCAGGGCCCCTCACTGGTCGGCCACTGTGGTTACTGACTTTAGGGTCGTCTCCTCTGCTCCTCCTTCTCAACCGGAGGTGTTTTCCCCATTTCTGGCATCCTGCACCTGTCTGCTGCTCCCCCGGAGTCTGCAATCCCTAGAGGTCACTGCCAAACACAGGTGCTGCCATCTTGTGCCCAGACCCCACAGTCACAGGATATTAAAATAAAATTCCATTGGCTCCTTTAACTGGCCTGTGTGGAGCTGTTGGCAATAGGACTGGGTGGTAGGACCCTTCAGGAGAGCACTGCGTTTTCGCTCCCCATTCTCCTCTGGTCCACCCAGCGGCACCGCTGCTTTTACAGCAACACTGCTGGGTTTTTTTTTTAATCACATGAGCATTCAGAACGCCTCACAACTTCCAACAGCTAGAAGTGTCATTGAGTCAGAGCTGACAATACAGAATCAGGCCCTTTGGCCCAATTCACCCATGCAAACCATGATGCCTGTCTACTCTTATCCCATTTTCCTACATTCTGCTTGCATCACTCTGCACCAGTGGTTCTCAGCCTATTTTTTCCCCCCTCATATACCACCTTAAGTAATCCTTTACTAACCACAGAGCACCCTATCACATAGGAATCCACAGGTGCTCTGTGGTTAGTAAGAGATTACTTAGGGTGGTATGTGAGTGAAAAATAAGGTTGAGAACCACTGATTTACACCTTTTCTATCTAAGTACCTGACCAAATGTATCATACACATTGTAATTGTATCTGCCTTCGCTACCTCCTGTGAGAGCTCATTCCAAATATTTATCACCCTCTGTGTGAAAAACCTAGCCCTCAGGTTCCCCTTAAATTCATCCCCTTTCACCTTAAACCTATGTCCTCCAATTTTATGCTGAGAAAATGACTGTATCTCTCTACCTTTATAAAGTCACCCTGCAGTCTCATGTAAACAACCCAGCCTATCAATCTCTCCTTATACTTACAGCCGCCAATTCCAGCCAATGTTCTGATGAATCTCTTCCGCTCCCTGCTACTACATCCTTCCTGTAGAGTGGTGACCAGGACTGTACGTAATACTCTACATATGGTCTCACCAACATTTTGCGCATCTGCATTCACAGCTGAAACATGTAAATACCTCATCCTATGAAGATAAGCATGTCAAATGTCTTATTTACTGCCCGACACACCTATGCCACCATTTACAGGGAACTACGAGCAATAAACTTGCATCCTTACAGTCTCTGTACCTCAACATTCTTGAGGTCCCTGCTATTTGCTCTATATATCCAGTCCAATATTTACTAAAATGTATTACTTCACCATTGTCTGGAATCATGGTATCATAAAACATCCAATAAGTTATTAAAACATCCCAAAGCAGGATATTTTAGTAACTTTCATGTAAGTGTATCAGAACTTTAACAAACAATTTTGATACTCAGTTGTTCAGGGAGGTGCAGTAAAATCCCCCATTATCAGGAATTCAAGAAACCAGCACCCTCAAGCAACCGGCAGAAAAAAAAATACAATCTCGAGCAACCAGAAAATTCACTTATCCAGCGTTGACTAATGCCCATAGTCACCGTATTAGAGAAGTTTACCAAAAGGAGAAATATATACGTGGAGAGCAATAGGAATAAAATTTCAAACAGAGCCCTTCTTAAATGAATTCATTTTTCAAGCTACAAGGTGTCACTGGGAAAGATCAGAACATAAATATACAACAATGGAGCACAGTACAGGCCCTTCAGCCCTTAATGTTGTGCTGACCCATATATTCCATTAAAAAAAGCACCAAACCCTCCCTACCCTGTAACCCTCTATTTTTCTTCCATCGATGTGCCTGTCTAGGAGTCCCTTAAATGTACCCTGATGTTCCAGCCTCCTCCACCATCCCTGGCAAGGCACTCCAGGCACCCACAACTCAAGAAACCCCTGATGCACCATCCATTACTCAAAAGGCTGTTGCTGAGGAACCAATAGGCTTTTATTGACAAGAACAACATCACATCCACTGTTCGACTGTCCTGCACTGAGGAGGGGGTAGTGGAACAGTCACCTTTATCCAGGAGCCTGTGGGGAGGGACCACAGGTACAATTGGCCAATAGGTGTGCCTGACCAGACAATTATATGCAACAGTCACCCCTGAGTCTCCCCCAAAACTTCCCTTCCTTCACTTTGTACTCATGTCCTCTGGTGTTTTCTATTTCTACCCCAGGAAACAGGTGCTGGCTGTCCACCCTATCCATGCCTTTCATAATCTTGTAGACTTCTATTAAGTCTCCTGTCATCCTTCTATGCTCCAAAGAAAAAAGTCCCAGCTCTGCTAACCTTGCCTTATAAGACTTAATTTCCAATCTAGGTAGCATCCTGGTAAATCTCCTCTGCATCCTCTCCATGGCTTCCACATCCTTCCTATAATGGGGTGACCAGATTTGAGCACAATACTCTAAGTGTGGTCTCACCAGAGATTTATAGAGTTGTAACATGACCTCTCTACTCATGAACTCAATCCCCCGACTAATGAAGCCCAGCATCCCATAGGCCATCTCAACTATCCTTTCACCCTGAGCAGTGACTTGAAGGGATGTAAGGATTTGGACCCCAAGACCTCTCCGTTCCTCCACACTCTTAAAGTATTGTCATTCATCCCTAACTCCCTTTGAGTCGGTGTGAGTTATTTTCATTTCTGCTTCAACCAAAAGACTTGTAGGGACATTTCATAGGCAGGTTAGAGTCAACCAGTTCAGTGAATGTGGACTCAGTGCTATGCCAGAATAGGTAAGGAGGAAAATTCAACAAATTTCCATCCGTACAAGATGACATTAACTACCGAACAAGAGCCATTTCATTACTTATTTAACCTCTCATTTCAGAGGCTTGGATTATTAGTCCAGTAATTTAACCAGAGCACCAGCATCATGGTACCCTTTACATTTGTTAAGGTTATAAGCAAAGACAAACTGCTTTCGCCCCCATCTCCCCCACCTGTATCCACTTACTACCTGTTAGCCTGTGCTCCTTCCATTCTCCTTCCTCCATCCTTCCCTCTCATCTTCTCCTCCCCTCTCTTCATATTCAACAATCTGCCTGTTTTTTTTTTCCTATTCCTGATCACAAGGCCTCAAGTCCAAAACATTGGTTACCCTTTACTACCTAGAAATGCTGCATATTTGTGTATTACACTTGACCCCAGCATCTCCAGATTTTTTTGTTTAGCTGCTTTTTCAGTTTGTGAAATTATGTTGCATGACATTATTCTTGCATTGATAGTGCAGACGGTTGGAATGTTTATCTCGGAGTAAAAATGTCAAATACAAGTTGGGGGCAGGTGAGGGGGGAGCATTGTTTAATGGAAGTATGTGAGGAAAGTTTCCTAGAAAGAATGGTAAATGCCTGGAATGGAAATCCTGGCAAAATTCTACAGATGTGTGGTGGAAAGTGTGCTGACCAGCTGCATCATGGTCTGGTGTGGGGACACCAATACCCCTGAGCATAAAGCCCTGCAAAAGGTAGTGGATACAACCCAGGACATCTTTCCCACCATCAAGAACATCTACAGGGAATGTTCTCGCTGCTGCCATCAGGAAAAAGGTGCTACATTTAAGGACTCTACTTTTGCACTTTATTGATTTTTTTTTCCTCTCTCACTCCCACAATTTGTTTACATTTCTTTATTTGTTTATATGTGTACGTTGTGTACAGTTTTTTTTTGCACTACCAATAAGTGTTAATTCTGCTTTGCCCACAGCAAAAAGAATCTCAGGGATGTACGTGATGTCATGTACATACTCTGATAATAAATCAGAAATCTGGACAGCTAGGAGCAGTGGTAGATGAAAATAGAATAGTAGTGTTTAAGAGGCTTCCAGATTGACACCTGAATGTGCCAGGAATGGAGAGATATGGATCATGTGCAAGCATCAAATATCTAATTTAATTTGGCTTCATGGTATGAAGAAAAGTTCCTGTGCTGGACTGTTGTATATTCAAAATTATTCTTTGTAGCATTGACCAGGGAGCAATACTATAATCCTCGACTTGGATAGCTTCTTTAGCAAGGGAAAACATCTTGATTTGCTATTCAGAGGCCAGTTTCTTTTTTTAACTGCTACAGGAACAAAGCAGGACTAAGTGCTCCATGGAAAAAGAGGGTTTGGGGTGGTGGTGTGTTGAAATGAGGAGAAGAGTAGGTGTGGCAGGCTGCACCAAAGGAAAACACAGGCACAATACTGTTTGGGGCAACACAGCTTTATTCCACTCACAAAAATATGTAGTTGGCTGCTAGCTGTACTTACAGTGATCCCGGAGAAAGAAAGAAAGAGAGAGAGAGAGAGAGAGAGAGAGCAGTCATGACCTTGGCTTTATACCATGGGCCCTCTGGGCCCACCTGGTGGTCGGATGTCATTAGGCCGGGTGCCATGTCTCTAGGTCACCTGTACCACAGCGTATCATCACAGTAAGAATTTGCAAAGGATCTAGGCAGATCAAGGCAAAGGTTTTACTTCTGTTGCACGGGTGAAGACGAGGGGCATAAAGGATGGGGAGATTACTGTGCTATGGATAACATGGATAAGGGCAAGACAGGGATTTAAACAGCCATAAAAACCATTTTAAAAAAAAGTTGGAGGAACTCAACATGTCTCCCAGCAACCACAGGAGGTAAAGATATATAGCTATCATTTTGGGCCTGAGGCCTTCATCAGTGTAAACAACCTACACAGAATTTGGGGTGCCGCAGTTGACATAACGGTTGGCACCAGCACCAGTGATCGGGACCAGACTTGAGTTTGAATCCACGATGTCTGTAAAGAGTTTGTACATTCTCCCCGTGTCTACGTGGATTTATTCCAGGAGAAATATACCGGGGGTGTAGGTTAATGAGGTTTAAATTGGACGGCACGGACTTGTGGGCTGAAATGCCCTGTAACTGTGCTGTATGTCTAAATCTTTTTTAAAAATTAAATGATGGGAGAGCTGTTTGCTGGTTGAGATGTGGATGGAAGTGCTTTAGTTGAGTCAAAGGTTATGAAGAGATGATGTTGGGAAACCATCAAAAACTCTTGAAAGCTGGAGGGGGTCAAAAGCATTAATGAAGATTGCCACAGTAAATGGAACAAGATTTCTATGGAGGTGATTGGTAATCAATAAGAAAGGAATAGTCAAAGAATATATGGTCAAATTAAACTGTCGCAGAGACCTGGGAGCAATTTTTAAAGAATGGACATACCTAGTCAATTTTAACAGATGCATATCAGTCCATATAAACTAACTGCACTCAGGAAAATTCAGAGATTCCTGAATTCAGAGAGTAAATAAAAAAAATAAAATGATTGAAAGTTGATAATTACAGATTAAATTCCACTGGAGTAAATAACTACTACATTTTCAAAGTGCAAAATTTCACCAAAGGATTTCTGAACTCAGAAAAAAAATGAAGGATATAATTCTGATCTGAGTTCAGAAAAGAATCTATTCCATTTTTCATTAGAAGGACAGGAGTGGTGGGTGTGTGGGTTGGTGATGGGCAGATGTATAGATTCACCAGAATCCCCCTCTCCCTCGTTGTGCTTAGTGCCAAGAGGGAAATGTGCCTGACATGCACTGCACCTGTCAAAGCTCTCAAATCTTCTGCCCCAAGCTATCGACATAGCTTGGCACAGCTCCAGAACAAGCCTGACTAATAGCAAAGTCTAACTCCGTGAACCAGAGATGTAAACACTTGCACCAGGGCAAGTGACCTTCTTACGCACTGTCAAATTCAATGCAAAATTTAACATAGAAATGGTGCTTTTAACAGCACCATGCTTCAAGCTAGATTTATTCTCAATGTGTTCGACTCTTTTGTCCCTCCCTTGCAATCTTTCTTGATTACTTCCTGTTTTCAGCTGTTACTAGACAGGCAAAGAAGGCAAGTACACAGTTCAACTTTGTTCTCTTGTTATGCTTTTAACTTGAAGTTATATCTGATCATTTTTTTTAACTGCTAGTGATAATCAAATGATTGAAATGTTCTGGACAGGGAATGATTTGCGTGTGATAAGGTGCTTGAATCTTCTGAAGCATCCTATTTCGAACAGGTGTGAGTTTTTCCCCTTCCCTGTGCAACAACAAACAAATGGCAAAGATCAAACCATTTCCTATGTGCACACTTTCTATTCATTCCTGTTCTATGTGGACTGTGGAGCTGAATTAATTACAGCTGCAGATGAAAGGATGGATTAGCCGGGACCACAGAGGGAGAAGGACCTATTCCACAGGATGAACTGAGTAACTTTGGCAGGAACAGTTGGAGGCATATGTAAATCTTAATTTAAAGTTGTAATCTTGATGACTATCATTGGGCTAAATCCAATAATATGACTGGTGTCATCCTTTAATTGAATCAGTAACCTTGTTCCCATTCCAATTGGAACTCAATGAGCATTGAAACTGAAATAAAATTTAAGAATCTTTTTGTGTTATTGAGAAAAAACATTCTGGTCTAAAAGGGAACACTCCACAGGATTCCCTGGCTGAAAACTCCCTAATATGGTAACAACTCCCAAATTAATAAACTTATTGAAGAATGTTGAGAAACAAGAACTCAGTGACATAGTCCAAAAATGTGCAAATATTAAGAACCGTATTTAAAACGTCCAACTAGTCCAGGTACATGGATAGCAATTGCTTCAGATTTCAAAATGATATGACATCATGCACCACAATAAACAGAAAGAAGGCAAGATGAAGTTTGTTTGAAATGTGTCTGCTAAAGCCTCAACAAGTTTATTCAATCAGTAAACACGACATAGTGGTCTCGGGGTTGAGACATTAAAACTGGTTGTGGCACAGTAAAGATTTGTACTGGAGAGTCTAGGACATGTATAGGACAGAATTATGCCTGTGGCTGTTCATTGATAATTGTGAGCATTTGTGTAGCTGTCACCTGAGAAAAGGACTAGTCTCCATTGTGATGCTTTCTACATTCAAGCAGGCAGCCAAAGTTTATCTGATGTTATGTATAAGATACAAAAGACCAACAAGAGAGAGAAAAAGTTGAGACTTTATTCATTGGAATGTAGACGACTGAGAGGGGACTTGATAGAGGGATTTAAAATTATGAAAGGAATAGATAGACTAGACATAAACAGACTCTTTCCCCTGAGGGCAGGGGAGGTTGGAACAAGGGGGCATGAGTTAAGGGTAAGGGGGCAAAACTTTAGGAGAAATATTAGAGGATGCTTTTTCACTCAATGAATGGTGGCAGAATGGAATGATCTTCCAAAAGAGATCGTTGCGGCAGGGTCCCTTCTGTCATTTAAGAGAAGGTTAGATGTGTACATGGAGGTGATGGGTTGGAGGGTTATGGGCGGAGAGCAGGAGGGTTGAGCTAGTGGAGTTGTTCAAGTGAACCGGTGCGGACTCAAAGGGCCGACATTGCCTGTTTCCACACCGTAAACAGTTATATGGTCATATGGAGATCAAGAGTAAGACAAAGTAAAAACACAATGCTGGAGAAACTCCGCTGGTCAAACAGTTTTTTTTTTCTTTCTTTGGCTTGGCTTCGCGGACGAAGATTTATGGAGGGGGTAAAAAGTCCACGTCAGCTGCAGGCTCGTTTGTGGCTGACCAGTCCGATGCGGGACAGGCAGACACGATTGCAGCGGTTGCAAGGGAAAATTGGTTGGTTGGGGTTGGGTGTTGGGTTTTTCCTCCTTTGCCTTTTGTCAGTGAGGTGGGCTCTGCGGTCTTCTTCAAAGGAGGCTGCTGCCCGCCAAACTGTGAGGCGCCAAGATGCACGGTTTGAGGCGTTATCAGCCCACTGGCGGTGGTCAATGTGGCAGGCACCAAGAGATTTCTTTAGGCAGTCCTTGTACCTTTTCTTTGGTGCACCTCTGTCACGGTGGCCAGTGGAGGCGCCTGCAAGCTCACACCAAGACACAAGGTCAAACAGTATAGCAAAGATAAAGATACATAACTAATGTTTGGGCCTAGGCCCTTAATCAAGGTATAAACAAAATGTAGGCAGGTGCCCAAACAAAATGGTGGAGGGTGGGAGGAGGGAAAGGGGAATGGTGGATAAGAGAGGGAGGGCACACCAGCAAGCAGGGGCAGGAGGGATGGCTCTGTGAATGTTGAGGGAAGAGAGTGAAGAGCTGGATGAAAGCAAGCAATGGGAAAGGAAAGGTAGGGAGAGTGGAGAGTAGGCCAGCAGAAACCGGTGAAGTCAACTTTAATGCCATCTGGGGGAGAGTGCCCAGATGGAAAATCAAGTGTCGCTCCTCCAATCTACGAGTGGCCTTGGTAGGATAGTACGAGGCCATGGACAGATGTGAGCATGCGAGTGGGGCATGGAATTGAAGTGGTTGGCCACTGGGAGATCCCTGTCACTGACGCAGACAGAGAGGTGGTGCTCAGCGAGGTGATCTCCCAGTCTGCATCCACAAGATGTAGAGAAGACCACAAAGGGGAGCACCGGATGCAGAAGATAACCCCTGCAGATACAGTAGTGAAGTGTGGCTTCACTTGAAAGGACGGTTTGGGACTCTGAATGATGGTGAGGGAGTAAGCCTGCAAGAGAAAAAGACTATAATCACAATATTATTTTTCAAATATTACTCCCTTTTCTACATTTAAAATGAAGATAGATTGATTAAGATTACTTCACATAGTTATCTCTTCTGTTCTAAGATGTACGAAAATAAGAATTGACAGGATTTGTCTACAATTGATGTTCATTGTTATTCCAAAAATGCAGAGCTTGGAGTTAACTACATATATAATTATAGAAAGTTTCATCTCTGGAGAAGGGTAAGTGGCTCATCCTGCCCATGTCTACTCTGCATTGTGTCCATCTTTGTAATCCTTCTGTACTGGTCTGTCCCTACAGTCCTGCAATTATCATCCTTCAAAACAAATCCCATGTCCAAGCAGCAGACAGGTGCACCCTATCACAGCTCTCTGAAATGTCTCAATGGTTGGAAGTCAATGAAATGCAACGTTTATGGAAATGCCATCTTTCAGATGAATCATTAATCTGAGTCACCCCCATCTCCTAATGCAATGCACTAAACCTTGGTGAGCTGGTGAATCATTTTCTATCAATTGACATCATAAAAAAAACAAATGATCAATTTCTGATCGTGTTGCTGCTCTGGGATAGTTTCTGCGTGCAATTGGCCCATGCCTTCCCAAAATTACAACAGTGGCTACAGTTTCCTGAAACAGACACTCAATTCCAGGCATAGCGACAGGAAGTGATTTTCCAGGCAGACAAGGGAATCATTCAAGAATATGCCCCGAGCTTGCATGAAAGCAAGCAACATCCCCATTGTCTCATGAAAATCTCATGATCACACAAAGTGGAGAAGGAGCACAGAGAATAACACTGAGAACATCCAGATCAAGGTATTAGGAGAACAAAGAATTAGACAAATGATAAAAACCATGCATCATCTCAAAAGCTACCTGCCCAGTTCCAGTGGGTTTACACATCTCTCTCAGCAGTCAACTCAAAGCCCACAAAACCAAACCAGCAGAAATTCATCCTTGATCTCAAGGAACAGTGTTTCAAAATTATTTAAGTAGCTATACTATCCAGTGCGGCATCTGAAGTGGTGTGGACTGCTTTCTTTCAACTTGGTGTGTAAGCAAAAAGCAATGAAGGACACTTCACACCATCCAAATATAAACCCCAACCTACCCTATCTAAAAAATTAACAATGCCACAATATTGCGATGATTTTGAACAAAATTGGACATAGTGGGTCACCCTTGTTTCTTCCTCAGTTTATAGGGAGGGCCTTATCATCTTCAGCCACAGTAGTCGGATTAAAATAGGTCGATAATGAGGTCAATAAAATGTATCCAAGCAACCGAGAACTTTAATATTAAGATTCTGGCGTCTGAAATCAAAAGCCATGATTACACTGATTTAAAAAATCAAGGGTTTTACATTCCTCATTAATTAAAGTATAGATATTTTGATTGCAAGCTGGGGACACTGCTAAACATCAGTTTTGTTGATTGTTCAGGGTTTCTGCATTAGCTAATTAAGTTCTAATTACAACATGATACAATACAAAAAAAATGCCCTATAACCATATCGACTGTCAGCTCCTCATTTACACTAATCCTACAAAAATCCCTATTTTTTTTACTTCCTTGCATGTTCATAAACTCCCTCGCAGCTTCAACTGCTCACTAACATCGCCAGTAAATCTACCAACTTGCACGATGATGGGAAACTGCAACTCCCACAGTAAATCCACATGTTCTCAGGGAGAATGTGCAAGCTCTACACAGATAGCAGTCAAGGTCAGGATTGAACCCAGGTCTTTGTGAGGTAGTAGTTCTTCCAGCTCTGCCACTGAGCTGTCTCTTCTTGCTTCAGTCCCTTTTCTTCTAACTAAGCACCCGGAGTAAAGCTTCGGAAGCCAATACAGAGGATCATTAAAACAGCCAAGAATATCACTGGAATAATAACACAATGTTGGAGAAACTCAGCTGGTGAAACAGTGTTAATTATATAGTAAAGATAAAGATACATAACCAATGTTGTGGGCTTGAGCCCTTCTTCAAGGTATGAAAAAATGTTGGCAAGTGCGAACCTTAATAATTCACTGGAATCTCCCTTTCCTCTATTGACAACATTCACCAGGAGTATAGCTTTAATAGGACTTAAAGAATTATTGAGGATCTCTACAGTATCTTTCGCGCAGCATCTTTGATTTACTACTACCAGAAAGGAGGTAGAGGAGCATCAAAATCAGGACTGGCAGAGGCTGGGAAATAGCTTCTTCCTGCAGGCTGTGGGATTGATGACATTATCCTGACTCCTTGTGTCTTTCATTAATGGAATTGAGTAATTTTTTCCAGATTATCTGTACATATTTATTTTTATGTATTATGTGTGAGCTCCGTGGTCTAGAGAAACGCTGTTTCATTCGGTTCTATATCTACAGTCAGATGTAATGAACTTGAATTAAAGCCCATGCAGAAACTAGGGCACAAATGTAATATTATAATGTCTGTTTAAGATTCCAGGGAGGGTGAGGGGAAGTTAATCCTGCAGTCATCTACTCCAAGGTGAATATCATACCACCAAGCAACTCCAATACTTTCAAACCCTCTGTGGTGCGCTGTTAGACAGAATCAGACACACACAAGATAAAGACTGAACAACAGGCTTTAATCCACAAAGACCTCCACAGAGCCAGGCTGGCTGTGGCTGCAGCAACTCAGTGTGAGGCCTCTGGAAGCCGGCGCAGGCTTATATCCCGGTGGGTGATTGACATCCGACCGGGTGGGGCTTGATCCATTCAGGTCGACTGATTGGCAGCCGTCCAGATGTTGTCCTGTCCCCTTACACTCCTGCAGGTACAGAGGTTACCCCCTGCAGTAGGCTGGTGGTGGACCACCACACCCTCATCATTATTTTTGTCCTGTTATTTGATATCTAAATCTTTACTGGCATTGAAAATATGTTTCCAAGCATTCTGTGCCACTTGTTCCGACTTTCTGGTCATGTATGATAAGGAATTTTCCTGTTTCCAGATTCTTAGTCAGGCGCCTTATCTTTGGATAAGCGGATGTGACTTTGTTATTGCGTTGCTTATTGCTTTAAGACTGTTATTTAACCTTTTTGTAACTAATAGTATTAAAGTCATTCTCTCTCCTGCTCTGCTTACTGAAGCATTCCCGCTTTCTGCAAACCATGCCTAACTTCATATTTTTTCTTCATCGGATACATTGATGGCCAGACATTTGCTTTAAGAAATCCAGATGCACGTTTTTTTAAATGATAAATTTTCTCTGAACATTTGCTTTATTAGAACTTTTAAAAAAAATTCTGAGCAGCAATTCATCAAATATGAGTAATATTTTCAACAAGATTTATTTTAACTGGAAGGAGATCCCTGAAGGAGATTTGAACGGAGAGAGTTAATTTAGCATTGACAGGGACTTCACGGTAAATGGGATGAGGAATTCAAAGTGTGCTCTCGGGAGTAAGTTATTCACTGATTGAAAGCCCTGGTTTGCTTTTACAAAGAGGCCTTTTTTTACGATTCACGTAAATTTCAAAGTGACAAGCAAGTTGATCTTTGGTACAAGTGGGTCAAGTCAAAAGCAAGGCAACTGGTAAGTTAAATTCTACAGCTGCAATATTTCAATTTACCTTTTTAGCAAGTTCCTACGTGTTTAAATTTGTGCCAATTTTACACCACATTTGCAGGATTGGATGCTTATTTGTGGAGGGCATTATTTAATGACAAATATTGTAATCACTAAACTGTCAAAAACAGGCCTCATCTGTGGGAAAGGAAAATAGTTAATGTTTTGGGTCAAAGGAGACTCTTTCTTCGACATCTGTTGAGTATTCAAACATTTTCAGTTTTATTTTAAATTTCTAGCAACTGCAGTTTTTATTTTTCATTGCTGTTAATATGCTTTGCTGTTTCAAGGAATTCTTGAGGGGTTCGAAAATCACTACTGTATGTATACATGTAATAGTCAGTGCCATGAAATATTCTACCCTAACTCCCCCCCCCCAACCCCCAGCCACTCGTCCATCTGAGCTTTTGATGCCTTGACCATAGACTCTTTCTTTAGCCCCATCTGCCTGGCCACCAGAACTCCTGACACCCCGACCGCTGTCTTTTCCCCAGGCCCCGGCTGCCCGCCTATCGGAGTTCCCAGTGCCCCGACCACCATCTCCCAGCCACCCACCCTCTGGATCTCTGGACGCCCCAGCCACATACTCTCACCTAGGCCAAGGCCACCCACCCACCAGAGCTCCTAATGCCCTGAACACGGGCTTACCACCCAATTCTGGTCCCCCTGCCCACCCAAGCGTCCGACACCTCGAACGACTTACCACGGTCAAAGGTAATATACGTGTAATAGTTGACGCCCTAAATTTTACTCTAAAAACTGGCCCACAAAATTCAACTATTACATGCGTATATACAGTAGTAAATACACATCAATTTAAATCTATTCTCCTGAAACTTGTAAACTTGAAATAGTACAGGTTAACTATATTCGGTACAGGTATCTGTCATTTCAGGTAATCCCGTTCTAATGTCACTTTTCTGCCATGTTTTGTGATATAATCTTTCCTTCAGGCTTGGTTTCTCTTTCTTCATCCTGTTGAGGATGGCAGAATTGCCCAACATTCAAGTCATTCCTTGGCTGCTTTCCAGAGGAGGATACTTAAATACTTAAATGCTTTGTTAAGTGGCTTGTACAAACTATAAAGCAGCAGATTTCACTTCTCCACATAAGTCAGGGGCTTTAGGGCAGAACAACTGCAACCAGAACTAGATTAAAAGTGTGTTTATGTTTTCTTGTCAGCTTGTGTTAACCAGACACAAGTTAAGGCCTGCAAACCAAAAATGTGGCAGGTACTAATCCTTGGTCTAAATGACATTGGCTGATTACAATCACCTAGTTCCAAGAGGGGAAAGTGAGCCAAGTTTCCTGCCACAAGTACATGTCCCTGCTGTTGAATATATGATTTATGAAAGCTCTACACTGACATGCCCACGAAAAAAATCATTTTAATTTTCTTCTCCTCACTATCATTCGGGGCCCCAACACCCTCTAAACTGAAGCAACACGTCACTTGTGAATCTGTAGGAGTCTTCTACTGCATCTGGGTTGACCTTTTCTACATTGGACACATGCTGGGAGATTGCTTCGCTGAGCACCTTTGCTCTGTCCACATCAATGGCAGGGCCAACCATTTCAATTCTGTGCCCCACTCCTGGGACTAACATATCTGTCCATGGCCTCATGCACTGTCAAATCAAGGGCACCCATAAGTTGGAGGAGAAACACGTCTGAGTACTTGCCAACCGGATGTCATGAACATTAACCTCCAGTTTCTGCTAGCCTGCTCCCCATTCTCACCCCTACCTCTCCCTTCCCATTCACTTTGCCTTCTTTCCTGTAGATCTCCATCCCCTTCCCTCTCCATTCACAGAGCTATTCTCCTCCCCCCTGTTTGCTACTGGACTTCCCTTCCTTATCCACCTATTACCTCTTGCCTGTGGGACTGTGATCCTCCCCTTGGCTGTCTGTTCACCCCCTCCCCCACCCCGCGTTTTGTTGTGGCACCTGCCTACATTTTGCTCATATCCTGATGAAGGGTTCAGGCCCAAAATGTTAGTTATGTACCTTTATCTTTGCTGTATAAAGTACACTGTTCTTATATAACATCATAGAGTCATACAGCACAGTACAGGCCCTTTGACTCAATTAGTCCATGGTATCCAAGTTGGGATTCTGGGCTAATCCCATTTACCTGCATTTAGTCTATATCCTTCTGAGCCTTGCTCTCAATATAATTGTCCAAATGCCCTTTAAAAGTTGTAATTGGAGCTCACTCCAAATATGAACTGTTCTCTGAGTGTAAAAGTTGTGGGTCCCTCTTAAATCTCTGCCGTCTCAACTTAAACCTTTTTACCAACCACTAATAGCAAACTTGCATGCTGCAAGCATTTAAGAGAGAAAATATTTGCTGTCCAAAGGATTTTGAATAATGAGCAAGGATATTTTGCTACCATCATAAAGGGCCCTGTTGATTTTGGTCTTCCTATCTAACACAGACTATATTTGCCATTGTGGGTGCAGAGAAAGGATCTCCAGATTGATTCCTGGAATGGTGGGATCCTCAAATAAAGAGAGATTGAGTTGACTCTATTGACTCAACTCATGTTGAAAGATGTGCAGAAGATATTGAGTTTGGAGATGGATTACATTGATTGTCCAGACCATCTAGGTTTTAGGGACGTGAATGTGTTACATGTTTTAGAACACAAAGTGTGAATAAATCTCCAGGGTTAATGAGATCTATCACAGAATGCTATGGGAAAAAGGAAGAGGGTTGTTAGGGCCTCAACAAGGATCTTTGTTAGCTATTTGGAGATACCAGAAGATGGGAAGATAGCTAATATTATTTCTTAATTTAAGAAAGGCAGCAGGGATATGCCAAGTAACTAAATGTAAGGTGAGACTTACATGTGTGGTGGAGACATTATTGAAGAAAATTCCAAGGAACTGGACTTGTATTCGTCTGGAAAAATTGGGACTGATTTGAGACAATCAGTGTGGCTTTGTGAGGGAAAGGTCTTGTTTCACTAATTTGATTGAGTATTTTTGGTAATCTAATAAAGAAAAATAATGAAGGCGGGTAAACATGAAATCTCCAGATGATCGGCAGGGCAGTAGATATTGTCCATATGGACTTTAGAAAGGCAATGACAAGGTCTTGTATGGTTAGCTGAGCCAAGGCAAGCTGACTAGATTCATCAATGGATTGGTGATAGGAGGAAGAGGGAACTGGTGGGTGAATGTTTCTCTGAAGTCAATGGTCATAGGTGTACCACAGGAATCAGGACCGAGAGCATTGCATGATATCTATTACTGAGGAGGAATGGTTTGTAAATTCACTGATGACACAAAAATTGTGAATAGTGATGAGAAGATGTCTAAGGCTACATTAGAATATAGCTCAATTTGAAAGTTTGGCAGAATGTTGGCACCTTGAAAAGTCAATTACGGATAGGGCATATCCTGTAAATAGTTGGGTGGTAAGGAATGTTGATGAATAGAGAAACAAAAGTATTCAAGAACCTCATAGACATCCAGAGCAAAGCATTCAGCAGAACTCACAACTCATCATCCCTAAATAATCAATCCCTCCAGCTCTGCTATAGTGACTACGCAGTTACTCATTTGGGTGAGTCTGATAAATTATCTACTACCAAAAGAGGCTTGGACAGCAGGGATGTGGGAACAAAAGTTTGCATCTGATTCATACAACTCCTTGATTGGATAAATAGAACTCTACCTTCATTGTCACTGGGTTAAATCTCTACCTGACAGCATTGTGAACTACCTGACCAAAAACTTTCCAATCTGGCTCACCATCATCTCCTCAAGAGCAATTAGAGATGGGCAATGAGTCTGGTCTTGCCACCAATGTCCACATTCCAAAAATGAATGTTTTGTTTTTAAAGTTTGTGATTGTTTGAACCACGTAGGAACTCTTCTAATAACTAACCAATAACTACTGAGACAATGCATGCCTGTACTCAGTTAAATAAAACACACTCAAGCACAGTGTGTCCTTTTCAGGACTCATCTGATTCAAGAGCAGCCCCCATTGCTAATGACCTAATACATATGTTGACTTCACATCATCCAAACAATTTCAGGCGTACTGGGAAATTGAATCTGAGGAAGTGTGAATGGGGCAAGATAATTATCAAAATTGTTTTATTACAATTTATGTTATAATTGTACAATGTATTGGTGAGATACACCCAGTTTCAATCCCCTTGCCTGAAGTAGGATATAGTGGCATTGGAGGCAGTCCTCAAGAAATTCACCAGGGTAGTTCCCAGGACTAAAAGATTGTTCTATTAAGGAAGGCTAAGTGGGTTAGGTCTGTATTCTTTGAAATTTAGAAGAATAAGGGTGACCTAATTGATAATAATAATATTGTCATATGCATTATACAATATACATCTGCACCAAACATCCTGAGCATGTAAAGAGAAACTATAATAGTAAACTAATTAAATTAAATTATAGGGAACAATAAATGCATAAAAGATACTTCCAGTAATTCTAGAGCATAAGAAGTGACTTCCAATTGCACAGAGTAGGGGTGGCCAAACTGCTGCTCGCGATCCACTTGTGGCTCCTTGACATGAATGTGTGGTTCGCGGAAGTATTATGGCTGCATCGCATTAGTAGGCGAGGCTTGCAATTGTGTAATTGTAGCATATGTAGGCTGTGTTGTGGATAGTGAAATTAGCAGAGTGTAATTGTAATCTATCACCCAGCCTCCCACTAATCCAAGCTCCAAACACCCCAGCCTGCCACTCATCCAATATGACAATGCCCCAGAACCCTGCACAATGAGTTCCTAATGCCCCGGCTGCCCGCTCATCTGAGCTCCCAATGCTGTGGTCTCCCACTCATCCCGGCTTCCGATGCCCAGGTCATCTACCCATCTGATCTCAGGATGCCCCAGCCTCCCATATATCCAAACTCCTGATGCCCTGGCCTCAGGCCCATCCAAGCTCCAATGCCCCAGCCTCCAGCCTCCCGCCTATCTGAACTCCCAAAACCCCAGCCTCCCACCAATCCAAGCTCCCAATGCCCCGCTGCCCTCCCATCCAAGCTCCTGATGCCCCGACCGCAGCCTCTTGCCTTGGCCCTGGTCATCCATCCACCTATCAGAGCTCTCGGCATCTCAAACATGGACTTACTTCCTAGTCCCAGCCACCTGCTCGCCAACGAGCTTCCAATGCCTCAAATGACTCATGTACTTATCATGGTCAAAAGGCTAATACACCAATAGTCAACCCCGTAAAAATTGGTTCACAAAATTCAACTATTACACGAGCATATATGGTATGTGTACATTTTGATTATAGAAAGTAACACAAATTAGCAGTTTAAAAACTACATATACATGAATAAATATTATTACATATATGTATTTCTTAATATTTAAAATATTTGTACAAAATATGCATATACAAGTAAAAACGTACTGTATGTTTTTCGTGTCTTGCAGCTCTCGATCATCTGAAGTTCATTGAAGTTGGCTCTTATGTTAAGCAAGTTTGGCCACCCTTGGTACAGACTGTTCTTATGTAGGAACACTTCCTCATTAGTATATCAAGGGGAGATTCAAGAATCTGCTAGATGTTGAAAGAAACTATTCTGCAGTTTCTTTACAATCTAAGATTATAAGGTCCTGAAGAGGCTTGACTGGATAGATGTTGAGAGTCAGGAATGAGGGATTAATTGTTAAAAGATAAGGGACCAAGATCAGCAATAGCCAATTACTGATGCACACACAAGGTATTGAATGGAGTAACTGGTTACTTAACAATCCCAGAATAGAAAAATCAAATGCTTCCTACAATTCAAATCAAGTTATTGGAATAAATGGGCTTGTTTATATTTTATTTTGCTAATTAAAAGGTTGCATTTGTGCAATCTTGACATCTTTGCACAGCTAAAACGTCTTAAATATTTAACATTTTGCTAACTTAGACTCCAAAGATAAAATTACTACAGTTTATCTCGCACCTATTTCACCTGAAACATTGCTTTGAATTGACACTTCACTGGGTATTTATTGTTCGGCTTTTTGCATTGGTATCAAGCTCAGTTTTCATTATCCATCCCTGATTTCCTTTAAGAAAGCTGTGGACTATGTCCTTGAATCATTGTTACGTCTTGGCAACAAGGGATGTTCATAACGCCATCAGCCTGAGAGTTTCAAAATATGAACCCAGCAACAAATGCTCAAAATATGTCAAAATTGAGATGATAAGTTGCAGTCAGGAAAACTTGAAAATAATTGTTTTCTTATGTTCTCCATACCTCTCCTCGCTGTTGGTTTAGGAGGTCCTGCTAAAACTGTTCCAGTAAAGGTTGCAGAGCACTCATGTTGCTGATGTGGAGAGAGAGAATACCAAAGGATGTGTAAAAAATCAACTGCATTTCCTTTTCCTGATGCTTGTTTATGCATGTAAGCATGGACATGTGGATGAATCATGTGTGTATGTGTGTGGGGGTGTGTGGGTGTGTGTGTGTGTGTGTGTGTGTGTGTGTGTGTGTGTGTGTGTGTGTCTATTCATGTTCATGCATGTAAGCGGACATGTGGATGTAATCATGTGTGTGTGTGTGTGTTTGTGGGGTGTGTGTGGGTGTGGGGGAGTGTGTGTGGGTGTGGGTGTCTATTCATGTTGATGCATGTAAGTGAACATGTGGATGTAATCATGTGTGGGGGTGTGTGTGTGGGTGTGTGTGTGGGGATGTGTGTGTATGGGTGTGGGGGTGTGTGTGTGGGTGTGTGTCTATTCATGTTCATGCATGTAAGCGGACATGTAGATGTAATCATGCATGTGTGTGTGTGTGTGTGTGTGTGTGTGTGTGTGTGTGCATGAGCATACACTTGTGCTTGTTTCGTACTTTGGTGTGAGTGACAACAGGATCAGTGATGACTGCAATCACTTTTCTGTTGGACAGTTTGTCAACAGTTGCTGCCTAGACTCAAATGGAAAATAAATCAGAAGGGTTAAGGAGAGAACAAAATTTGGCTCTTAAAAAGATTTTAAATATATAAATAAACGTGTGACGCAAACTTGGATTTCTGCTTCTCTAATATTTTTAGTTCCTAAACTGGTATTCATTGAAGTGAATGCTTTGTTGTGTACTGTTGATTTATTCCAGGAGAGACGGCCTATATGAACACTAGCCCAGAGGCAACATGGATGTTGGAACTGTGACAAGTTTATCAAACTTGTCTGATTCCTTCAATCGCTTCTTGGAGAGTTACAAAGTCCCAAAACTCTTGTACTGTGAAAACGGAGGGTATTTTATGCGGATTCTCCCTGATGGAAAAGTGGAAGGGACAAGAGACCGCAGTGATGTATACAGTGAGAATCCTTTTCAATCATCATATGTCTGTACTATTTAAATGTGTGATTGTGTGTGTGTGTGTGTGTGTGTGTGTGTCTGTGTGTGTGCGCGCGCGCGCGTGCGTGTGTATGTGTGTGCGTGTGTGTGTGCGTGTGCGTGTGTGTGTTTGTGCATGTGTGTGTGTGTGTGCGTGTGTGTGTGTGTGCGTGTGTGTTTGTGCGTGTGTGTGTGTGTGTGCGTGTCTGTGTGTGTGCGTGTGTGTGTGCGTGTGTGTGTGTGTGCGTGTGTGTGTGTGTGTGTGTGTGTGGTGTGTGTGTGTTTGGACTTGTGCTGCTTGGCAACTGCTTTGAAACTTCCTGAGTTCCTAAGTTCAATTCAGTAAAAATCCTTTAGCACCTAGAAGAACAAGGGTTTTAGCATCATTGCAGTGGCACAAGAAATCTTTAAAAAGTTAAATCTGTAAACAACAGAAGTTTGACACAAAACTTTCATTTAAACCTTGCTGTAATTGAGTGTCCCAGTGTATAAGCACAGCTCACTTGGTGAAAGCAACTATTCACCAACTCGAGGATAAAAATTATTTCACTGACACTTTTATTACTTTTATTCTCTTTTCCTCTCTCAGGTGCAGTCTCTCCCAACACCTCACCCAAGTTGCCTTTCTTCAAAGGTGAAAAATTTGGGAGCTATTTCAGAATGGATGACATCACATCATTCCGTTCTTCTCTGCCTCTGGTGTAGAAATTAGTCTACTATTTATTGGAAGGAGAGGGAGGAACAGAAAGGTAGAAACAGAGGGGTAGAAACAGAATGGTTGGAATGGAGGGCTTGGAACAGAGGGGCTGGAACACAGGGATTGAAATGGAGGGTTTCAAACACAAGGGTGCTTGGAGGGGGTGGGGGAATTAGGGTCAAGCCTGGTTCGGCAGGAGAAAGGGGAGGCTGGTGGAAAAACCATGGGCTTCCTTCATCTCAATCCACTAAGAATTCTTTAGCACCTAGAAGTGTGAGAGCTAAGACCGCCACTTACATTGCAGTGATGTCACTGTGGGGTTAATAATAAAATCACTGTGCTGTTTAAACTCTTCCCCTTCCCAACTTTACAATTCTAAGGCTGACTTTAGTTTCCTTCCGATGAACAATTGATAGGATCTATCAATAGCTTCAAAGCTGTAGAGTGAGGACCGATAGGCTTTATGATACTTTAGACTTGGCCTGACTGAGGAGAGGGAGAGGGAGGTTGACCTTTATTCCAGGGTCACAAGAGGAGGAGTTACCAGGGAACGAGTCACTAGTGGGGGATGGGCCATCTGTCCATCAGCAGTTACATATTCAAATCACCACACACATGTAATTCATTCAAGTTCGAGAAACAGGCCTTCCACTCTGAGGTTAGCATCACAGCGCCTATTTTCAATCAGGTGGGAAGGGAAGCAAGGCCTTGTACAGGAGGATGCAAAAAAGGGATGCACTGGCCTTGCCGTTGATCAGAATTTGGAAAGCTCAGGGAGAGATAGAGGTGGAGGTGGATTCAATGGTAGTGTTCAAAGGGAAACAGGAATGCCACCTGAAAGGACAAGATTTGCAAGGGTCTGTGGAAAGGGCAAGAGAGAAAAACTAGTTGAATTGCTCTTGCACAGAGCTAGCATCAACATGTCAGGCTGAATGGCTTCCTTTCATGCTGGAAAAATGTTTGCACAGTGACGCTGCCACAAAACAACTGTTCATGACAATAAATTCTGATTCTGATTCTGAGATAACGTTCTTTAATTTTGCTAATTTTGCTCGATTAGTGAGCACTGACAACTTCTTGGAAACTGGATATAAATCCATGAAGAGGTGCCTTGAGGGGTGGGTAATGTCATGTTTATGAAAGTTTTAAGAATTATGCTGAAAACTGCTATAATTTGCATTGCAAGCCAAGAAAATGAATAATTTGTTAAAATTCCATTAATCCAGCAAGCTCCAGAATTTGGTGGTTGCGAAATGGCAGAGTTTTCCAGACTATTGGATGCAGTTTCTAATTAAAGTCCCAACACTCTCTTGCTTCCTAATTTTTAGATGTACCATAAAAACCCCTGTTGTCCAGAATTCAAGCAACTGGCAGCCTCAAGCAACCAGCAAAAAATAATTATGGAAAATAAATGGGTAAAAAGTAATGGAAATTTAAAATCGGTGCACCTCACCGTTAGTTCTTCATTCACTCAACACGGGATGTCACGCACTGGAGAACTCACTTATCCGGCATCTACTCGTATGTGCCAAATACCATAGATTTTACTGTATGAAAAGTTTTCCAATGAACTCCGTAAGTTTAATGGGAACAGGGGAAATGGAGCTGGAGTGAGGGAACCTTGGTGTGTTAGAGGGAGAGCCAGTGGGCTGATATCGCCTCCAACTGAGCATCTTGGCGCCTCACAGTCGGCGGGCAGCAACCTCCTTTGAAGAAGACTGCAGAGGCCACCTCACTGACAAAAGACAAAGGAGGAAAGACCCAACATCCAACCCCAACCCACCAATTTTCCCTTGCAACCGCTGCAACCGTGCCTGCCTGTCCCGCATCGGACTTGTCAGTCACCAACAAGCCTGCAGCAGACGTGGACAAACCCCTCCATAAATCTTCGTCCGCGAAGCCAAGCCAAAGAAAGAAGAAGAAAAAGAGAGAGGGAGAGTGGAAGTCAGGATTCGCTGAGCCAGATCCTTAGCCAAGGGAGTTTCACAGTACAATAAGTTGGGTGCTTCAGAATATGAACCCACCAACGATGTAAAAAAGTCTCAAAATATATCTAAATCTCTATAATAACTTGCAAACAGTTGAACTTGAAATTAATTGTCTTGCTGTGTGTCCATCCTCCTTTCCTGTCCAAGTGGTGGATTTAAGAAATCCTTCTAAAAGTGCTCTGGTGAATATGGTAATGTACACTGAGATAAAGCACACTGTGACCATAGGTTTAAGATGAGGGGTGAAGGTGCAGGGGAAGATTTAAGAGAGGACCTAGGAGTAACTTATTCACATAGAGAAAAGTGTGCAAGTAATAGAGGTGGTACAATGTTGATGTTTTAAATGCTTTTGGACAAGTACATGGATAGTAAAGGGTTAAAGAGATGTGGGCCAAATGTAAACAAATGCAACTAGCTCAGATGAACAACTTGGTTAGCATGGATGAGTTGGGCTGAAGGGCCTGTTTCCATCTAGTAGGATTTCCAAACATTCAGATTGTGGATTATTGTTTTGCTTTATTTTGCTCACATTCTCTTTCTCTCCCCTCTCACTCTCGTACATTTACACTAAATGGCATGGATGTGGCACAGCACAGTCCCTTCACATCTCACAGAAACATAGAAAATGTACAGCAGAGAGCAAGGCCATTTGACCCATCTATTCTGACTGAAACTAATTCCACATCCAAAGCCCAGTAGTTACCAGCAGTTAATGACCTCATCCAAGTGTGTGTTTTTTTTTTCCAATGTATACATGATTTCTGCCTCCACCCCCATTTCAGGGAGTGAACTTGACCCCCCCCCCTAATATCCCGGGGAAAAAGAAACTCCCTTAACTCCCCTCTAATCTGCTATCAATTGCCATATGTTTTGGCATATAAGTCAACCTTCAGATGTCAGATTCCCATTTTTAGCCTAATTTTCAAGGTTTTATATCATACGTCAGGCATATGTTGATATTTAAATTAAAAGTAAAAAGAAATCCA
The DNA here is from genome assembly GCF_036971445.1 of Narcine bancroftii. NCBI lineage: Eukaryota > Metazoa > Chordata > Chondrichthyes > Torpediniformes > Narcinidae > Narcine > Narcine bancroftii. The sequence goes on along the minus strand of NC_091477.1, from coordinate 11,238,872 downwards.
GTAACAGAGCTGCGGCAAGAAAATTTGCTGTAGGTTGGGTTCATTTCTGATGTGCATCGTCTTGTACGCCGAATCTATTTTGCATGGTTTCCTTCAGTTGAATTTAAGGTCTAATTTTTGCATTGGGAGTATGTTGATCCCTGATTTTTAGTGCTTTTTGAAGGTTTCAAGACTCGCCGAAATATGCAGCACTTAACTCTTGGCCCTAGTCATTGACCACTTTGCTAAGAGAAGTAAGTCCTTTCTTTCCAACCCTAAGCTGCGTCTCTCGTAACTTCACGTACTCACTCCCCATCTCTGTTCCAAAATAAACAAGTCAGCTTGGCTGAACTTGCTTCATTGCAAAAGTTCTTCCACTGCTGACATTTTCCATTGAATCTCCAGTACCCTCACCAGCAATGACACATTCACCCTTCAATGTATTTCTTTTTTTTTTTTTTTTTAAATTTTTTATTTTTCACACCATAAATCACAATAGCCATGATATACACTTTTTCTTTTCCACACATTTACAGTGACTTTTTCTCCCTCCCCCCTCCCTCCTCCCAAGCCACCCCCCCATCCCCCCCCCTCTCATCCATTTTAGTTATACAATCTAGGTTGCATTAATTCAGTTAGACAATGTTGTCATTCAACAAAAATACACCAGAAATTCTACTGAGTCCATTCTTTTCTTTTCTTCTCCTTCCATCAACTTAGGTAATGTTTGTTCCCGGTAGGTTTTCGCTATTGTATTTAATGTAAGGCTCCCATACTTGTTCGAATATTTCAATATTATTTCTTAAACTATATGTTATTTTTTCTAATGGAATACATTTATTCATTTCTATATACCATTGTTGTATTTTCAAATTATCTTCCAATTTCCAGGTTGACATAATACATTTTTTTGCTACAGCTAGGGCTATCTTAACAAATCTTTTTTGTGCATCCTCCAAGTCAATTCCAAATTCTTTATTTTTTATGTTACTTAGGAGAAAGATCTCTGGATTCTTTGGTATATTGTTTTCTGTTATTTTATTTAATATCTGATTGAGATCATCCCAAAATTTTTCTACTCTCTCACATGTCCAGATTGCATGAATTGTTGTTCCCCTTTCTTTTTTACATCGAAAACATCTATCAGGTACTGTTGGGTCCCATTTATTTAACTTTTGCAGTGTAATGTATAGTCTGTGTAACCAATTATATTGTATCATACGCAGCCTCGTATTTATTGTATTTCTCATCGTTCCAGAGCATAACTTCTCCCATGTTTCCTTTTTTATCTTTATATTTAAATCTTGTTCCCATTTTTGTTTAGTTTTACCATTTGTTTCCTCATTTTCCTTTTCTTGCAGTTTAATATACATATTTTTTATAAATTTTTTGATTAACATTGTATCTGTAATCACATATTCAAGGTTACTTCCCTCTGGTAAACTCAAGTTGCTTCCTAATTTATCTTTCAAGTAGGATCTCAGCTGGTAATATGCCAGCGCTGTATCTCCCGTTATATTGTACTTATCTCTCATTTGTTCAAAGGATAAGAATCTACTTCCTGAAAAACAATTTTCTATTCTTTTAATCCCTTTTTTTTCCCATTTTCTAAAGGCAAGGTTGTCTATTGTAAAAGGGAGTAGCTTATTTTGCGTCAATATTAGTTTTGGTATTTGGTAATTTATTTTATTTCTTTCTACATGAATCTTCTTCCATATATTGAGGAGATGGTGTAATACTGGAGAAGTTCTATGTTGTACCAATTTTTCGTCCCATTTATATAATATGTGTTCAGGTATCTTTTCCCCTATTTTATCTAATTCTAGTCTCGTCCAGTCTGGTTTTTCCCTTGTTTGATAAAAATCTGATAGGTACCTTAATTGTGCGGCTCTATAATAATTTTTGAAGTTTGGCAATTGTAAGCCTCCTTGTTTATACCATTCTGTTAATTTGTCTAGTGCTATCCTCGGTTTCCCCCCTCTCCATAAAAATCTCCTTATTATTTTCTTTAACTCTTTGAAGAATTTTTCTGTCAGTTGTATTGGCAATGCCTGAAATAAGTATAGTATCCTTGGAAAAATGTTCATTTTAATACAGTTTATCCTTCCTATCAGTGTTAGTGGTAGCTCTTTCCAATGCTCTAAATCGTCCTGTAATTTTTTCATTAGTGGATTGTAATTGAGTTTATATAATTGGCCTAGATTTTTGTTTATTTGCACACCTAGGTATCTTATTGCCTGCGTTTGCCATCTGAATGGGGATTCCTCTTTAAATTTTGAGAAATCCGCGTTATTCATAGGCATTGCTTCACTTTTATTTACGTTTATCTTGTATCCCGACACTTCTCCATATTCCTTCAATTTCTTATATAGTTCTTTTATTGATAGTTCTGGTTCTGTTAAGTACACTATCACATCATCCGCAAACAGACTGATTTTATATTCCCTGTCTTTTATTTTTATTCCTTTTATATTATTATCTCTTCTTATCGATTCTGCTAGTGGTTCTATAGCTAGCGCAAACAATAATGGTGATAGTGGGCATCCCTGCCGCGTTGACCTGCTTAAGTTAAATTGCTTTGATACATGTCCATTTACTGTCACTTTCGCTAACGGTCCCTTATATAATGCTTTAATCCAATTAATATACTTCTCCGGTAAACTGAATTTTTGCAATACTTTGAACAAGTAATTCCATTCTACTCTGTCGAAGGCCTTCTCTGCGTCTAAAGCAACTGCTACTGCCGGTGCTTTATTTCCTTCTACTGCATGAATTAAGTTAATAAATTTACAAATATTGTCTGTTGTGCGTCTTTTTTTGATAAATCCAGTTTGGTCTAAATTTACCATTTTCGGTACCTGTTCTGCTAATCTGTTCGCTAATAGTTTAGCTATTATCTTATAATCTGTGTTTAGCAGAGATATTGGTCTATATGACGCTGGTGAGAGTGGATCTTTCCCTTGTTTTAGTATCACTGTAATTATTGCTGTTTTACATGAATCTGGTAAGTTTTGTGTCTCATCAATCTGGTTGATTGCATCCAGGAGGGGCGGTATTATTAGGTCTTTAAATGTTTTGTAGAATTCTATTGGGAGTCCATCCTCTCCTGGTGTCTTATTATTTGGTAATTTTTTTATTATCTCTTGTATTTCTACTGTTCCAAATGGTTCTGTTAATTTATTTTGTTCCTCTATTTGTAGTTTTGGTAGTTCAATTTTAGTCAAAAATTCATCTATTTTCCCTTCTTTCCCTTCGTTTTCGGTTCGGTATAATTGTTCATAGAATTCTCTGAAGTTTTCCTTAATTTCTTTTGGATTATATGTAATTTGTTTGTCTTTTTTCCTTGTTGCCAATCCCATTTTCTTAGTTTGCTCTGTCTTAAGCTGCCATGCTAGGATTTTGTGTGTTTTTTCCCCTAGTTCATAATATTTCTGTTTTGTCTTCATTATATTCTTCTCCACCTTATATGTTTGTAATGTTTCATATTTTATTTTTTTATCCGCCAATTCTCTTCTTTTGGTTGTATCTTCCTTCATTGCTAATTTTTTTTCTATGTTTATTATTTCCCTTTCCAACTGCTCTGTTTCCTGATTATAGTCCTTCTTCATCTTGGTTGCATAACTTATTATTTGCCCTCTAATGAATGCTTTCATTGCGTCCCATAGTATAAACTTATCTTCCACTGATTCCGTATTTACTTCAAAGTACATTTTTAATTGTTTTTCAATAAATTCTCTAAAATCCTGTCTTTTAAGTAGCATGGGGTTTAATCTCCATCTATACATTCTTGGAGGGATGTCTTCTAGCTCTATTGCCAATAACAGGGGTGAGTGGTCCGATAATAGTCTAGCTTTATATTCCGTTTTCCTAACTCTCCCTTGTATGTGGGCTGATAACAGGAATAGGTCTATCCTTGAGTATGTTTTATGTCTAGTCGAGTAGTATGAGTATTCCTTTTCTTTTGGGTTTTGTTTCCTCCATATGTCCACAAGTTTCATTTCTTGCATTGATTTAATTATAAATTTGGTTACTTTGTTCTTCCTGTTAATTTTTTTCCCCGTTTTATCCATATTTGGATCCAAATTCAGATTGAAATCCCCTCCTATTAGTATGTTCCCTTGCGTATTAGCTACCTTCAAAAAGATATCTTGCATAAACTTTTGATCTTCTTCGTTAGGTGAATATATATTAAGTAGATTCCAAAGCTCTGAATATATCTGACATTTTATCATAACATATCTCCCTGCTGGATCTATTATTTCCTCTTCTATTTTAAATGGCACATTTTTGCTAATTAATATAGCCACTCCTCTTGCTTTTGAATTATACGATGCTGCTGTTACATGTCCTACCCAATCTCTCTTTAATTTCTTGTGCTCCAATTCAGTTAAGTGTGTTTCTTGGACAAATGCTATATCTATTTTTTCCTTTTTCAGTAAATTTAGTAGTTTCTTCCTTTTAATTTGGTTATGTATTCCATTAATATTTAGAGTCATATAGTTCAGCGTAGCCATTTTATATTTTGTTTATCTTCTCTTTCCGTTTTTCCATCATTACCTTTCCTCCTTTTCCATTTCTGTTTTCTTATTTTCAACTCTTTACCAGACAACATTCCTACAACATCCAACATTTTCCTTATTCTCCTATTTCTATCACCCTTCAATGTATTTCTCATGCTAGTTTTCTTTCTAATTCCCTTAACTTTGTATCTTATCTTCCCTAAGTAATCTCTTCTGACTTTGTACCTCATTGCACAGAATTTTTCTTGCATCTTTTTTTCATTTTTCTTAAACGAGAAAGAAGGGAAACAGAATCGATGAAAACTGCGAACTAGACCCACGACCAGCCTGAAACAAGAAAGGGAAACTGCCACAAAAAAAAAACTGCTCTGATCTCCTAAAGCTGATGGACAAATCTTCATCACTTAATTCAGGTCAGCACTTCAGCCTTGAACCCTGAGCCTTGGCAATATATTTCACTACTAGCTAAGCCATTGGCCAACCTTCACCCCATTAGGTAACTGCAGCACAGAGCACAACAAACTATCAGTGAAACATGAAAGTCTGCAGATGCTCTGGTTGTAGTAAAAACACAGCAATGCTATAGGAACTCAGCCAGTCTCGCAGAGCCCATAGGAGGTAAAAGTGCCCATGGGAACCTCTCCCATGTGGGATTTTCTTTCATCCAACGTACTCCTGCGCTCTATGAATATACTTAAGAAAATCAGTGGCTCTCATGGCATCTTCATTTCATGTTGGGGTTAATATATTTTCACCTTCCTTCTTTTGCAGTTCAGCTTCGGCTCCAGGCTGTGAGTAGAGGAGTGATAACGATCCAAGGAATTGAAACTGGATACTACCTAGCAATGAATGAAAAAGGACAGCTTCATGGTTCGGTAAGCAGACTTTGGCATTTCGTTGGAATGCAGTCATTGTATGTACATTGCACTCTGCATCTATATTTAGAGATATCTGGAAAAAGCCATGGATTTTCAGTTGGGAGTTCCCCTCCCCTTTCAGTTATTCACATGTGGATGTCACTGGCAAGACAGGCATTTATAGACCATCCTACATTGCTATGGCTTTTTGTGCTCTTTTAGAAAATAATTAAGTACTAGCAATATTACTGTGGGTCTGGAGTCATCTATAGGCCAGGTTGGGTAAGAGCAGCAGATTTCCTTCCCATTTGTTTCACCACAATAACTAGTTTTGTGGGCCATACTACTGATAAAAAGTTTTCCATCCCAATTTGCTTAATTAATTGAACTTAAATTCCCATTTGACATGCGTGAATTCAGACTCTCAAGTCGGGATGAAAAGCATAAGCCTCAGATTGCTTAACTAGTCCGATTATATACATTTGCAGCACATTTGCTGTAAGGATGGTTCAATCAGATTTCATTGGAGCTTGCACATGGCAATTGAAGATGTATTTGAAAGGGGGCCAATTTAGAATGGCACATCTAATAGAATCAAGTGATCTATATGACCATATGAGCAGAAATAGGCTATTCAGCCCTTTGAGTCTGTCCTGCCATTTAATCATAAGCTGATCCATTTTCCCACTCCCTGGCCTTCTCCCCATAACCTTTAATGCCCTGGCTAATCAAGAACCTATCAATCTCTGTTTTAAATACATGCAATGACCTGTCCTCCACCACTATTTGTGGCAACAAATTCCACAGATTCCCCACCTCAGGCAGAAGGAGTTCCTCCGCACCTCTATTCTAAGTGGAAGCCCTTCAATCATGAAGTTGTGGCTTCTTGTCTTAGACTCACCCACCATAAGAAACATCCTTTCAACATCTACTCTGTCCATGCCTTTCAACATTCAAAATGTTTCAATGAGGTCTCCCCTCATTCTCCTGCATTTATCCTGACAACTGACAACGTGGAGTTTGCAGTTTCTCCCTCTTGTCTCTCCTGGTTGCTCCAATTTACCTCCATAATCCCAAAGATATGTTTATGAATAAATTAGCCACTAAGCTCCTAATGTATTGGTAGATGGTGGAATCTGGGAGTGTTGAGGGGTACATAAAGATAATTCAAAATGGGATTCATGCAGGATTGGCCCATGAGTCCGTGCCGCCCAATTAACCTACACCCCCAGTATGTTTCAAACAGTGGGAGGAAACTGAAACCCCCAGGGAACACCCACGCAGATACAGGGAGAACGTATAAACTCCTTCGAGACAGCGTGGGATTCAAACCCCAGACCCGATCGCTGGCACTGAGAATGTGTTGCACTAACCATTATGCCATCCGTGCCACCCTAAAGATGTAGAGAGATGGAAAAGAATAAGAGAAATTCCAAAGTTTAGGATGTAGTCATTAACGGCATAACAGTGGAGGAAAGTTGAAAACTATCAGAATAGAAATTCATCCTTCAATGTAAGCACATGACATGTGATATTTAATCATTGCTCTCCATTTCCAAACTTTAACTTTGTTGAAGTCCAAGGAATGAAATTACTACAGCAGAACTTCAATGCATTCATGTCAGCATTGGATTGATTGTAAGCAACCAAGAACGGACTTCTTGTAGTCTGTGCTTTATTCTTTGATTGCTCTTCCTGCACTTTGGAAACCAGTCTATCAACCTCCAGTATTTGTCGATTCATAGAACTGCTGTGGTCCATTTGGTAACAAAGCATAGGAAGCGTGCAAGACCCAAGAAAGAGGGAACTTTCAATGGCATCAAATCTCCCAAAACTGCAAAATAATGGTGGAGAAACCATCTACCTACCTGCCTATCTTTCCTATACACTGTGCACCCTTGGACATTCAACTCCCAATCTCATCCACCATTAAGCCATGACTCGGTGATGGCCATAATGCCATATCTTTCAATCTGTAGCTGTACAACAAGGTCAGCTAGTTTATTCCTAATGCTCCATACATTTAAGTACAGTGCCCTTAGACCAGTATCTGTTACTGATTTTCCTGTCTTTCTATTGTACGTCAAAATATCTTGTCTTTTCACCTGCCTGTCCCTTTTGTTTTCTTTGCAGCACATTATTTTTGACTTTTTTCTCTTTTCCGCTTTCTCAGCCCTAGCACCCTGGTTCCCTTCTATCCAAATCTCTGCACTCACATTCTGATTCCCACTCCCTCTCCCCCACCCCCACCCCATAAAACTAGTTTAAACCCTCCCCAACTGCTCTAGCAAATTTGCATAATAGGATATTGGTCCCCCTCCAGTTCAGGTGCAGCCCATCTTTTTTATAGAGGTCAAGCCTTCCCCGAAGAGATCCCATTGATCCACAAATCTGAACCTCTGCCTCCTGCACCTTCTCTTCAGCCACGCATTCATCTGCCATAACTTCTTGTTCCTACCCTCTCTGGTGCGTGGTAGCAATCCTGAGATTACCATACTTGAGGCCTGGCATTTTAACTTCTTTCCGAAGTCAAATCACGCTTTACATTTTCAGTCCATAGCCTTGTAGATTGTCATTTCAATTTCAAATCCAAATACTTTTTAGCAGTGATGAGGGATTGTACCCATGTTGCTCTTTCAACCAATGAGTTTCAAATCTCTACCAACATCTGGTATTGTCGTCCCTTAACCAATTACTTTGAACCTTTGGCCTTCATATTGACTTCTCAGCGAAGGGAAGTGGGCTATTCCTGTTCCCTCTGTCTAGGTCCTTTATAATCTAATACACCAGAAATAAATCTCCTGTTAGCTTCCGCTATTCTAAAGAAAGCAATCATTCTGTTTCCTTTATTTTCCACACAATTTTCTTAACCAATCTTTCCAGACCACGTCTCACATTTCAGAATCATTAATTTCAAGGGGATAGGTAGAAGAAAGGTCTCTCTCTCGGTCTCATAGTGGCACAATGGGTGGAATTTTCTGCCTCACTCTCTAAACTTGGATCTAAGATCAGAGTTCCTGATGAGGATACCTCAGGCAGTACTTCCAAGAGGATTACACTGAGCACTGAGGGCTCCTCAGGGCCGTGAGCTTAGTCCATTGGTGGCTCATGACTATGCAGCAAAACCCAGCTCGAACCACATCATCAAGTTCGTTGACAAATCAACCATGGTGGGCCTAATTAGCAAGAACGATGAGTCAGCATGCAGAGATTAGATGCATTGGCTAAAGGACTGGTGCAGAGCTAACAACCTACATCTGAAAATTAATAAAGCAAAAGAAATGGTTGTTGACTTCAGGAGGGCCCCGAGGGGAATCACTTTCCACTGGCCATTGACAGCTCCACCACTGAGGTCGTCAAAAGTGCCAAGTTCCTTGGAGTGAACTTTGTGGAGAATCTCACTGGTCCTTCAACACCAGCTCCTTGAAAGCCCAGCAGCATCTCTACTTCCTGCGAAGGCTGAGGAAAGTTCATCCACCCTCCATCCTCACTACATTGTACAGAGGATACATTGAGAGCATCCTGTGCAACTGCTTCACCGCCTGGTTTGGAAGCTGCACCCCCTCACACTGTAAGACCCTGAAGAGGATAGTGGAGTCAGTAGTGAAGATCATTGGGGTCTCTCTTCCTACCATGATGGACATCTACAACACACGATGGATGCGGAAGACAAACAACATTGTGAAAGACTTCACACCCTTTTGCTATCTGGAAGGAGATATTGTAGCATTCAGCCCTCTCGTCCAGACTATGCAACAATTTTTATCCCCAAGCCATCAGGCTCCTCATTTCCTAGAACATATGTGAGCTAGTATATTATGTATTTTTTTCATTGTTTTTTTAAATTGTATCATGACTTGTTAGTTAATTTCTATTTGTGTAAATCTGTTTCATGGTCCTGGAGAAATGCTATCTCGTCTTTACTGTGCTATTAGTGGTTATGGTGTGAATGATAAATAAAGGTAACTTGACTTGAGGGTAAAAAAAGTTACATTTCTTACTGGTGCAAGTATATAATCGGCATTGACAATTTAACTTACCTGTCCTGACCGCACTGGACATAATGTTATCTAGCAGTCTTGGCTTACTTTCACCTCTAATGCAGTACTGACAAGACATAGCACTGTCAGATCATTGATAGAAACGTGACATAACATGTCACAAGGTGCAATTTTGAGACAAATAGGGGATTATTCTCAGTTATCCTGGGCAATACTGATCACTCCACCAACATCACTTAAATGTGATTTGTCCGTTTCTTTCATTGCTGTTTCGGAGACGATGCAGTTTGCAAACAACCTACCATGCCTTTTGCACTAAAGCAGAGACCACATTTCAAATGGAACTGCCAAGCTACCTTTCCAACCTGAGATTGGGAAAGGCACTCGACAAATGTAAGTCTTCCTTTGTATTTTCTATTCCACCAAAGTGGAATTGCAACCATGTCCTGTGCTCGAAAGGGATTCTTTGATCACAAAGGGCTCGGCACAATAACGTGTTTATCCATAACAGCTTCCTTCCCCCACCCCTCCCTCCCTTGCTTTCCTTCCTTGCTATTCTTTCTCATGCTCTTTCCTGACAAACCATAAATCACATCCCGCAGCTTGAATCTCCTCGAAGAGTTAAGTATAGGGGAGGTAACATCTTAGTAAATTACTGTTATGAGGCAAAAAAAACACCGCTCACCTGCACCCACAGAGCTCAGGACAGCTGCTCTACCCTGAAGCAAAAACAAAACTAGAAAAGCAACGAAGGAAATTGGTAGACTTCAAATTCATACTCCCTGCTGTGGAATATCATATCATTGTTCTGTTTGACAGCAAGCTAACTTCATCACTTCCTGCAACAATATTTTTAAAAAGTTATAAGACTTTATTATTTGCAGTATGCTTCTTTATTTTTAAGTCATGACTTTGTCATTCATCTGCTCACCTAAATTTCTATCTTGATGGTGCAAACTTACCAAAACCCCAATATTCCTCGAGCATGGAGTCTCGGCCCATGTTATTGGCTGGGCCTCATTTCAGTCATTTATTCTATTGAGCAGTCTGGACCCACCCAATTCCACTGGCCAGGAAATTGGGCATCCACTGACCTGTGAAGACTGGTCTACAGGGAGTACAAAATGTACAACTGGGATGGGTAAGAGCTGGTATAATAGTCTCAAGATTTCATTAAGTGGCCTGGTTAAGGAACTGGAGTCACCAAGACCGTGCCAACCAATAAGCAATTGGCTCCACAAATCCAACACTAATCCTACTTTGTTCTTCCCATAGTTGCATCTTTTCCTCCTGAATCCTACCGCTCACCTTTACACTTTGAGTAACTCACAGGGACCAATTAACCACGATTTTGAGGCATGGGAGGAAACCGGAAACCCAGAAGAAATCCATACTGTCACAGGAAGAATATGCAAACCCCACACTACACCAACAGTCACTGTCACCATCATACTTCCATGGCATGGGGCAGCATGTTTAGCGTAGCGTTAATGCAACGTTATCATAGTGCCTGCAACCCACGTTTGAATCCAGTGCTGTCTGTAAGGAGTTTGTACGTTCTCCACATGACCACACATGGGTTTCCTCTGAGTGCTCCAGTTTCCTCCCACATTCCAAAGAGATACAGGGTTAGCTGGTTAATTGGTTACATGGGTATAATTGGGCAGAGCAGGCTCATGGGCCAGAGGGACCTGTTACCATTCTGTATCTCTAAATATAAATAAATATCATTACATAAAATGTGATATGTGTCGGATTAGTGTAGAAGAATGCCTGATGGTCAGTGTGAACCTTTTGAGCCAAAGGAGCATATTCCTGTGTTGTATGACTTGAAGAGTCAATAATTGTATGAGAAATCCTGCATTACCAGTTTTACGAGGAACACTAACGTTAATTATTGACTTAGCTACCACCCCAATCCCATCGGCTCCTGACCTTGTTGCATATCCTGACTTCTGGTCAACCATTGCCACCACGGTACCAGCACTGTGTGCACCAAAAGGGCCTGAGATGTCACAGCGAGCAGCAAGTCCAAGAGCCAAGACATATGTGGAGCAGTGGGTGAGAGCAAGAGCAAGGAGAGAGACTGAGGGATAGACAAGGAGAAGGCAAGAGAGATAGAGATTTAAAAAATAGAGGAAGAGAGAGAGAGTGAGGGCAGAATTTGGGATAAGGTTAAAGGCATGGTTATTGTAGCGGTTAGCACCATGCTATGATGGTGCCAGCAACCCAGGATGGAATCTGCCACTGACCGTGAGGAATTTGTCTTTTCTGCCTGTGTCTGAGGGGGTTTCCTGCAGGTGCTCCAGTTTCCTCCCACCCTTCAAAACGTACAGGGTTGGAGGTTAATTGGGTGTAATCTCATGGGCCAGAAGGGCCTGTTACTGTGCTGTCTGTCTCAATTTAAAATAAATTTTAAAATTCTGATCTAAATTTATGACGACAAAAAAAAATTGTCATTAACTGCAGACTTACTAAAGATGGAAGCTTAAAAAGACCTCCAATTACAATGTCATAAAATAGTATCAACATCTCTTACATTGTATCGTCATAATTTGGGTGTTGAGTGATTTTAAAAATTACAAACAATCATGTGATTATAATTGTTGTGAATTTATTGCAGTTGTCTTTCTTTGGCTTGGCTTCGCGGACGAAGATTTATGGAGGGGGTAAAAAGTCCACGTCAGCTGCAGGCTCGTTTGTGGCTGACAAGTCCGATGCGGGACAGGCAGACACGATTGCAGCGGTTGCAAGGGAAAATTGGTTGGTTGGGGTTGGGTGTTGGGTTTTTCCTCCTTTGCCTTTTGTCAGTGAGGTGGGCTCTGCGGTCTTCTTCAAAGGAGGTTGCTGCCCGTCAAACTGTGAGGCGCCAAGATGCACGGTTTGAGGCGTTATCAGCCCACTGGCGGTGGTCAATGTGGCAGGCACCAAGAGATTTCTTTAGGCAGTCCTTGTACCTTTTCTTTGGTGCACCTCTGTCACGGTGGCCAGTGGAGAGCTCGCCATATAACACGATCTTGGGAAGGCGATGGTCCTCCATTCTGGAGACGTGACCCATCCAGCGCAGCTGGATCTTCAGCAGCGTGGACTCGATGCTGTCGACCTCTGCCATCTCGAGTACTTCGACGTTAGGGGTGTAAGCGCTCCAATGGATGTTGAGGATGGAGCGGAGTCAACGCTGGTGGAAGCGTTCTAGGAGCCGTAGGTGGTGCCGGTAGAGGACCCATGATTCGGAGCCGAACAGGAGTGTGGGTATGACAACGGCTCTGTATACGCTTATCTTTGTGAGGTTTTTCAGTTGGTTGTTTTTCCAGACTCTTTTGTGTAGTCTTCCAAAGGCGCTATTTGCCTTGGCGAGTCTGTTGTCTATCTCATTGTCGATCCTTGCATCTGATGAAATGGTGCAGCCGAGATAGGTAAACTGGTTGACCGCTTTGAGTTTTGTGTGCCCGATGGAGATGTGGGGGGGCTGGTAGTCATGGTGGGGAGCTGGCTGATGGAGGACCTCAGTTTTCTTCAGGCTGACTTCCAGGCCAAACATTTTGGCAGTTTCCGCAAAGCAGGACGTCAAGCGCTGAAGAGCTGGCTCTGAATGGGCAACTAAAGCGGCATCATCTGCAAAGAGTAGTTCACGGACAAGTTTCTCTTGTGTCTTGGTGTGAGCTTGCAGGCGCCTCAGATTGAAGAGACTGCCATCCGTGCGGTACCGGATGTAAACAGCGTCTTCATTGTTGGGGTCTTTCATGGCTTGGTTCAGCATCATGCTGAAGAAGATTGAAAAGAGGGTTGGTGCGATTTATCATATGATAAATCAACAATAAAGTATAATCTCTGAATGATGAAAAAGAAAACGTTATGGGGTGGTAAAATAAATTTAAAAACTGACTGATGAGGTTGACATTCGATCGTTCAGTGCTGTGAAATCAAGCTGGAGTGTTTCAGGAATGCCTGTAGTTTCTAAACTACATTACGTTATGAAGACCAACTGCATTTTTTAAAACAAAACCATCCAATTTTTTCAGAGCTCTTCATAATGGCATGAAGCAACACACATTGCTGTTTTAATACAGAGCAATTTATGTCTTGGTTTCTCTTTGTTCAAAACCTACTTTCAGCATCAAGGCATGTCAGGACTAGTGAAATAGAATATTTTCCTATTTAACTATAAGAAATGCCAGAGATTATTTTTGTTGTTTGAAGATGATATGTTACAAAGGCAAGGCAGATGATTGAAACTAAGGTATGAGTTCTCTGCAAGGTGGAACAAACATGGAGAGGCAGACTGGGCCACTCTAGTTAGTGGAGTGCAGTTTTAAGGATTAGGACTGTGTCCCAACAATACATCTATAATCCTGTCTTCGTTAATAATTGCATTAAGCAATACTTATAAAATCACATTATCATTTGGCAAGATAGGTGGGATAACACTTGCCTTAATAATATGCATGAGATGAGATGAGAGCTTATTGTCTTATACATAAATACAATGTACAGATGCACTGAAATTCCTATTTTCTGCAGCTGTACAGATATATAAAATACACTAATAAACAGTAAATATAAATTCAATTGCATATGAGTGAGGGTAAAATGTGAATAAATATAAAAGGATAGATAAATATTGTTTCCATTGCTGTGAAAAAAAATGATGTTGCAATAGTGCAGACAGATCTTTGGTTGTCCTGAAGAAGGGTAAAACAGGGATGTTCAAGAGCCTGATAGCTGTTGGGGGGGAAAAAAGCTGGACCTTAGGCTTCTGTACCTCTTGCCTGAAGGTAGAAGCAGGAGGAGATGTGACAGGCTGAAGAATAATGGGCAATTCTCTCATTCTCACATCACACAATGTAATTTGTGCATTATGAAGATCAGCTTCAATCAGTGGATAACATTCTTATCTCAAAATTGTATCTCCAAAATGATATTTCATGGGGAAGTTATATATATGCAGGAGTCTTGACCATCACATGAGACTTTAAACCAAGGATCGGTTTGCCTTTTCATAGGGATAAAAAAAGACCTCTTGAGATTAGCCCAGGAATTTTCTCTGATGCCAAGGCCAATATTCTTATATTCTTCCTCAACTAGCATTTAATTTTAAGGTTCAGTGCGGTAACAGGCCATTCGGGTCCATGACCCCACACCATTCAAATACACTTATCTGACCAATTAATCTGCTAATCCCATACATCTTTGGAATATGGGAGGAAACCAGAGCAGCCAGAGGATGGAGAGAATGTACAAATTCCTACATTCAGTGCCAGATTCTTGACCACTGTAATAGCATTATACGCTAACCCTAAACAGGATCTCCAACACATTCACTCTTTATTGGGCCTTGCACTGTGCAAATTGCCTGTCAAAATAGTCTATGGGGAATGATCTTCAGAAGTAAATCGTTAGTTGTGAAATGCATTGGAAGGCAATGCATAAGGAGTCAAGTTGGTATTGCCAAACAGTGTGGTCCAAAGAGCATTCCCTCCTCCAAATATAAGGTCTTAATCTCACAAGTCATCAGTTCCTTTTCCTTCTACAGATGCTGCTCAACCCACTGTGTTCTTCCAAGTTTTATTTAGCTCCAATTTCCACCATCTACTGTTTTTTATGTCTTCCTCCTCTATCAATACACTTTCTACACTAAGTCCTTCATTTATTGCAGAGCTTTCTAATTCCTGGATAACTTAAAAAAAGACATTGTTCTTCTTGTTCTCCTTTTCTCTCCTCGAGGGTACAGAATCATACATTCAACAACTGCTGGTACCCTCCTGATGCTCTCCTTGCCAGGAATTGTTAAGTTTCTTTTACTGTGGGAGAGGACAATGAAGCTAGATTAACCCAAAACTTAACCCTAACCCTAACCCTCAGCTAATATTCAGACAAGCCCAGATTTGAACAGGATCATTGAGTGACATTCGATAGCATAAACCCAGTGTGTTTCTCTCAACCTCCTTAGCCAGGAAACAATCAGAGCACCTCCAATCACAGCTCGAGATTAGCTGACTCAGGTCAACAGTGCAACAGTGCCACAGTTCAAGGGACAGCTTATTGGCCCTTCCACAAGGTCAATCTGGAATGGGTTAGAAGTGTTGGACTTGTCAGCAGCACCCACATCTGAAGAAGAACAAAGGAATGATTGATAGAATATTACAGCACAGAAACTGGCCCTTCAGCCCTTCTAGTCTGTGGCAAACTATTATTTTGCCTCGTCCCACTGACCTACATCCAGGCAATACCCCCATACCCTTCCCATTATCCCCTCATACCCTTCCCATGAGAAAGGAATAATGATTAGCCTGAAAGGGCCAGTCTTGATGACTTGACTTGGCTCATATTTCCTTGGACATAAAAGATTACGGGATAACTCAGTAGAGATATTCGAGATGCTAGAAAGATTCATTGGTGGAGATAAGAGAGAATCCTTTTCCTTCAGTGCAGAGGAGCAATGTTTGTTAAATTAGCAGCAGGACACATCCAGAAGTGTTTTTTTTTTTTTTTTTTTTTTTTTTTTTTTTTTTTTTTTTTTTTTTTAATTTTTTATTTTTCACACCATAAATCACAATAGCCATGATATACACTTTTTCTTTTCCACACATTTACAGTGACTTTTTCTCCCTCCCCCTCCCTCCTCCCAAGCCACCCCCCCATCCCTCCCCCCTCTCATCCATTTTCAGAAGTGTTTCTTCACACAAAGGCTACTGGAGTTAGAACTCTCTCCCCAGGGTCAATGGAAATTTTGAAACTGAAATCGCAGGAGTTTTGTTTCATCAGGATTGAAAGAGAAATGATTTTAAACTGAAATGCAAATCAGCCATGATCTAATTGTAATGATGGAACAAGCTGACCTTTTTTCACTATATCATTGTGACTCACTTGGAGAACATTTTATTGACTCTAAAATGGAATAAAATACCCTGAAATTCTGAACAATACCATACTAAATGTGAATGCTTTGTGTTCTAATGGAGGCACAGAAGTTTGCTTTTTTCCAAATGTTCAAATTGGGATCTTCCTGACTTATGCCTTTATCTGTTAAACCACCAGACAGAGATCTTTCCTTTTCATTTATGTTTATTCCTTCTACTTTACACACAGCCATCTCCAACAGATGAATGTTTCTTCCTGGAAAACCTGGAGGAGAACGGTTATAATACATACAAGTCCAAGGAGTATGCGGAAAAGAACTGGTATGTTGCCATTCGAAAGAATGGAAATGCCAAGCCTGGACACAAAACCAATGCCGGACAGAAAGCAATCCTATTTCTTCCCATGCAAGTGTCAAGTGAATAAAAGTATGAACACGACACAGCACACCGAGCTTGTGAAATAGGACCTTGCATGGATTAACCAATCATTGGTCAACAGACCGTGATAGCGACTACCAATAAAAGTGCGACTTGCAAAATATTTTCTCCCCTTGGTTTCGCCCATGTTTAACCCTCCTGTCTTGACATGAATGATAGCCCCTGGAATCCATGGAGGTTGTAGGGTCTGCCTGCACCTTCTGATACCCCAGCGATGTGGCCATCCCAGATTGTGAGCCTTGGTAGTGATCAGCATTCTGGGCTCCCACCAATCATGGCCTATCCAGTCTGTGGTGAACAAAGACATTTTACCAAACCTCGATGGAGACTGGGAAGCTCAAGCCCTCACTGTTTTTCACTCTCTCTACCACATCATAGATCTCCCCAACCAAGCCTGATAGACCAGTGAATGATCCAGGAACCTCTAGAACTGTGCAGTATATTAACATATCAAGTGCATAGCTTCTCAACTCTAGAAGAAGGTACCGGGTGAGAATGAGTTGTGTGTTGCTCCCAGGGACCTATGTTGAAGGGCTGGGCTGCTCATTCTATAACTGACATCTAATAACAAATTATCTGTGTCCTCATCTGCAGTGAACTATTTGACCTCTCCTTTGCTTTGCCATCCCTGGCAGTAATAATCTGCAATTCCTGGTAACCATAATAATCCCTGGAATATTGTAGATCGGGAGAAAAAAAACAGGATGACTATAAACACAATTATCTGTATTTTAAATATTTATTGCACTGTTTCCAACTCCTCACTTGTAAAAGGCGTGTAATTTCACTTCAAGTGAGGATTCAGAAAAACAGATCCTCATATCTGAACTTTTGAATAATATGTATCAACTATTCTCAATCTATTTCAAAATTCACCTCCATTAAAGCAGCCAACCTGAAAGGTGGCAGAGTACTGCCACAAATTCACTTCACAATTCTCTCTGTATATCCTATGCATAAATGTATTCGTTATTGCTTGGTTATTAAAGAAACAGCCAAAATCATATGTGGTGTTTTCCTTTCTGTATTCCTGAAGCATGTTATAAAAAGAAATTAATAATAACAATGTCACCATTGTGAGTATATAATAGAGGTGCATTTTTAATGCAAATCAATTGATTAAAGTACTTAAAGACGTCCTCATATTCTTTTAAGTAGCTGAAAAGCCAAAAAGGTAATGAAATTGCATAAAATCTGTAAAAGGCAGGCAATACTCAACAGGTCAGGCAGCATCTGCAGAGATAGAAGCATTTAACATTTTAGGTTATGTGGTGGAGCACAGTAATGCAGGCAGGGACCTCACTGGACTGGTCAGGCTGGCCCACCTCCAACCTTGGTAACTCCTCCCCATAGTTTCCCAATAAAGGCTGATAGGCCTCATCTCCTCCCTCAGTCCTAGCCTTGAATCCAAGCCAGAAGCATGTAGTTGAGTGCTGGATGATTCAGGATATTAGAACCTTTAATCACTTGCTTTGTGGTTGTTGATTGCGCTACGGGTTAATAGTCCCATCTCAAATCTGAAAACCATTGTTCCTATTTTGATGAAATGGTAACTGATGTTGACTGATCTGCTGACAATTATTTGTTTATATTTGACATATAATCAATGTGCTCTGTACATTAGGCTCTGCAGTTTGGTGCACTGATGGTTACTTCAGCCACAGTGTCAAAAAGTTGATTCAGAGAATGAACCTGAGTATAATTCTTGCCCCTTTCTTTCCCTGGCATTTAATTCAGACACCTGTCTTTTTTCACTCATAAAGAAGGCCTCAGGCCAGAAACGTCAGTAATAGATCTTTCTCTCCTATGGACGCTGAGAAACCGGCTGAGTTCCTCCAGCATCTCTGCGTTTTGACAACATTTTTCTAACATTGCTGATATTCAATGAACTTTTAATTTCCCTACCTTCTCTCCTTAATTTACCTTCTCTCTTGTTTAAGATGCAATCCATCTCCTTTTAACACATTCAATTAATTTTTATCAACCTCTCATTTATTTCCCACATTTTCTGTTACTCTCTCTTTCCAGTCTCATTTTATTGAGATTTTTCTCCCTTCATCAGAGATAAAAAAAATGGGTTGTGCGATGGCCAACTGTTGGGACTGGAATTCAAAATTCCAGGCTGGCACTTTCAGTGCAGTATGAAGGGACCATTTGAATTGTTGACTTTCAGGATGTTGAGTTAAATTTCAATGGGGCAATTTAGCCAGAGACTGTAATGTTTTCTTCAATGCACAGGCCAAGACTGACAGTCCAACATCACTAAAACAGATTAAACCTATTCTCAGTTATAAGTGCTATACGTGGATTGCATTATTGTATATGTGCTGAATAGGAAATGTGAGCAGTGAGCTTGCTGATTATCCCCCTCCCTAGCCTAAAGTCAATCAGACAGCCTCAAATATCACACTGGCTGAAATCAGCCAACTCAGCCAGATTAATACTGGCATGTTTCTGGGCCCATTTGCACAATGCGTTAATCTAACACCCTTCCATCGCTGCAGAAGTAAAAGCGATCAGGTGATTTTACATTGAAATCAAGTAAAGAAAATGTCTTGAAAATCTACATTAATAAAATTTTGTTGTTATTATCAGAAGTTACACTGGGACCCAGTGACTGATGGAAAATCAAGTTCTCATAACCAACGCATCCCATGACGCTTGATGGTTTATTTTTATAAGCTGTCCGCCTCCGTGCATCTCCTTTATCCTCACTCAAATTGTTACGCCATCAAAATCAGTCACAGAGTCATTATTTTCCAATGACTTATTAATGCATGAAAGATCCACCTCATATGTGGGGAGTTATCTGCTAATTGTGCAATGTTAACTTTGAATAGTAATTTATCTCTCTTCAAAACTGGAGTGTAATTACTGATCACAGGAAATTGTCCCCTCTTCCTCATCGTTCATGTTTGGCACTTACATGGTGATCATTGTAGCTGGAGCTATCCTACATTTCTTAGCTCCCAGTTTCAAACAGGTCAAGATAATACTCCCACATTACACGTCTTCACACCAAAGTCACAGTTTCTCGGAGGCTGCTATCTCCAATGGCACGTAGAAAGGAATAAGTGAAAAGGGATTGCTTGACAATGAAATGCTCTGCACTGGGTAGGTCACGTCTCCAGAATGGAGGACCATCGCCTTCCCAAGATCGTGTTATATGGCGAGCTCTCCACTGGCCACCGTGACAGAGGTGCACCAAAGAAGAGGTACAAGGACTGCCTAAAGAAATCTCTTGGTGTCTGCCACATTGACCACTGCCAGTGGGCTGATATCGCCTCAAACCGTGCATCTTGGCGCCTCACAGTTCGGCGGGCAGCAACCTCCTTTGAAGAAGACCACAGAGCCCACCTCACTGACAAAAGACAAAGGAGGAAAAATCCAACACCCAACCCCAACCAACCAATTTTCCCCTGCAACCGCTGCAACCGTGTCTGCCTGTCACACATCGGACTTGTCAGCCACAAACAAACCTGCAGCTGACATGGACATTAGCCCTCCATAAATCTTCGTCCGCAAAGCCAAGCCAAAGAAGAAGAGTGTCACAGCATTTCACAGCACAGAAACAAACCCTTCAGCCCAAATTGTCCATGCTGCCTTTGGCTACACCCATTTGCCCATGTTTCAGTCATATCCCTCTGGACATTTTCTATCCAAGTATCAATCTATAAATATTGCTATTGTTGCTCAGGGACAGACCATTTATTTGATAATGGGTCATCAGAAAATGACTTTTTAAAAATTTGACTTACATTCTGTACAGTAATAGGCCCTTCCAGCCCATAAGCTTGTGCAGTCCAAATACACACAATTAACCTGCAAGGGCAGGAGGAAACTGGAGCACCTGGAGGATACCCATGCAGACACAGGGAGAACGTACAAAGTTCTTACAGACAGCACTGGAGTCCAACCCGAACCGTTGGTGCTGTAATAGTGTTGTTCCAACTGTGCTGCATTTGTGACGGATGTGAGGGATTGTCATTTAGGATAATCGAGCAAAGAAAGGAACCATAAATCCCAAATTATGCAAAGTAAGATGGTTGAAAGGTCATTGACCAGTAACCACTGTTACCACCTCTACTCGTACTGCTTGACTCATTTTATGCATCCGACATTGTCTGCTTTCATTTTTTTAACGTAAATTGTTGGGATCAGACTCAGCACGATCACAGATGTAGATCATTTCCTCTGCCCAGTCGGTACTGACATTCGATGCAAGCAGTCTGCCTGCTTCCACACCGTGCCCCCCCCTTCTCCCCCCCACCATTCTTCTCCTACAACCCTGCAAATTCTTTCCTCTCGGATACCAATCCAGCTCGTCTTTGAAAGCTACAACTAAATCTGTCTTTCCTCCCACACCTGGCAGTACATTCCAGACTCTGACAATTTAGTTAAAAAAATGATAATCTGAAAGAACATGAAACCAATCTTGTCCTGATGTCACTGATGTTCAGGTCATGAGCACTTGGCCACCTTTTGTGCCTTACCAGATGGTCTTTGTTGCCTAAGTCTGTACTGAACACCAGTAGAGTATCGGAGAAGGATCCATGCCACCCAGGACATGTCTGATACTGGAGGAGCACTTATAAGTATGGACCATTGATCAGGAGCCATGATAATAGATACAGCCCAGTACATCACAGGTAAAACTCTCCCCACTATTGAGAAACTCTCCCCACTATTGAGAACGTTGCCATCAGGGAGCAACAGTAATCATCAAGGATCCACATCATCCAGGACATGCTCTGTTCTCGCTGCTGCCAACAGGAAAGAGGTAGAGGTGCCACAAGACTCAAACCACTGGGTTCAGGAAGAGTTGCTACCCTCCGCCATCAGACTTCTAAACAAAAGACTCAATCAGAGACTAATTTACTTTGCATATTATTTATTAACTTATTACTGAATATTTCTTTTTTCTGTATTGCACAGTCAGTTTGTTTACATTTCTTTCCTTGTTTACATTTTTTAATTTTGTATACGGTGCATATCTTCCTTCTTGAGTACAGTCACCGAAAACTTGAAATATTCCTGGCCCACAGGAAAAAGAATTTCAGGGTGGTGTGTGATGTCATGTATATAATCTGACAAAAAATTTACCTGGTAAGGCTATGCAAAACACCAATACAGTAGTGCAGACTCTACTGGTGTTCAGTATCCCTGGAAAATGAAATCCAGTGAACTGCAGTTAAGGGGAGCTAACATCAACTGGAGCAATGGAGAATGAGAGGAAACTTCATAGAGATTATGAGAGGCACAAAAGGGTGGACAGCCACCAACTTTTTCCCAGGACAGGAATGGCAAATACTTGATTGTGCAGAAGGTCAGGTCCAAACATTGTCAGAAGAGTTGAATAACCAAGACTGGAAAGCATCGTTAAAGTAAATCAGCAAAAAATAAGGCCCACCAAAGCACTCACATCAGTGGTGGTGGAGAACACAATGGCATCTTTTCATTGTTTCCCTTGACTCTGACTGGGTTCTAAGCTCTAAGCTGTGGTTAGGCAAACAAATGGTCAAATATGCTCCACAGAGGATGGGAGGTCCTATATGTTTGACCTAACAATAACAGCTTGAAGTGTGCAATGCTTTTTGGAAATAGTTGTGTGGAAGGAACTCCAAGCACCCTGACCTCCTTCTCTTGGGAACAGTCAGTTTTTTTTCTGTAGGAGATGCCATCTCTATGCAAGAGGTTATGGAGAAAAGACATCATCCATTTATGTCAAAACAATCAGCCTTTGACGCACACTGCCTTGTCATGGCTTCATGACACCATGGCGCATTTCGGAACAGGCTACATCATCGCATCCAGTGAGCAAGGTTTTCCAAAGAATATTTGAAATCTTCTCTCTCTGGCATCCAAACTATGAGTTCCACAATCACTTGACTTTCTTAAAATTTAATAAGTTTTAAATTCTGTTATGAATATATCAATGACTATGAAGTCAATGGAAGAATCTTCCATGAGGCTTTATAACCTTATAGTAACATTCAAATCAGCTCTGCAATATTTCCACTAAATCCTGCTTGGCAGACTCATTGGGTCAAGTGTGCAATTTTAACTCAGACACAAGCCCCCGAGTATTTCCTGTGGTCGTGGTCGTGTACTCACCCTGTCGAAGGTGATTTTTGGGAACAGAGGTTCCTTCAATGTTTACCTTGTCATGTTCAAGAAAATTTGGTGAGTGTCTTTTGAATGTCCACCCTCGATCAGTTGGCGGATCATTCCGACCTCATTATGTCTACCACCTTCGCAATGAAGATATAAGGATGTGCTGCAATTCATCAGTTCTCCTCTTTGCTGAAGATTGACCTGATGATTATTTTCAGTGGGTTCTGCATTTCTTTCATCATGGTCTAAAATCAAGCTGCATTCCAGCCAAAAAGTCCTACAGTGGAATGGTGAGCTAACAGAGACTCGATGAGGTAAATTGCCTTATTCTGCACTGCCACGATTCCATGATTAATGGCTTAACTATGGTAACTTGTTGACAAGATCCAAGATTCCAAGTTAAATAAAAAAGTCCGATGAGTTCTACTCTCAATTCAAACACCACCCTCAACTCTTCTCTCTCCTCCTTCCCCTTCATGTCACTCCCCTCCAGACCTTTGACCCATTACCCTTTTTTGATTCCATGTCTGGGTCCTTGAATCATTTCAAAGCACAAAAATGCTGGAGAAATTCCATAGGAGATAAAAATATATTACCAATGTTTCAGCCCTGAGCTTTTCCTTAAAGACCCAAGGATTGTCTCAGACCCCAAACACTGTAAAAATATCTTGACGTCCTATGGACACTGCAGAGCCAGCTGAGTTCCTCTGCAATTTTGCGTTTTGATTACAATCACAGTGTCTGCAGACTTTCGTGTTTCACCCCATGTATCATAGGTTCTGCCATCGTACTACATCGAGAAACTCATGTCTGCTCTGATCAATATCAGAATTGGTTACATCCCAAGATGGCAGTTAACCATGCATCACAATTTGAATGATAGCATTGGTCTCTCCCTATTTATTCCACTGCATTCATAACATACACCAGATTTAGCTTTCAATTTCAAGCTATCTGAACTGTGTAATACTGTCTGGATTTCTATCTCCATGGAAGCTTACATCTCACAGAGTTCATTGCTTTGTACATTCATTTTTCTGTATAACATTTATTATACATCCCCAATGGCCCTTAAGAATGCAGGGATGAACCATCTTCTTAAATCACTGCAGAACCTCCTGAGAAGATACTGTTGGAAAAGAGACACAAAACTGTTAGAAGGGAGCTCCAGAATTTTTGACCTAACAGCAATAAATGATCGGCACTACATTACCAAGTCATTACAGTATGTGGCTTTTAGGGGTGTTCTAGTGCCACCTTTGTTCATCTTGATGAGAGAGTTTTCATGTTGGAGAGATACTGCTGCTGTAGTCTAGAGGAGTACTTGTTTGGAGATTGCAATTTGAAAATTGTAGATTGAAGAGGTGAACGTGGGCTCAATTTTAATATTTTTTTTTAAATTGGATAGTTACATGGATGGGGAGATAGGAAGTCCATGGATTGGGTGCAGGTCAGTGGGACGAGGCAGAAAAATAGCTCAGTTAAGAAGGGCTGAAGGGCCTGCTTCTGTGCTGTAATGTTCTATGGTTCTATGAAGGCATGTAGCCATACAATATAGATGGCACAGGAAAAAAATTGCTTAGGATCACAGATAGAGTTTTAATCATGTGCGTTGATTTGTCATGGATACTCTTCAGCCTCCCTGAACATCGTTGTAGCACTCATTCAGGCAAGTGGAGAGTATTCGGTAATACCCCTGATTAACAGATTGCTGATTAAGGAAAGGGAAGGGAAGAGCAATAATATGTGGTTGGTCAAGAGATGTTTCCACTCATTGGTGAACTCCAGGGAACTACCTCAGTGGAAAAGAAATAATTTGCATTCACAAAAGATCTTTAAAAACCTCAGGAACTCTCAAAATACTTTCCTGCCAATTGAATACATATGAAGTGTGGTCACTTCTGTAACATTAGGCAACAACGCAGCCAATTTGCACCCACAAGCAGCAGTGATAATGAACAGATTTTCTAAATTAAGAATGTTTGAGGGACAGATATCCAGCAGAACATAGAACAGTGCAGCACAGTACAGGCCCTTGGGCCCTTGACCTTGTGCTAACCCATATATTCCTTCCAAAAAAAACGTACTAAACTTCCCCTACCCCATAACCCTCTATTTTCTTTCATCCAAGTATCTTAAGTCTTTTTAATGTCCCCAATGTTTCAGCTTCCACCACCATCCCCTGTAGGGCATTCCAGGCATCCACAACTCTCTGTGTAAAAAACCTACCCCTGATGTCTCTCCCTTAACTTTGTACACACATCCTCTGGTGTTTGTTGATGCTGTCCCAGGAAACAGGTGCTGGCTGTTCACCCTATCTACGCTTTTCATAATCTTGTAGACCTCTATTAAATCTCCTCTCATCCTTCTACACTCAAAAGCAAAAAGCCCCAGCTCTGCTAACCTTGCCTAATGACTTGTTTCCCAATCCAGGCAGCATCCTGGTAAATCTCCTCTGCACCCTCTCCAGAGCTTCCACATCCTTCTGAAAGATTTGTAGAGTTGCAACATGACCTCTCTTCTCTTGAATTCAATCCTCCTATTAATGAATCCCAGCATGCCATAGGCCTTCTTAATTATCTTAGACCTTGAGGGATGCATGGATTTGAACCCCACGGACCCTCTGTTCATCCACACTCCTAAATAACCAACTATTAACTCTGTGCTCAGCCTTCTTGTTTGTCCTTCCATAATACATGACATCACACTTATCCAGATTGAAGTCCATCTGCCATTTTTCTGCCCAACTCTGCATCCTGTCTCTATTCTCTTGTAATCTTCGACAAACTCCAGCTCCATCCACAATTCCTTCAACCTTCGTGTCATTTGCAAACTTACTGACCCATCCTTCCGCCTCTTTATCCAGGTCATTTATAAAAATCACAAAGAACAGGGGTCCCAGAACAAATCCCTGTGGCATTCCACGAGTCACCCACCTCCAGGCAGAATACTTTCCTTCCACTATTACTCTCTTTTTTTATCCACACAGTCAAGGTTCTACTGATCCCTTGCCTCATGACTTTCTGGATGAGTCTCTCACAGGGGACTTATCAAATGCCTTGTAAAATTCATGTAGACCACATCTATCATCCTACCCTCATCATTTCCTTTTGTTACCTCCTCCAAAAACTCAATTAGACCCATGAGGTATGATCTTCCCTTCACAAACCCATGCAGACAGACTGTCCTTGAGTAGGCCGCACTTCTCCGAATGCTCATAGATCCTATCCTTAAGAATCCTCTCCAATAGTTTGTAAGACTCACTGGTCTATAATTCCCAGAATTCTCCCTATTACCTCTTTTTAAACAAGGCAACATTTGCCATTCTCCAATCCTATGGCACCTCTGTGGCCAAAGAGGATTCAAAGATCATAGCTACTGCCCCAGCTATCTCTTCTCTCATCTCCCACGGCAGCCTGGGGTACATTACATTTAGCCGCATGGTCTTATCAATGTTGATGTTTTTAAGAACATCCAACACTTCCACTTCCTTAATCTCCACATTGTCCAGCACATAGGCCTGGTCTAGAAAATAATGCCACAGAAGGAGAGAAAGAGACATCTCTTCAGCAAAACAGAACTTGCACCCATCCTGTTCTCCTGCCATGCTCCACTGGGAATGTCAACCTGGCCTTTATGCTCCTATCTGGAGCTTGCCTTCATCTTTAACCTTCTAACTCATAGGGTGCAAATAAAACTAGCTGAGCCTCAGTTCATACTGTGATGGAATATTTGGGAATGTTTTTGGGAGATAAATTCCATCACAATACTGTTACAACTTATTTTGTTTGTAGCAACAACATGAAACACAAAATTCTGCAGACTCTGTGATTGTAGTAAAAACACACCCAATTGCTGGAGGATCTCAGCCAGTCTTGCAGCGTCCACAGAAGATAAAGATATATTGCCAACATTTTGGACTTCAGGCCTTCTTCAAGGTATAAGCAAATGTTTGCAGCAACAGGCTAGGGAGATGGGGTAAACCTCCATGTTCTCAGCTTCTTCCAAACTAGAAATTAAATAACAATGGCTTTTGATTTCTACTCACTTACATCTGCTCTTGTTGGTGGCCAGGGCTGAGCATTTAACAGCGGCTGTACCATCTTCTCCTAAGCACCAACTAGCCAGACAAGCCATAGTCTAGGTCAGCCATTCTGAATGGGGGCCATGCGGGGTCACAGCACATTTAAGGTGGAGGGAGAGGTGCACAGACTAAAATCATAAAATATTTTTTTTATGTTTTAGTGTAGTCGACAGGAGAGAAGTACAGAAGAAACCAACTAAACTTGACTGCTTCACAGGGAAATGGAGCCCATAAGCTTTGAGCAGATTCCTAAGGCCATAGCCACAAAAAAAAGTTGAGAACATCTGGTTTAGGTACAGTTAGTTGGTACTCCGATGCCCTGGCAGTTATGCCCATCATGTGCCAATAAGATCATAAAATATTGAAATAAAATCAAAGGCAATAAAACCTTTCTTTTTTTATTTTAAGTCAGTAATAAGAAGACCGCAGAGCCCACCTCACTGACAAAAGGCAAAGGAGGAAAAACCCAACACCCAACCCCAACCCACCAATTTTCCCCTGCAACCGCTGCAACCGTGTCTGCCTGTCCCGCATCGGACTTGTCAGCCACCAACGAGCCTGCAGCTGACGTGGACATTTACCCCCTCCATAAATCTTCGTCCGCGAAGCCAAGCCAAAGAAGAATACAAATATGACTGGACAATGAAGATTTTGCTTCCTGAACACTTTTGAGTACATTTTATGGATTGTGAAAATCACCTTAACATTTTCCTATCACATACTGTTTTTTAGATATAACCTTTTTTTTTGTGATCACCTGTCATATTTTAAGTCGACAAAACCATGAAATGCAACGTGTCACTGAAAATTCATTTTTCTGTGTCGCACATGGACGTCTTCCCCACTGATCTTGCTGCAGTCTGTGACAAACATGGTGGAAGGTTTCATCAGGACATTGTGACCATGGAAAAGCGGTATCAGGGCAACTGGAAACCATCAATGCTGGCCGGCTATTATTGGACACTGACATGAGAGGCATCAGATGCTGAGTGCAAACGAAGATCAGCAGCAGAACTTTTTTAGGTCACCTGAACTAACTCAAGGTGTCAGCATCATTTTGCAATTAAACGTGCTAAATTTTTAAAAAAAGTTAATTTAATGTTTCTCCAATTCCTACACGAAATAATCTTTGTGTTCAGCTTGAAGTTGTCCGTCGTAATCCCCAATTATTTTTCAGGAGGCAAACCTTTTGAAAAAAATTGTTCGGTGTATAGTAATCCTAAAAAAAATATCTAACTTTAAGATAAACCCTGCCAGTCTCAATAAAATGGAGCACTTGTTACTTTTCATCCCATTTGTCTAAATACCAACAAAATGTTCACGTTATTCTGGAGGCTCTTTTGTTCAAAAGCTCCTTCAGGTTAATGAAAGGGTTAAGCTGCTGTGAAATGCTTCAGGAAGCCTGCTGGCCCCAGGGTACAGTGAGAGCAGGAAGGGAGTCATTAGCTGTAAACTGACATGGTATTACTTCCTTCTGGATTACTGTTTAAGGAGGGCAGGAATTTGAGCCCTGTCACTACCACAGTAAAGTAATTTGGCAAGCATGTGTCAGCATTGAAAGCAAAGAAGCAAAGAAGCCTCTGTGGTTTTAGCGGGCTGTTGTGCATTCACAATCATATATTTATACATCTGGTCAAGGTCTATACTTTACAATTTGGAAATTCTGGCCTTCCGTTTCTTTCAACTACTGTCATTTAGATGTCACCTAATGCAATAGTAATCTATGATCTGAGGGCTTCTAAATTTGACCTTGATGAGTCTGGGCTGCTTCCGGGAATAAAAATACAACATCGAAAATGTGTCATTAGGGGCTCTCCTTATGGCTCATTGGGCAAGTATACCAAATGGTGAAGCATTGCAGTCCCATACACTCCGAAATCCTGAACTGAAGCAATTTCTTTTCATTTTTTTATTCCTTCATGTGATCTTGGCCTTCAATGGCATTCATTTCCCACCCCTAATAATCGGTTATTGAAATATCACCTTTTTGCACTAACTGTAACTGTGAATATTGGTTTATCTATTTTATATTGATCATCTCTTTTTCTGTCTGATGGCACATTGTGCTAATTTAATTTGAACTGTTGTTGTTGGTATATCTAATAAAAACACACAGAAATGCTGGAGGATCTCAGCCAGTCTTGCAGCGTCCGCAGGAGGTGAAGATATACTACGGATGTTTTGGGCCTGAGCCCTTCTCCAAAGCACAAGCAAAAAAAAACAGGAAGGCATCAGAACAAAGACTTGAATGGTGGAGGGGTAGGGAGAGTCCAGACCAATAGTCAAAACGTGTTAATTAGATATGATAAGAGGAAAGGTGAGAATTGACTTTGGCTTTGTGAAAGGAGACAGAGGGAAAAGAGAAGAGAGAGGGAAAGAGAGACAGAGCTGGGGGAAAGGTGACAGGGGGAAGAAGAGGGGGCACAGTTAACAGAAACTGGAGAAATTTATGTTAATGCAATCTGGTTGGAGAGGTCGATGTTAATGCCATCTGGTTGGAGGGTGCCCAGATAGAAGATGAGGTGTTGTTCCTCCAATTTGAAGGTGGTCTCAGTCTGGCAGTGCATGAAACCATGGACAGACATTTCGGCAATGAATGGGTCAGGGAATCGAAATGGGTGGCCACTGGGAGATCCACACTATTGTGGAGGTCAGAGCCAAGGTGTTCAATGATGCAATATCCCAGTCTGCATCCAGTTGGTATATCTTACATACTTACGTGGTTACAGTAAGTAAGAATTCTGATACATCTGTACATATACTTACAGATATGACAATAAACTCTCGTATTCAACGGTATCAGTGGGGGAAAAATAATGGTCAATGCTTCGAGCTGAAACATTATTTTGAGACTGGTTCGACCATTTTTTCACACCACTGATGCTGCTTGACCCACTCAGATGGTTTGTCTTCAGATTCCAACATTCAAGGTCTTCCATGTGCTTCTAACACACATCACATCATAATAGTCTTCAGATTAATTAGTTTGTGGAGTCGACCACGTGGCCATAGCTCTGAACTCAAACTGGATAAATCCAATACATTTTACTCCCAAAAGAACATCTGAAGAGGATGTTTTTTGAATAATAATCTGGTCGATTAATGGTCACCAAAGACACAGTGTAAAGAGGACAACTGTGGAATATAAGGAAATTTTCACCAGATAGAAGAGGGCACAATGAGGCCCACTTACCCATTAGACGGGATATGACATTGTCAACCAAGTGTCATTTATTGTTAATGTTTCCTCACTTACTTACATGGGCTTAATAGTATTCTATACACTAATGAAAGGAATCTCCATGATTGAGCCACATTTCTCAAATTCATTAATATAACATTAAACCTCTGTTACTGACCACATTCTGAAATCCTCTCTTGTGAATGTAAGCAAATTAATTGATTTGACTTTGATCAAAAATGTTGAGCAGGTAATATCAGTGAGTGGCCTGATGTTCACTGTGACTGATTTTCCTTTTTATTGACCATAATGGAAATGAAAATTGAACTGCATGTATAATGGGTGTCTGATTCAATATTGCATGTTTTATCCTGTCCCTAAGGGTTAAAATTGACCCCATTATCTTTAAAATACCCTTTGGTTTGAGTCACGTTGAAGATATGTACAGCAGACACAATTCCCTATCTAAAATATGCCTTCATTAACTATTTTCTGTGGTGTATTTGGGTTCCTGTACTGCACTGTGGGTATTACAAAGTGCATTCACTCTTAGAGCATCAAGTAACAGGCCTATTTATTCCAAAAGGGACTCTCAAATGAACATAAAGCATGGTACATATAATGCTGCAATATTTAACTACATGACTCAGTTCCTTCAGGTAGCAGTAACCCCAGCAACTCTAAAGTTACTTAACAGCTGATATACATGAACTACAAATTAACCTCTGCCTCATTCTTTTCAAACAAAGACACAGTCTGGGATGTGGACTGTGAATCAGTTGTGTGCTCGGAGCTGGGGCCCGTGGGTGGGAACAACAGGGGCCAGGAGCGTACATAGCTCTGTGGCCAGACCTGGGATCCAGAGTGTTTGCATATTCCCTGATCTCTTTAAGCTCACTATTTTCACTCAAAAAAAAATGTATTATGCTACTTTGTAACATGCAAATAACATGGAATAAAAGTGTCTCGGTGTTAAATGAATAATATCAAATAGTACAGAATATTTACTATTTGGGCATCACAGAAGTCCCAAGGTTGCCAAATTACTGGAGTTCCCCTATCACTACATGAGAGAGCAGAAACGCTCAAGTCAAGTTTATTGTCATCTGATTGTACAAGTACAACCCATCAATACAGCGTACTCTGGTCCTCGGTGTAAAACATGCAGGCACACAACTAGACATAGCACACTTGCGAACAAACAATACACATGCAGGACGAGTATTTCATCTACACAAATAAACAAATAAATGCTGTTTCTTGAATATGAGAGCCTTGGGTGGTCAGTGTGAGCGGTTCCCCAGGTCATTCAGCATTCTCACTGCCCATGGGAAGAAGCTTAATGTTGTATTTCTGAACTAATTGAGAGGGAACAGAACAGCAAATACAAACACTACAAATAAAAACAGAAATTATTGGTGAAACTGTTGATAAGATTTCATGTTTACTTAATGTCACGTACTGTTCCAACTCACTTGATTGTAGTTTTCAGTTGAATTTTTGGAAGAGAGAGGCCACTAGAGGGGGCATGAGAGATGTGGTTGAAATTATCCAATGGTCCACACATGGTGCCCCACACAAACCTAATTCCAGTTCCATCCACAGTTCATACAAGCATCCATTCCAGCAAGATCATAAAACAGCAACCATGAAACATTACCCTGATTGTTACCAAAGACTCTCGTAAACTTCTACAGGTGTACAGTGGAGAGCATTTTGGTTGGTTGCATCACTGCCTGGTACAGAGGCGCCAACACTCATGACAAGAATAAATTCTAGCGGGTTGTTAACTCGGCCTGCGACATCACAGGCACCAGACTTCACTCCATCGAGGTGTTTTAAAAAAGCAGCCTCTATCCTCAAAGACCCCCGTAACCCAGCCTGACTTCTTCACCATCGGGGAAAAGGTATAGGAGCCTAAAGATGAGCACTCAACAGCACAAGGTCAGCTTCTTCCCCGCTGCCATCAAATTCCTGAATAATCCATGAACCAAAGACACTGCCTGACTTTTTGTTCACTATTATTTTTATTTATTTTTTATAGTAATGTTGTAAGATGGTTATAATATGAATGTTTTCACTGTGATGTTGCCACAAAACACTGAACTTCATGACTTGTTCATGACAATAAATTCTGATTCTGATTGAATCTTTTCCATCATATTCCAACACATTTTCTATTCATTGCTCAAGAGATTAGAAACAAGAAGATCATCCCCAGTTTGAGAAGGAAAAGCAGGAGAGACAAGCCATGGCATGGTGACCACTGCAGCAGACGAGAGAGGGGCTCCTTGGCTGAAGATCACACAGGTAGCTGGTGACTCGAGGTGAGGAACCCACGCAGGCTGCGGGCTGCTGGCGACTGTGGACACCAAGAATTCACACCTGGCCATGGACTTCTGGAGACTGGCTGAAGGGGTACTAGGTATCAGAAAAGGGATGCAAAAGGGCCTTGGAGGCTTCCTGATCATGTTAGAGGTGTGCATCTGGAGCTTAGGTGGCTGATGGTTCGGACTGAAGGCTGTGTGGCTGCAAAGCACCTGAGGTAAAGCTATGAACATTCAGTGACCCTGGGGGGACTCTCCTTTGCTTCTCTTTCTCTGGGGTGCTTGGCAATTTTTGCTAATACTGAATTTTTGTCTCACATATAGTAGAAATTTTGTGTTTTATGACATGACAATAAATCAATCTTGAATCTTGAATGTCATAAAAGAGCAGGGATGTTCTTCACACAATTCTGGACAGGCAATACCTGGAGTACTGTATGCACTTCTGGTCTCTCTTTTGGAGAAAGAATATACTAGCTTTAGAGTTGGTGCAGGAGAGATTCATCAGATTGATTCCAGGGATGAGGGGAAAGTAAAACCGCAAAGCTGGAGAAACTCAGCAAGTCAAACAGGGTCCAAGGGGAGAGGGATGAAAGGGGGGATAAAGAAGAAATGTCGCCATGTCTATATTGATGATCATCATTAGTGGATGTTGTTATTGATATGACTCATAGCACAAGAAATAAAAAATATTAAAAAAAAAAATAGTGTCCTTTATATAGCAAAGGTAAAAATACATTGCTGACGTTTCGGGCTAAACCCCTTCATCGAGGTATGGAAAAATGTCGGCAGGCATCTGAACAAAAGTGCGGGGGTTGGGGGTGTGGAAGAGGTGTGGTCGCAAAAGCTGGAGGAGATAGGTGGAGAAGGGAGGGAGGGGACCACAGCAATAAAGCAGAGGAGGGATGGCTAGGTGAATGGAGGGGGAAGGTAGGGAGGAGAACTGGAAAGCGGAAGGGAAGGGGGCAGAGGGAAGAGGAGAGCAGGTTAACAGAAACCAGAAAAGTTGTTGTTAAGGCCAAGTGGCTAGAGAGATGAGGGGGGGATAGCCAATAAGGAGTGATCTGTACTCTCGGCAATTCTGAAGAATGACAGGGGAATCTCATAGAAACATTTAAAAAAAGTATGAAAGGGTTAGATAAGATAAAGACAAGAAAGTTGTTTCCACTGGGAGGTGAGACCATAACTAGGGGACACTGCCTCATGATTCGGGGGTGTAGATTTAGGATGGAGATGAAGAGGAACTGCTTTTCCCAGAGATTCATGAATCTGGAATGCGCTGCCCGAGGAAGCAGCAGAGACTACTTATTATATATATTTAAGACACAGTTAAATAGACTGTTGCACAGTAGTAGGAGAATTAAGGGTTATGGGGAAAAGGCAGATAGTGGAGCTGAGTTCATGGCCAGATCATCCATGGTTTATTTGAATGACGGAGTAGGCTCGACAGGCCAGATGACTGACTCATGCTCCCATTTCTTATGTTCTTTTATAATTTTCTTTTGGCTTAAACCAATTACAGGACTGAGTGCCTCAGAATCACTCAAGATATGGAGCTTTGGTACTGTGGTATAGTACAGCAACGAATAGCCCCTTCACTTAATGGACCTCCCACAGGGCATTTCCCCATGCTCTTTGCTATTTTATGCCCTTTTTCTTCCTCTCCTCCTTGACCTCAGCATGATGTACACGCCTTAAAGAAATAGATGCCCACACAGGGAGAGAGGCTTGAACAGGCAGCAGGTGGACAAAGGCATAGCTACGTGAAAAATAATGAAATAGCCCAGAGCAAGGGAATAAACTGGATCTGCTAGAGACCAGCAACAACACTGGTCATCCAAATCCTATCTGAGATTTTAAAGCACGGTGACAGTGCCCAATGTAGTTCTCCATGAGGCAAAGATGAGCCCTTAGCAGACTAGGTTAACACAATTTCTAGTGTACTATTTGTGCGATCTTGTTAATCATTAATTGGGTATCATATTTCCTCCATTACAACAGGTTTTATCAGGCAAAATGTGATCAAGGAATAGCAACACGAAGCTTGCTGCACAGGTTGAAATGATAGTTAATCTTTCAAGGTTGCCACGCAGGTTGGTAGGACAATTAAGAAGGCCTGTGGATGCTGGGCTTCATTATTAGGGGGAATTGAATTCAAGAGTCAAGAGGTCATGTTGCAACTCTACAAATCTCTGGTGAGACCATTCTTAGAGTATTGTGTTCAATTCTGGTTTTCTCATTATAGGAAGGATGTGGAAGATATGGAGAGGGTGCAGAGGAGATTTAACAGGATATTGCATGGATTGGAAAATAAGATTAGCAGAACTGTGACTTTTCTCTTAGGAGGGAAGAAAGATGAGAGGAAGCAATAGAGGTCTACAAGATCCTGAGAGGTATAGATAAGGTGGAGAGCCAGTGCCTTTTTCCCAGGGCAGGAATCGCAAACACCAGAAGACATATGTACAAAGTGAAGGGAGGAAAATTTAGGGAAGACATCAGGGTAAGTTTTTTTACAAAGAAAGTTGTAGGTGCTTGGAATGCCTTGACAATGGTGGTGGTGGAGGCTAGAACAATAGGGGCATTTAAAAGACTCTGAGGGTTACAAGGTAAATTTTAGTATTTTTTGGTCGGAATATATAGGTCGGCTCTACATTGAGGGCTGAGGGGCCTATACTGTGCTAGAAGCCCCTCAAACAGCTTTCCTCTGTCCTTTATACACTTCACTTTCCTGCAAGAAAGGTGGATTGGCAGGTCTATTTTGCTCTGTTTCCTCTGCCAAGGGACCTAGTGTCAAAGGTGGAGCAAAGTCGGACCACCTCCTGTGTAAAGTGATGAGTGCTAAAACTGGCTTGAAAGGGGGATGGCTGATGACGTTCTCAGCCTGCGACCGAGGCACACAAATTTTTTAATTAGCCACCTGCGAACTCAGCAGTTATGATGTGCAGAAGATTGGCTTGAGTTCGAATACAGCAAGAAAGGTACTCGGCTAGCACTGGTACCTGCTGTTCAGCCTCCATTGTGTTCAGAGCGATTTCACTACATCATAGCAGAGGCCAGTGCTGCTGCGTTTCAGGTCCTGCCCCTTTTGCTCTGGGAAGCCAGGTCGCAACGTAGAAGGACTCAGTGATCCACATTCTGCGTAAAGGCTGAATCCACCTTCCACATTACCCTTTTACATAGATCGTGAGTTGGGCAGCTTCTCCATGTAAAAACCCCTGTAGAGTTTTATGTTCTAGTTTCTTTTCCATGTATGTATGTATACACACATACATCAACAGCTTCCTGAACAATATTTATCCCCTGCTTCACATCACTAAAGTAATCCATATGGGCATTATCGCACCACAGTTTGATAGACTTGGTGTGATCAAATTGGGTGCATACAGCCTTTTGTACTAAATCACAGTGACTACAGCTCATAGTTTTTCATTGATTGCAAAACACTTTGCATCATTCTGATGTTGCAAGAAGATAAATGGAAGTATTCTCCTGGATGAGAAGAGTAAAACTCCCCATCCCACTCCCCCACCCCACTCTCAAAAGACCTAAAGGCTTCAGATCTAATGCATATCAATGAGATCAGTGTCACCAGGTACAAAGGATGGCATGTAAACAGTTTGGATGAAAATCCTTTTTCTCTGCTGTATGACTCACTGACTCCATCACTAAACAATGGAAGGCGCATATCCTGATCATGCTTTTATCCATCATCCACATTTCCAGCAGGATCTGCCTGGCTTTATTTTCACTGCCCTAGAATTCTAAAACCACTTACAAACCTTTCCTAAGATTTGAGCTCATGCTGAAGAGACCAACAGCAAACATTGACAAAGTTACAGCGTCTGCTTACAGAGACAGAAAAACTGCACTACTTATCGTAATTGCTATTCTGTGTGTGTGTGTGGGGATGTGTGGGTGTGTATGTGTGGGGATGTGTGGGTGTGTGTGGGGGGGTGGGGATGTGTGGGTGTGTGTGTGGGTGTGTGTGTGGGGGGGTGGGGATGTGTGGGTGTGTGTGGGGTGGTGGGGATGTGTGTGTGTGGGGGGGGTGGGGATGTGTGTGTGTGTGTGGGGGGAGGTGGGGATGTGTGGGTGTGTGTGTGGGGGGTTGGGGATGTGTGGGTGTGTGTGGGGGGGTGGGGATGTGTGGGTGTGTGTGTGGGGGTGGGGATGTGTGGGTGTGTGTGTGTGGGGGGGTGGGGATGTGTGGGTGTGTGTGTGGGGGATTGGGGATGTGTGTGTATAGTATATCTTTGGCTTGGCTTCGCGGACGAAGATTTATGGAGGGGGTAAAAAGTCCACGTCAGCTGCAGGCTCGTTTGTGGCTGACCAGTCCGATGCGGGACAGGCAGACACGATTGCAGCGGTTGCAAGGGAAAATTGGTTGGTTGGGGTTGGGTGTTGGGTTTTTCCTCCTTTGCCTTTTGTCAGTGAGGTGGGCTCTGCGGTCTTCTTCAAAGGAGGCTGCTGCCCGCCAAACTGTGAGGCGCCAAGATGCACGGTTTGAGGCGTTATCAGCCCACTGGCGGTGGTCAATGTGGCAGGCACCAAGAGATTTCTTTAGGCAGTCCTTGTACCTTTTCTTTGGTGCACCTCTGTCACGGTGGCCAGTGGAGAGCTCGCCATATAATACGAATGTATAGTATATATTATATATATTCTTCTTTGGCTTGGCTTCGCGGACGAAGATTTATGGAGGGGGTAAAAAGTCCACGTCAGCTGCAGGCTCGTTTGTGGCTGACCAGTCCGATGCGGGACAGGCAGACACGATTGCAGCGGTTGCAAGGGAAAATTGGTTGGTTGGGGTTGGGTGTTGGGTTTTTCCTCCTTTGCCTTTTGTCAGTGAGGTGGGCTCTGCGGTCTTCTTCAAAGGAGGCTGCTGCCCGCCAAACTGTGAGGCGCCAAGATGCACGGTTTGAGGCGTTATCAGCCCACTGGCGGTGGTCAATGTGGCAGGCACCAAGAGATTTCTTTAGGCAGTCCTTGTACCTTTTCTTTGGTGCACCTCTGTCACGGTGGCCAGTGGAGAGCTCGCCATATAATACGATCTTGGGAAGGCGATGGTCCTCCATTCTGGAGACGTGACCCATCCAGCGCAGCTGGATCTTCAGCAGCGTGGACTCGATGCTGTCGACCTCTGCCATCTCGAGTACCTCGACGTTAGGGGTGTGAGCGCTCCAATGGATGTTGAGGATGGAGCGGAGACAACGCTGGTGGAAGCGTTCTAGGAGCCGTAGGTGGTGCCGGTAGAGGACCCATGATTCGGAGCCGAACAGGAGTGTGGGTATGACAACGGCTCTGTATACGCTTATCTTTGTGAGGTTTTTCAGTTGGTTGTTTTTCCAGACTCTTTTGTGTAGTCTTCCAAAGGCGCTATTTGCCTTGGCGAGTCTGTTGTCTATCTCATTGTCGATCCTTGCATCTGATGAAATGGTGCAGCCGAGATAGGTAAACTGGTTGACCGTTTTGAGTTTTGTGTGCCCGATGGAGATGTGGGGGGGCTGGTAGTCATGGTGGGGAGCTGGCTGATGGAGGACCTCAGTTTTCTTCAGGCTGACTTCCAGGCCAAACATTTTGGCAGTTTCCGCAAAGCAGGACGTCAAGCGCTGAAGAGCTGGCTCTGAATGGGCAACTAAAGCGGCATCATCTGCAAAGAGTAGTTCACGGACAAGTTTCTCTTGTGTCTTGGTGTGAGCTTGCAGGCGCCTCAGATTGAAGAGACTGCCATCCGTGCGGTACCGGATGTAAACAGCGTCTTCATTGTTGGGGTCTTTCATGGCTTGGTTCAGCATCATGCTGAAGAAGATTGAAAAGAGGGTTGGTGCGAGAACACAGCCTTGCTTCACGCCATTGTTAATGGAGAAGGGTTCAGAGAGCTCATTGCTGTATCTGACCCGACCTTGTTGGTTTTCGTGCAGTTGGATAATCATGTTGAGGAACTTTGGGGGACATCCGATGCGCTCTAGTATTTGCCAAAGCCCTTTCCTGCTCACGGTGTCGAAGGCTTTGGTGAGGTCAACAAAGGTGATGTAGAGTCCTTTGTTTTGTTCTCTACACTTTTCTTGGAGCTGTCTGAGGGCAAAGACCATGTCAGTGGTTCCTCTGTTAGCGCGAAAGCCGCACTGTGATTCTGGGAGAATATTCTCAGCGACACTAGGTATTATTCTATTTAGTAGAATCCTAGCGAAGATTTTGCCTGCAATGGAGAGCAACGTGATTCCCCTGTAGTTTGAGCAGTCTGATTTCTCGCCTTTGTTTTTGTACATATATATATATTATATATATATGTGTATATTAATATATATATATATATATATATTAATATATAATATATTATACACACATACATACATACATACACATTATATATATATACACA
Source organism: Narcine bancroftii (assembly GCF_036971445.1). Classification (NCBI taxonomy): domain Eukaryota; kingdom Metazoa; phylum Chordata; class Chondrichthyes; order Torpediniformes; family Narcinidae; genus Narcine; species Narcine bancroftii. The sequence goes on along the minus strand of NC_091477.1, from coordinate 11,200,132 downwards.
TACACTTTGCTAACTGAAGACTCGTTATTGTGCCCAGCCTCCGGACCCCGAGGTAGTGGGGGGGGGGGGGGGGGGCAACTAACAAGGTAACCATGGACCAAAATGTGAAAAGATTCACCAAGTTTGATCAACAAATTCAGGAAGCTTTAAGTTGTTATTGTCAAATCTATGATGAAGAAAAGATTTGATTTAAAAAGTTTCCTTTAACTATAAATCCGATGATATCTAATTATTTATTTCATCCAGCTATTTTAAATGCCAGTTTTCAAGAATGGAATTTTTAGGTATTAATAATTTTAAAAATATTTTTTATACAACAACATTTTATATCAACAATTGGGGATGATATTTAACCTATCAAATAGACATTATTTCAGATACTATCAAATCCGACATTTTGTTTGCTCTAAGCTTTTAACATTTCTGACTCTTCCTGACTCCAATTTTATCAATGAACTCTTTGAGTTACAATTTACTCATAAAGGCATAATATCTGCTTTATATTGTAAACAATTGAATATGAAAGCAATTTCTTTAAGTGGAATTAAAATGAATGGGAGAATTATTTGAATATCTCTTTCTCAGAAGAAGAATGGACTTAAATTTTGGCCTGATTTACGATTCCTCATTGTGCATGGTCTTATTCAATTCAAAGTGCTACATCGTGTCCATTTCTCCAAAGTGAAACTTGCTCAAATTTATTCTGATATTAGTTCACTTTGTGACAAATGCAAAATATTCAACGCCTCTTTGTTACAGAGGTTTTCGACTTGCCCTAATTTGTAAAAATATTGGACCGACGTTTTTAGAAAATTTTCAACCTTATTTAGGATCATTTTAGATCCATGTCCGGTCATTGCATATTTAGTTTTGCTAAAGATATAAAGAATATATTATTTTATCTTCCAATCAAAGACAGGTTATAGCATTCCCTATATTATTAGCAAGAAGAGCAAGTATGTTAAAATGGAAAGATAAAAGGTAAAGGTTCTATTATTGTCATATCATTTTAGAATGTAACATATATGAAATTCTTTAACTTTATCAACCGTAAGAAAGACAGGAAGTCACCACATTGTCAAACTCCCCTCACAGAAATTCCCATCAATGGCCATTAGATATCATTGTCTTTTTTAAATCTGGTGAAAATTAGGCATAATGTCACAAAAATCAAGATTTCTTTTGATAAGACAGGGCCCATTTCTAGCTCACTTCCATCATTTGAGTAATGAATGTCACTGAACGTGCTTGTTTGGATCTCCTGAGGCCGCTTGTTTAGATTTAACACTTGGTACAAAATGAATTTTAACCTTGATTGCTGTAGGTTTGAACTTTTGTCTTTTTTTTTTCTTTTCATTTTTTTCTTACTTGTCTCTTATACTATTGTATGTATTACCATTTATTGGATTTAGAATTAAGTATTATTGCTACTGTACGATATATTTGTAAATATGCAAAAGTATCATTGAAATTGATTTCTTTTTTGTTTGTTTTTCTGATAAAACTCAAAATAATTTTAAAGGAAAAGTTTGTTTTGAGACTTCCGTACTCCACGCGTGTGGGCAAATTTCCGACTTACATCCATTTTGAGATACGGCCGATCCTTCCGTCCCAAAGTACCTATATAATATGCAGGTACATATACATACATATATATATACTAGAGGTATTTAGTTAAGTAAATGCTGTACTCAGAGAGTTAAGGTTTAAGAAAGGACTATGAGCATGAAAATTCATCCTCAGACAGGTCTGGATGTAAGCTCAAGCCCCAGGAGTGAATGGCGACTTTTAAACACATTGTCCCACGTCAGAGATTCTGAAGACCTCCAGCCTTTCCATCTGGGCTGCTTTTGACCTTAACTCCCGGAGGTAGCGGGACCATGTTCCCAAAACGAAACTGCTACACCGATCTTCTGCCAATATCAGTCTGCAATCTTTTGGTGACTGAAGAATGATAGATGAAGGGGCTGATTTGAAACAGCAGAGGTTAGAAAAGTGATCATAAAGGATCAAGCATGAAACCAATTATTAATTGCAAGAATATTTTGGATGCTTTGATAGTGCAAAATCAAATCTGCCTTAATACGGAAAATTAGAAAAAGATATTGAATTCACATGGAACCATTTGTTACTGTAACTGAGTTTTACAGCTTTCAGCAATGGAAGCTCCAGAATACCCTATTTCTGCAGCTGTTCCACACAAAGTCTGTGGGTGTTGAAATTATCAAGGGGGCATGGTATTTAAAGGATTAATCATTATATCATTATTTCCTCCAGGCAATAACTGTCCGTTAACAGTTTGTGAAATAGTTCTGTATACACAACACAAATTATGGTTTCTATAGCTCAGCAAATGAGACTTCAGAAGCCTTCCATTAGAGAGAAGAGGTACAATTACACAGATAAACCTGGGAACTTTTTTTGGAAATCTTTATGGATATCACCTGCAAAAGATTCTTTGTTTGGAGTTATCTGAAGACTCAACAAATTTGCCTTGTAAGTAGCAGAGCTGTATAAATCCAAGAGGTCTTTGGTTTGGACTCCAGTCTGATACAATCTAGTGCAGTATGGATGATCTTACCTGGACCCAACACACTAAAGGCATCGTGAAGAAAGCATATCAAGGCCATTACTTACTCAGAAGTTTGCAAAGGTTTGGTATGACATCAAAAACCCTGGAAAATTTCTACAGATGTGTGGTGCAAAATGTGCTGACTGGCTGCAACACAGTCTGGTTTGGGGGGGTGGGGGTGGGGGGGGCACTGATCTCCCGAAGCAGAAAGCCCTGCAAAAGATAGTAGACACAGACCAGGACATCACAGGCAAACCCTCCCAATGATTGAGAACATCTACAGGAAACGCTGACTTCCGAGAGCAACAGCAATCATCAAGAATCCACATCACCCAGCACGCACTCTGCTCTTGTTGCACTCATCAGGACACAGGTTTAAGGGCCACAAGACTCGCACCACCAGGTTCAGGAACACCATCCGACTCCTCAGTAATAAACTCAATCAGAGACTTTTTTAAGGACTCTTCATTGATTTATTTTTCCTCGCTGCATCGCTGTCAGTTTTTAAACTTTCTTTATTTGTTTACATGTATATGTATCTTCTAGAATACAGTTTTGTTTGCATTATCAAAAAGAGGTAATTCAGCCTTGCCCACGGGAAAATAAATCTCACGGTTGTATGAGAAGTCACGGATGTACTCTGACAATAAATCTGAACTTTGAACTTTACCAGAATGAGTTATAATGGTATGGTGTCCTTGATATTAAGAGCAAATGCACTGGCACAGAAACTTTAGTTCATGGGCTGGTTTTACCATTTGAACTGTCATGACAGCGCCTAACTCTCTCAGTGTGGTTCTTTGTGCAAAGCTCTGTGTGTTGAGGGGGTGGGAGAACAATATAAATTGACTGTATTGCAATAAGATATGGCAGTAAGAATTCAGTTGTCAACTATTCCAAGCATGGAATTTTATAGATTAGAACTAAAACCCAGGACCTTTAGGATATTATTAAATATGGCACTTAATAACCATGGAAATGAGCTTACACATTTTAATTTTAGATGTACAGCATGGTAATAGGCCCTTTCAGCCCACAAGCACGTGCTGCCCACTTATACCCAATTGACCTAGAACCCCGGAACATCTTGAATGGTGCAGCACTTAGAGGAAACCCACACAGTCATGTGAAGAATGTACAAACTTCTTACAGACAGTGCCGGATTTGAACAGTGTTTCACTAACCACTATGCTATCCCTTATAATCATGCCTTATACGATGGCCTCAGGACTTGAAAAGGGCTTTACAGCGAATTAAACCTTCTGGTGTGCAGTTGCTGATATAATGAAGGAATGATGAAGATGTAAATTTAAGCGGTGGGATGCAGAATTTAGCACAAAAATCTAGATGGGCTGAATGGCCCTTTTCAATGCTGTAGTGTTCGATGGTGCTATGGTTTTCATGATTCAGACAACTCAGTGAGCTCATACTTATTATTGAGGGGAACTGCCGCAGGGGTACTGTGCACTCGCTATCTCCCCACCCTTCCCTTTTCTCACAATCACCCAATTGGCTGGCTCCTGTCTCTTTGGGGTGACTGTCTCTCTGTAATTATCTATGATTGCCTCTGCCTCCCTTATGATCTGAAGTTCATCCAGCTACAAGTCCAGTTAACTAACACATCCCATACACACTGGATATATAATGTAATGTCCTATTTAGGTTTAGAGAAAATTAGATATAATATTGCCAGAGTTGTGACAAATGTGCGAGTATCTCCAGCATTCCCACTGTCCATATCTAGCAGTCAAGGATGTCCATTATCTTCAGCTCTTTTCATATTGGCTATAGATCCTTTGGCAGAAATTATTTGACTGGATCCAAACATCAAGGGGTTCAGGGATGAGCAAGATGAACATAAGATCAGTTTATTTGCAGATGATGTATTAATGTATCTGACAGAACCGGAAGCTTATTTGCAAAAGCTGCATTTACAATTGGAAGACTCAGGATATAAAATAAATTGGGACAAAAGTGAATTTATGCCATTAATTGATGAGGATTATTCAAAATGTAAAAGAAATACACAATTTAATGGCCGAAGAATGAGATTAAATATTTGGGGATTAATATAGATAATGATTTGAAAGCCAAATAAAATTAACTATCTTCCTTTGCTTAAGAAGGTTGAAGAAGATTTAAATAAATGGATAACTCTTCCGATAACTTTGATTGGAAAAGTTAATTGTGTTAAAATGAATATATTCTGGTGCATATAGTACCGGAGTCTCTTCCAGACTCTTCCAATACCATTACCACAGAAGGTTTTTTTTTCAAAATTTGAATAAATTGGTTAGGAAGTTTCTTTGTAAAGGTAAGTTAACCAGAGTTTCCTGGAAAAATTAATTTGGAAATACTATATGAAGAGTTATATAAGTGAAGAGTTAAAAAAATAGATACAATTTTCTTAATGACACAATCTTCTGCTACTTTCAATTAAGACCTTTTTTACAGAGATAAATTAGGACCAACCATGATGTTATTCGAGTCCAGTAAAATAGAGATTCTGATTTGAAAGAGGAACACAAGGAAGTTTACATCTGCAATGTATTCCTTACTTCATTCAGGAACTCTCAAGCGAGAGCTATATAAATCAAAACAAAGATGGGAATCAGGCTTGAATATTAGTATTGGCAATAAAAACTGGTTCGATTTATGCCAGGACAGCATGACCAATACAATAAATAAAAGATAAAGATTGGAGCAATATAATTTTTTGCATCAGCTGTATCTTACCCCACAGAAATTACATAAATTCGAATATATCAGATATATGTTTTAGATGTGGTGAAGATATTAGAACCTTTTTAGCTTCCACCTGGTCATGCTTTAAAGTGAAAACTTTTTGGGAAAATTTAAGAATTTTATTAGACTAGATTATTGGGAAACAATTGCCACGAAGTCCAGATTGTCTCTCCTTGGAAATATTGTGGACATAAGACCGAAAATGAGGCTGTCCAAGTACAAATTAGAATTTCTTAAAATTCCATTGGTGGTGGCCAGGAAATGTATTGCGGTTACTTGGAATTCTGATTCCTCGTGGATATAGCCTGATGGAATGTGGAAATGCACAATAGTGTTCCCTTGGAGAAAATTACATAATCTAAGGCAACCATACTTGCAGAATGCAAGATTGAATATTTAGGGATACTTATTCTGTTCCTGAGTTCTACATCCTTGTTCTTTCTCCTATTTGAGATCTAGGCAAGAAAAGTAATTAGGTCCTCTGAAGTGGATCCCGGATTCTGACAGTTCCTCTTTCTTTCCTCTTTTCCTGCTTTTCCATTTCTTTCTCTTTTATCTATTTTCTCTTTCTTTCCTTTCATTTTTTTCCTATCTCAGTGTTCTGATGGGGTGGGGGGAGGGTGGTGGGGTTGTTTGGAAATATGGATAACCTGTATCATTGATTTTTTTTTTTCATTTCAATTTATGCATTTAGGTCATGGTTAATTCTTGATACATGTTTGACCACAACATTAAAATAAAGTATTCAAAACAAAAAAAAGTTAGATATAATATTTAAAGATAGAAAATTTCAATTTTTAAAGTTGTGGGGCCTATTTTTAAAATTTTATTATAATTGGAAGAATTAAGAATTATTATGTGCTCCGGAGATTCACTGTCCGATATCTGGGGGTCACCATTGGATCCACATTTTTGTTTTTATTTATTGTATAAGGTAACCTTGATTAGAGGGAGGAAGCTGATTAGATGTGGATTTTTAGTTTTGTTCCTCTTTTTTTCTTATTTTTTCACTTTTTAATTGGCATAACTCAGCAAACAGTTTTAACATGGTTTTACAGATCAATTCAAATTATTGCTTCTGATATTTATTAAGGAATTCTCAACTTAGTTTCATTTTTTTGTGTGTTTGTGCTTACATGTATGCAAATGGTTTGTTATGTGCCTTCTTTTCTAAAACTCTGTATGTAAGCTTATATGTTAAACGCAACAAAAATACTTTTAAAAGAAAGAATAATGGGAAGGTGGCTTCTGCTAGAATGTAGGCCAACAAAGAGCTAACACTTCAGCACAGCTGACTCAAATGGGATGGGAGGATGAAGCAAGAGATATGGTATATCAGAAGGTTACTGGATTGTAACTCTCAGAAGTTGCGAAGGACAGAAGTTGCAAAAACATTAGATTGCCAAAGTAAAAAATCATTTAAAACTGCCCATAGGCACCTAACTGAAGGACTATACAAGCTGAGCAAGAATACTGTGTACTTTGAGTGAGGCTCTGTGCAGAGAAAGAGTTATCTTGTTTACTCTTTCCTTGTACTCATTCCCACAAGCATACAACAATAAAGAAGTGATTGCATGCCCTTTGGTTCTACTGTTTGTTTTACTACAGCCTGTGTTGACTTTAATAGACATAGTATTAGATGAAGGATTGGTCAATTTGGATTGAGAGGAGTTGTAAAGGCAGAGAATTCTACATTTTTGTAATTGCTGTCTCCATGAGTTCAAAGATGAGAACAAAATATTGTTGGACAGAAAGGATATCAAGGAAATGGGTTTGTGGGAGCTGTCATGATGCTATGGAATGTTTGAGCAGTTCAAGGAGGCACAGGGAAGTGTCACTTGGGTCACAACCTGAAACATTGACTGACTATTTCTATACCCCCAGTTTCTTCATTCATGTCACATTAAAGCCTGCATTCTGTCCTGAGTGTGTTGTTCTGGTGGGTTTTTTAGAGGATACCATCCATACGGCAAAAGCAATCATCCATTGTCCTTCTTTGGATGAGTGTCCTGTGAGCACCGGTGACAGTTCCTATCATGGGCACTGGGCAAAATCAATTCCAACCTTCATTGAGGATTCTTTATTTAACCTAACTTGCAACCAATATTAGCTAAAAGAACTTTTAACATGGCAAAAGATTTTAAGGTACTTCACAGGAGGATTTTTAGATAATCCTTGATGGTGGGCCAAGAAAAGAAATATTAGACAAGCCCAATTAAAGGGAGATTTTAAGGAGCACAATTGGTGACAAAACCAGTTATCAAAGCTCATAAATGAATAATTACAGAGTGAGGACTACAAGATTACCAGCTATTATCAAGCTCATAGGTGGGAACGTTGGGGGGGGGGGGTGGGGGGCGGGGGAGGCGGGGCGGGCGGGAATAGCAATTTAAAGGGTATAGATAAGCAGGTGTGTGTGTGTGTGTGTGTGTGTGTGTGTGTGTGTGTGTGTGTGTGTGTGTGTGTGTGTGTGTGTGTGTGTGTGTGTGTGTGTGTGTGCACGCGTGTGTTGAGTTTGTCCATCAGATACCAGTCTCTAAACATTTTCCGTCCACTTCCTAATTGACCATTACCTTGCCCTGTTAAGATTGGGCAGAATCCTGTTAAAGTGATTCAAGTCCAGGCAGCATTCACTTGGAGCTAGAGTCGAAGCAAGTTATCCTTCATCTTTAGAATTTGCCTTGGCTAAAAAAAAGATGACAACTTTATGTGTAGATGAAAATCTGACAGCTTCTTGGAATTAAGTGAAGGTTCTTCATATATTGAGGAAGGGCTCAGGCCCAAAACATTGGTTATATATCTTTGCCTCCCATGGATTCTGTGAGACCCATTGGGTTCCTCCAGCATTTCTGTGTTTTTAACGAGGAACATTGTTACTCCTTCAATCCCACTAGATTGCAGAATATTATGTCCAGCCTTTCATAACTCTACCAAGGGTTGGGCTACAAAATGGAGCTATTAGATATAGAGCAGGCATGAGCACCTCTGGTATAAATGCTTCTCAGAATAAATGTACATTAAGAAATAGAGAAATTTGCAATGGATTGCCAATCTACAGTTGTTAAGTAAACAAGGTGTGAAAACAATGCAGTACCTAGCATTTGTTACTGCACTTGGGGAAACAGAGAACCCACTGGCATGTTATCAGCTCTATCAATCTTTTCACATTTTCTATTGCAGTGAAGTTGGCAACCTCAAGTTTCAAGGAGAAAAAGTTATGTATTACTTGTTAATTAATTGCTACCTCCTTTATGAAATCAAATGTTTGTAGCAACCTCCAAAAAATATTTGTAGGAAATATTTATTGCCTTGCTACAAATGGTGATTGGTGCAACTCATCCTTTGCAATAAGAAAACCAGTCAAGTCAAATTTATTGTCATCTGATTGCACAAGTTCAACCCAACCAAACAGCGTTCTCTGTCCTCGGTTCAAAATATGTAGACTCACAACCAGACATAACACACATATAAACAAACAATACATAAAGCGGACCAATATTCATTCATTCAAATAAATAAATATTTTTTCATAATTATGACAGGATAAGAGGTCATAGGGTAGGGTAGAAGATAAAAGAGCAGAGAAGTCAAAGGGAAGACGATAGCTCTCTAATAGGAGAGGGAAGGGAGGGGTGTGGGAATCTGGAGGAAAGGAAACATATGGACAGGGAAAGAGAGAGACATGGAAAAGGGGTTTCATGGAAACTGAAGCAGAGGCTTCCCTTCAGCTGCCATAATTCTCCCTCATCCATGACTGTCAATAGTAGGTCTAGAGTGAAACACAAAAGTCTGCAGACACCATGATTGAAGTAAAAACTCAATGCTGCAGAAACTCAGCAGGTCAAACAGTGTACTTTATATAGCAAAGATAAAGATACATCACCAACATTTCAGGTTTGAGCTCTTCATCAAGGTATGACATGGGAGTTTTAGGTGTTATGGCCATGAATGGCTTTAACACCACTGAAGGCTATTGGTGAATTGTTGAGCCTCCTGTGGTCTCTCATCCAACCATCTGTTCTTTGGGCCCCAGATTTTTTTAGTGGGCTCCTGCCTTATGGTGCCTTGAAAAAACCTGGAGGTTCCAATCCAGAAACACTAATAACCATATAACCATATAACCGTTTACAGCACGGAAACAAGCCATGTCGGCCCTTCAAGTCCGTACCGGTTCACTTGAACAACTCCACTAGCTCCTCCGCAAACTCCTGGGGAAGTAGAGGCTTTCTTCACGATGCCATTCATGTGATCTAATTTTCCACACTCTTCTCCCATACAAGAGTGTGTCAAATGCCTTACTAAAGTTCATGTAGACAATCTATTTGGTAAATGTTGGCAGATCATCAACCATTCAGCTTCCTGATCAGAATCATCAAACCAGTCCTGGCTCTTCTGGTTAGAGAAGACAAGAGTCTCTTAACAGTGGCCAGTCATTGCAGACCTTGGGACAATATTGGCAGGGCCAGGCTGACTTCATTCCTCTGTTGTTCTCTGTTGGTTTTGGCAGTGAGGCTTAAATGGCCTCAGGAGAGAAATACAGAAGCCTGAAGACGCTGTGATTGTCGTAAAAACACACAGTAAATGCTGGAGGAACTCAGATAGTCTCACAGCATCAGGAGAAAGTAAAGATATTTTACCCACATTTTGGGCCTGAACTCTTCTTCCAGGTAAGTTACCTTGGTAAGCTCAGGTTCGAAATGTCAGTAATATGCATTTACCCCCTATGGACGCTGTGAGACTGGCTGAGTTCCTTGAGCATTTATGGTGTGTTTTTACTTAACTGGCCTCAGCCCACTCTAAAGCAAGGAGGGTGGAGTGAATACCTGATTAGTCTCAATTGTATCCTACTGGAAAATGTGAATGTGAATGAAGAGAAAGGACAGAGAGCAAACAGATGTGATATTCCCTGAAGGTGCATTGTGTGCCAATGGAAACTTGAGTTCCTCAGCTTAAAGGCGAACATTCAAAATCCCTGGCTGGACTATTCCATCAAACATGCTAATAGAGCATGGAGAATCACTCCTTCCTTCCCCATCTGCTTCCTGGGAGGGATAGAAAAGTCCCCAATGAGGACTAGGGAATAAGGGGTAACTTATTAAGGATTTTTTGAAAAAGACTGAGATCACTTGGACCACTGATATGAGGACCACTGATATCTGATATCTGTGGAAATGTTCAAAATGGGTGGCATGGGTGGCGTAGCATGAGCACAATGCCTTTACTTAGCTAGCAATCGGGACTGAGGTTCAAATCCTGCACTGTCTGTAAGGAGTCTGAACATCCTCCCCATGTCAACGTGGGCTTCCTCCAGATCACACATGTCAAACTCTGGCCCGCGGGCCAAATTTGGCCCGCGATATAATTATATTTGGCCCGCAAGATCATATTAAATATATATGAGAGTTGGCCCGCTGGCCGCCGCGCAAGTAGAGCACATGCACAGCAGCAGGCACTACCTTAGTAGATTTTAGCACTTCCACAGCAGGCACAGCAGGACACCGATATAGTTAACGGGAAAGTTAATTAGATATTCACAGCGACGCCGATACAACGGACCCGCCGCCTAGCTCCAACGGACCCGCCGCCTAGCTCCAACGGACCCGCCGCCTAGCTCCAACGGACCTGCCGCCTAGCTCCAACGGACCCGCCGCCTAGCTACAACGGACCCGCCGCCTAACTACAACGGACCCGCCGCCTAGCTACAACGGACCCGCCACCTAGCTACAATGGACCCGCTGCCTAGCTCCATGTGGCTGGACGTGGTGGGTCACCTCCGCGTCTCCTTGATCTTCATCTGTGGGCGGGTGCTGCCGGGCATCGGACTTTTCGCTGGGGTGGAGGTCAAGGACGAGTTCCACCGCTCTCACGGTATTCCCGGTGAGATGGCGAGACCAGCGGGGACTCCTTGGGTTGTTGGCGGTGGTTGCGGCAGGCGGAGGCGGGTGCGGAGGAGGGAGAGGGGGCGGGGGGGATGCCGCTCGGGTTTGCTGGCTGGGCTGGGGAGGGCTTCCTGCAGACCTCCGCTCCCTGGCATGCTTCTCGGCAACATGCGATCCTTGGCTTAAAGGCTAGAGAGAAATATTATTTATTGAATATTTTATTTCTTATTTGTTAATCCTTCTTATGGAAAGAGTTTAACCAAAACTATTATTAAACATTTATTTTAATAAGAAAAAGTTTAACATTACATATGTTGAGAGAAAACATGCAGATGTTGTTGAAAAATTTCAATAAATATTTAGTTCGGCCCTCGACTTAGTCCAAGTTTTTAATTTTGGCCCTCGGTGAATTTGAGTTTGACACCCCTGCTCCAGATACTTCGGTTCCTCCCACTCTTCAAAAATAATGTCTGGGGGTTGGAAATCAATTGGTTTATATGGGCTGCATGGGCTCATGGGCCAGAAGGATCTGTTACCATTCTTTATGTCTAAATTCAAAACTTTTAAAACTCGGAGACAATAACTTACATAAATAAAAATATTGTTTTACCTGATAGGACACAGATACTCTCTGAGATTAATGCACAGAACTCCTCGGCACAATTATGTAAAAAAACATTTCTGCTATTAGTTATCATCCCCAAATAACTAAATCATTATTATCTGGTCATTTTTGCTTTTGCTCTTGATGAGATTTTGCTGTGCACATTGGCTGCCATTTTTCCTTCAACACAACAATAAGGATTTCTTGAACGTAAAGTAGATCGGAACATCCTTTAATTCTTTGTTTACTGAGGAATGAAATCCATAAATTGTGTATGCTGGGAGCTGTGACCATCAGATATTAAAACGGACCATCTGAAAAACAAGTATGAATGTGCCTAAAGAGACCTGCAGGGTATGTGGAGGAGGGAGAAAGTGGTAAGGGGAAGGCAATGGGATGGGAGCAGTACGCCACTGGTATCCCACTCTCCTGCCAGCCAGCCAAAAGTGAAACCTCATCCAGTTAATCCATTGCATCCTTCTCTGAAAGTGACCAGTAGGATATTTCAAAGACTGGTTGCTAAATAAATAAAGGTTACACCCTAGGAAATGTGCAAGCTGTCCCTAAGTGGGTGTGAATAGGACACACATATAGAGGCATGTTCTTGTGAATCTGTTTGATGATGGAGAGCCCAGGAAATGAGTATCACACCAGCTGGGAAATGATCCATTTGCAGGAGCTGTTGGCTCTTGCCAGTTGTTTTCGAGTGAAAATAATCCTACTTAAAACAATAAAGAATTCACACATTTTTTTTACCTTGACAGATCTTGACTTGTCTTGAATTTCCATATGTGTGTATCCTGCTTTCTGAATTTGTTAAATCTAGTTAACTCCCTTCAGAATACACCCTCAATATTCATGAGTGTCTGTTTGGTTCTATTTATAAGGGATTGACAATCACACTACATTCTCCCTTATCCAGGCATTTGATCATAAAGCCAATTCATTCAGATCTTGTCATATTTAGCAATGCAAATACAGATGGGCTCTGGTTATCGGTAATCTGAGCTATGAGACAATCGGTGACTAACAAATTTCAGTCTTTTCCTTCAGCTGCTAGCAAAAAATAGGTCATTGACTTCCAGATGTGCAATCAGAGCTTTTCTTCCTTAACCACTGTGCCCTTCTAAATTTCACTGTCTTTAAAAACTTCACAAAACCCATCAGTTTGACCAAACCTTCAACTGCACCACCTCCTCTAATTTTGTCCGGTTTTTAATTGCAACTCATTCACTATTTGACTTTTATTTTCGATGTTGTGAATTAACTGGGATCCTTTCATTACAGGAAAGGTACTAATTATGTGGAAGTCACTGTAGGTGCATGGGTCTCAAATAATTATTTTCTAGATTGTCTTTCACTGATGCTGAGGTTGATATTGCTGACATTCAGTAAGCAATACGATATTTCATCAAAACGAGACGACAGTTAACCAAGCAAGAAAATGCTGGGCAGATCAATGTAACATCTAATTAATTCAAACTTATGCAAACATTTTATTCAACCTGCAAATATTGCTTTCACTGTTAACATCACCAGCCGAACATCCACCTTCCCCCGCACCTTATCCTGATCAGTCAACGATTGCATTGTGAAGAGACATGAACAATATGCCCATTGAACTCTATTAACCCTTTGGACTCTGGCCATTTTTAATCTCTCTTCGTATATACAGTATACAGTACAAACACCAGTAGGAGCCAGCTGGTGATTGGGTATAAAATCGGGACGTGGTGTATATGCTCTTGTTGGTAAACCCTGAAAACCAAGACACAGAGTACTTGCATTTTTGCTAGTCCCTGAAAACTGGGGCATGGAGTATATGCTCTTGTTGGTAGTCCAGGAAAACTGGAACACAGAGTACATATGCTTGTTGGTAGTCCTGCAAAACCAGGACATTGAGTATATGCTCTTGTTGGCAGTCCAAAGTGGTTGAAAATCTCCAATTGACCCATCTAATCTATATTTGGAGAATAATCCATAAAGGATAATCCAAATTCAAGCTCAAAAAGAGATTTTTTATGTATAACCTTATTGGCTTGATAAGATAGACCTGCTTCAGTTCCAATTTCCTTCTGTTTTCCTGTGACAATCTTCTTCTTTACGGACTAATATATAATTTCTATCTGTATTTAAATACGATCCAACATGAATTTAGAATATCCCCAATTGTTTTACAGCCATGAGTACTTTCAAAGTGCTATTAAAGGCCCCACAAGCAAAAATGTGATAATGACTAGTGTATTTATTTCTCATGATGTTAAATGCTGGCCAGGGCAATAAGGCGAATATCCCAATCGTTCTTCAGAACAAAACCATTGGGCATCCTTATGAATCGCAAAAGATTGGTTTGAAAGTGCCAGAGGCTATCGAGAAGACAAATGGAATGTTGACCTTCATTGTTAGAGGGATTGAACTCAGAGCGGGGAGGTTATGCTGCAACTGTACAAGGTACTTTTTTTTTCTTTGGCTTGGCTTCGCGGACGAAGATTTATGGAGGGGGTAAAAGTCCACGTCAGCTGCAGGCTCGATTGTGGCTGACAAGTCCGATGCGGGACAAGGTACTAGTGAGGTCACATCTGAAGTACTGCTGAAGTTCTGGTCTCCTTATTTGAGGAAGGATGTACTTACTGGCTTAGGAGGTGATGCAGAGGAGGTTCGCCAGATTGATCAGTCACACCACAAGACTCGAATCAGGTTCAAGAATAGCTGCTACCCCTCCACCATCAGACTCTTCAATAACAAACACAATCAGGGACTCATTGTACTTTTGCACTTTATTGATTTTTTTTTCTATCTCTGTATTGCATAGTCAGTTTGTTACATTCCTTTATTGTTTACATGTGTACGTTGAAACAGTTTTTGTTTTATTGCACTGCCATTAAGTGTTAATTCTACCTTGCCCACAAGAAAAAGAATCTCAGGGTTGTTCGTGATGTCATGTATATACTCTGACAATAAATATGAATCTGAATGTGATTCCTGAGATAAAGGAGTTATCCTATTGATAAAGTTGGATAGATTTTTACGTAGTAGAGGAATTAATGGATATGGGGAAAAGGCAGGTCACTGGAGATGAGCCCTGCTCCTATTCCTTATGTCCATCTGAGTGCATGGATGGGGTCTGATTTTAAATTCTAACTGGGAGACTGAACCTGTGGCAGTGAACCATCAAAATTGTTTGCCTCAATTACTGCTCATGACAGAGAGGCAATATGATTCAGGCTGCTGGTTGTAATCTCAAGATGGGTGAACATGGAGCCATACTACCAGTGAACGTCTCCTTGTAAATGCAGGAAGCTGCTCTCAAAATCATTGAATGATTTTATTAAAAAATAATCACTCCAAAATTGACTATTTTGCAACTGCAACTAGAATACATTTGCTGACTGTTTTAAAAGTATTTTCAGTAACTTAATGTCATGAATTCCAAAGGTGATTGATTGGCACAGTGATATTAAAGCTTTTTTTTTATTTGTACCAGGCTATTTTCAGCGATATTGGAATTGTCTTTAAAGCAGTTTCACTTTTGTAACATGCTGCTCTTTTCTGTTCGTGGCACAGTTTGTGTTCAGGAAGTTGCAAATGAGCAGAAATCCTGGGGATTATTTTTAGCAGGAATCCTTACCATGGAAGATTTGAACACTTAAATGCAGATGTTTGCACAGCAAATGCTGTGTTGGGCAGATGGAACTCAGGTGGTGTTCAGCTCAGCAAGAAATAATGGGAGGTCTCAGCAAATGTCACACACAGGGCAGCAAACACGCCTCATCACTTTTTATGTTGGGCTACTTCAGATATAAATCCTACCCTAAGAAGCAGGAAGGTTGTGATTATCATGTGAATTGAGACTGGATGCTGAATTCACACAACTGACATCAGGAATCAAATATCTATTTTATCATCCAATTTGTTATCAACACATGAGGATGATTGCACGGAAGGAGAAAGAGACATCTTAAGTTTCTCCAGCACCAGGGCAGATTTCCTGGTTCCCTAAGCCAGGCTTTATCAGAATACCTGGGAACATGCAAAACAGGTAATGAGGCAAGTTCCATCCCTGGACACACTCAGGAGACTGGAGATGCTGGAATTTGGAGCAACATATAATCTGCTGGATAAACCCAGCAGGTTGAACAGCATCAGTGGGAGAAATAGAAATGATCTGAACCTTCCGTTGCTAGATAAAAAGGAAACCTGGACTTCATAGAGAACTTGTTATATTACTTCCAGGGTGCCCCAAAGTACTTTAGCCAGTGAAGCAATTTACACCCAGGAAAGGCTATATGATAATATGGGAATGTTGGCTAGGCCATTAGAGGTAATGCTGGAAACACTCAGCAAATCAGACAGCATCAACTAGAAGAGAAATATATCAGGTCAAAGATAGAACTGGAACACTGAGATAACATTTATTTTAAGATGCAGAAAGGAAAATAGGGGAAAGAACAGAGAAAATGTCAGATGCACTTCAAAAATTATCAAGGGAACAATTGCCTTAAAGGACACGTGTGTGGAAAACTAGGAGACTGCTTGCAATTATCAAACAATTAAGATACATATCATGAGAAAAGAAAGAGGGTAGGAAAATGGCCTGGAGAGAAAATTAAATCAGGGCAGGATTAAATTTTTCTGAAGTGTATAATGATATTTCAATGCAGTATCAGCTTCTAATAAATAATGTGACTGTGATGTATTAAAGCAAAGAAATTCAGACAGGGTGCATTAATTGTCTTTTGCAATGGGCTCATGGTATGTTGGGGAAACCCAATCTCACGGTGGGTTTAATATTTAATAGTCATGCGGGATGAATTGTGTATGCTGCCGGCGGGTCTTGCTTCCACTTTCCCCATCATTGATGAGCTGCAAAATGGTCAGAAGCCATCAGCCATTTGGTGCCTGATTCTCACAAGCTATAAACTTTTAAAATGTGTTCCAAAAAAAAATCAAACTCGATCTGGGGTTTATTTTCCCCACTGATATATAATCTACACACAGGTGTCAAGATGCAACCTGAATAGATGATAATTTCCATGAAATTGCACAACCTCACCCGAGAGGAAGGGAAAGGTGGCCAAGGGCCTATGTGTCAGAGGAAATTAAGGTCATTTGCAGAGAATGGGAAGTGCTTTGTCATAGAACTGCGTGTGAAATGTCCTTATTTGTTCCTTGATTGTTGCTTTCATAGGATTCCTCATTCAAGCAGCAGAAATTTGTTCTTTATTTGTTCCTTGATTGTTGCTTTCATAGGATTCCTCATTCAAGCAGCAGAAATTTGTTCTAATTGGTGATGACCCTCTCAAATAAAGGAGTTAAGATCCTAATCCAATTTATACATAAATTGCAATGACTGTCGGAAAGCCATGAGATACACTGGGCAATTCTATTGCAAAGTGAATTTATTTATTAAAGCTCCCAAGTGAAGGTTGAAAACTCGTTTAAAAGGGCTTGGTGCCTGAGGGCAGCTAACAGACCCACTGTAGAAACGGAGACAAAATAGATGTGTAATCAGCATTACATGCTCAATGTTGCCCTCATTTGCAAAAGCACCTGCTGTACGTTTGCAATGTGAAGGGCTGCTTGTTTCCAACCAACTAACAGTGAGTAACATACATAACATTATTCACTGTCCATCAGCTCATCCAATCACCAGGGGCCATTTAACCACATTCAGAACATAGAGGTGAGTTAACATTGCATGTGCAGCCTTTGTGTCAGAACATTAATTTTAAAAACCCTGCATTTTTTAATCGCCCCTTTCACAATGTCATTGTAACTTAAAGCACTTTATAGTGAATGAGAGCAATATAATAGAATCATGGTTAGACCAGCAGATTTATAATCTACAGGCCTTGACTCATGATTCAACAACAGCTGAAGAATTTAAATTTGGACACTAAATCAGAAAATAAACACCGAGGATGAACTTACTGGATTGTTGCAAAAAGCTTCCGAATTATTAATATTCTTCTCCCCCTTCAGAAATCTCCTGCCCACAGCAGAGTTTTTTCCCTATAAAATCTCACCCTAGAAAGAAACTTAAGTTCAATGGTTCATAAGGGTCTCTAGGCCAGTGGTTCCAGCATCCTGTGAATGACAAAAACAAGAATATGGTCATTGACATTGATATTTAAAAATGCAGGCAACTTTCACACAGGAAAATCCTGCAAGTACAGTGGGGTAAAAAATGAATTAAATAACCATAGAACCATGGATCCATAGAACATTGCAGCACAGAAACAGAGACCCATCTCGTCTGTGCCAAACTATAATTCTACCTCGTCCCACTGACCTGCACCCAGTCCATACCCGTCCATATCCCTCCCATCCATGTACCAGTCCAAATATTTCTTAAATGTTAAAATTTAATCCTCTTTCACCACTTCGGCTGGCAGCTCATTCCACACTCCCACCACTCTCTGTGTGAGGAAGTTCTCCCCAATCTTCCCCTTGAACCTTTCCCCCTTTCATCCTTTATTCATGTTGTCTGGTTTGTACCTCACATAGCCTCACTTAAGGGGTTGGGACAGAAACAGTTTTAGACCAAATAGGAAGATCTGGTGAAAAATGTCTTAAAATGTTGACAAATAAAGATACAAGTCTGTCAAAGGGGGAATGAGTGACCATCAGTCAGATGAAAGGGGCAAACCAGTAATAAGGAAAGCCTAAGGGAGCATCTTACTTCTAGACCCATTTGCTGTGTCGGAGAATGATATCAGGGTACAGTTGGCACTCAGATAAAGGTAAAGGGTCCATTATTGTCACATAATACAACATTTAGAATGTAACATACATGAAATTCTTTAACTTTGTCTACCTTTGTCCAGCGCCCTCCACAGAAATCTACAGCACCTAGGTGGTCTCCCCTCCAAGTACTGACCAGACCTGAGCCTAGTTAGCTTCTGAGATCAGACAATCCCAGGCGTATTCAGGTGGCCAAGAGAGGAGAACCAAGAGGTACACAAAAGTGTTGGAGAAACTCAGCAGGTGACACAGGGATGGTTGGGTAGGTAAGGGGGAAGGGAGAGGAGAACTGGAAAGACTGGAAGGGGGGTGGGGAAATAAAAGGGAAGTAAGCTTAGCAGAAAGTAGAGAAGTCAATGTTAATGCCGTCCGGCTGGAGAGTGCCTAGATGAAAATAAGGTGCTGTTTCTCCAGTCTTCAGGTGGTCAGGGTGGGATACTGCATGAGGCCATGGACAGACATGCAAGCTTGGGAGGGCGACTCAGAATTAAAATGGTTGTCTACCGGAAGGTCGGTGTTGTTGTGGATGGAGAGGAGGTCCTGAGCGAAGCGATCTCCAAAATTGCAACTGATGTAGAGAAGGCCACAAAGGGAGCATTGGATGCTCCAATGCCCTGTGGATGTACAACTGAAGTGTTGCTTCACTTAAAAGGCCTGTTTGGGGCCCCAGACTATGATGAGGGAGGAGGTGTGTGCCATAATTGAAGGTGCCAGGTGGGTGGGTGGGGGGGAATTGGTGGGGACAAATGAATGAACGAGGGAACTACAGAGGGAGCGGTCCCTATGGAAGGCCAAGAGGGGAGTAGAAGGAAAAATATGTCTGGTGGAGGGATCCTTTAGTATGTGTCGGAAATTCTGACGAATTATGCTGAGGATGGTTGGTGGGGATGAGGGGGATTCTATGTTTGTTGCATCTGGTGGCAGAGGGGGCCAGGGCAGATAAACAGGAAATGGAGGAGTTGTGGGTGAGGGCTGAGTTGATAGTGGTGGAGGAGAAGCCACGTTTTTGGAAGAAGGTGAACATTTCAGAAGTTCTGGACTAGAAGACCTCATCTTGGGAACAGATGTAGTGAAGACAGAGAAGTTGAGAGACACAGTGTGAGGATGAGTGGTCAAGGTAGTTGTGGGATTTATAGGGTTTGTAGTATATGTCGGTGGAAAGCTTGTCTTCCGAGATGAAGACAGAGAGATCCAGAAAGGGGAGAGTGTAATCGGAGATGGACCAGGTGAGTTTGAGATCAGGGTGGAAATTGGCTGCGAAATGGATGAAGTTGACAAGCTCAACGCAGCTGCATGAGACAGCTCCAATGTAGTTGTCGATATACCGGAAGAAGAGTTGAGGGGCCTTGCCTGTGTAGGCTTGTAGCATAGATTGCTCCACAAAGCCCACAAACAGGCAGGCGTAGCTGGGACCCATGTGGAGGAATGAGATGAGTTAAAGGAGATGTTACTTAGAGTGAGAACAAGTTCTGCCAGGTGCAGGAGGGTGGCGGTAGAGGGTGACTGGTCAGGTCTTTGGTCCAGGAAGAAGCAAAGTGCTTTCAGACTTTCACTATGGGATAGCACGGCGGTGGTCATCTGGGATGTGCTTCGGGACTGCCCAAGTGAGGAGGGCAGGGGCAGAGTATGCGCAAGCCAAGTGAGGGATTTGGCACCTCATGGATGACTGCCTGCTGGCAGTCGTTGGTGGTGGGGGTGCTCACATTTTCCAGCCAAGCCAGAGAAGCAAGGCATAGAGTCAGTGACCAGACAAATTCCTTTTTCTGCTGCCATCCCCTCTGACACTGGGGAGCAGCGCCCGTAGCACCCTGCCCCATCAATAACACAGCATCCCTATTTGGACGAGGCTGGTGAGGTGCTGTCATTGGAAATTATTGAAAATAAAGGAGAGTGTGTGTGTGTGAGAGAGAGAGAGAGAGAGAGAGAGAGAGAGAGAGGGAGAGGGAGAGGGAGAGGGAGAGAGAGAGAGAGAGAGTTATATATGTAGATAGAATCATTGTGATTCCAGAGTGATGTAGCTTCCGAGGGGTGGACTGGGTGTGGGGGGATGCTCTCTGCCTATTGCTGGTGGTCACATGGCCTCCCTGCCTGAAACTCATTCAGAAGTCACACCACCTAACAGTACATCATGTACTTTTTTGTTCCATTCAAAGTTACAAAGTTATACACAATGTTACAAACTGCAAGTAGAATGCCAGTTCAGATTGGGCTCAGACCACTGGTCAGTGCACACCTTGCCACTCAGCGTCCGTATTGGCTGGAGCCCTGTATTTAGCACCAGCACAGAGGACACCAGCTCTCTCTGCCTTGTGGTGGTAGTCTCAGACACCACTCCATGCTAGGTCGCTGCAGATGTGGCTCAGAAGGGTCATGGATAAGGTGCACACTGCATTGAATCTGAGCCGTGGTATTGCTATAGATCAATACTGGCGTGCGAATACCCCTGTGAGCACAGTGGTACCAGATCCACCTCCTTTTATTCACGGGTCCGGGAGGGTGTGTATAACCCGTGCTTATAGGGTGTGAATGACTGCATCACCTGTGTAAATTAATACTTGTGTATTGTCTAACATTCTTCCCTGTTTGTTTCCCATCACGATTGGCTCCCATGCTCCTTTATAAATTCAGTTAGGGCTCCCACACTCCCTTATAAATTGTCTCTCTTATTAATTGTTTTTTTTTTAATGAAGTTACATTTGATTGCAAACCCTTGCATCTAGACTCGTCTCTCTTTGAACCCACCGAACCTGAGACTCTCTCAACAAAGCAGAAAGAGAGTATAGGGGACTATGAGTAACTCTGGCGAAGGAACTACAAACCTGTTTGAAGTTGGCAAATCATTTTCCAGTGTCTCTGAACGTTCCGGAATATCTCACTTTTCTGCTCTTCCTGAATTAGCTGAATTGCCAAAAAAAAATTGCTTGTTCAGTGGGGTACAAATACTTCAATTGGGCTGCTAGTATTCAGTGTGCCAGATTAAATATTCTTGTTGTTATTTTCCCCCATAGAAACCTCTGGCATTGTAAGCTCATCCATTCTTCTTTTTCTTCCTGTGTTTGGCACTGAGGCCAAATGTGGATGCTTTGATTGGATCAATTACTCCAACATTAGGAGAGAGCTTATTTAACGTTGTAAACATTAAACAACAACAATCAAAATTCTGCCTTGAAATAACCTTTATCAAGTTACCGAAAGAAACTTTGAGGTGCACACCCATACATCAGTAGACCGAGAATGCCTGCTATTGAAATGTAATTCAGTTGGATATTTTGGCTATTCTCAAGTTTTTTCTATCATTCAGTTATCAGTGGTTCTCAACCTCTTTCTTTCCACCCACATCCCACTTTAGGTGCTCTGTGATTAGTAAGAGATGGCTTAAGGGGGGATGTGGGTGGAAAGAAAAAGGTGGACAGCTGCTCTTTTAACTATACCTCATTGTCTGGTCATGTGCACGGTTTCATAACTCCAAAGGAAATGGGCCAATGACAATTGGGCCTGGAGCAGTGATTTTCCACTCACATCCCAACTTAAATAATCCCGTACTAATCACAGAGCACCGATGGCATAGAGATTACTTAAAGTGGTACGTGAGTGGAAAGAAAAAGGTTGACAACCACTGAGCTAGATGATGGGTTAGCCTCTACCATAATCCCATCAATTAGCCTGCCATTGGTTGTGCAATATATAATTAACCAGGACATCAGCAGGAATACTTTGGCTCTGTCATGTGCAAGATCTATTGACCCCATTCACGCTTATATTGAGAGCACAGAAAAGACCTCCAATGCAGTACACAAAAATGCTGGAGGCATTCAGCAGGTCATGCAGCATCCAGAGAGTGGAAAAGGCAGTCGACATTTCGGGCCCAAGCCCTTCCAATGTTGTCAGCCAATAGCAGGAGCTTCAATTGACAGTCTTGCATCCAGAGCTGAGATGCTGGCAGATGAGCACAGGTAAACACCTCAGTATTTGGCAGCCTGTTTCGCCAGTAATGATCCAGAGGAGGGTGGCCATTGTTGCTTGATAACCAGATTCCCTCCATGCAGCCTCTCAAAGTTATGAAATATAAGCATCAGGCAGCATGTAACCCTCTGACATCCATTTCTTGTGGAATATATTGAGGATGTTTTAAGAAAGGACGCAATTTGTAATAAACAACATTCTAAATTTATAACATGTGTCATATAAGCCTTGAAAAAAAAAACCAATAATTTTTTACCAATCTGGGCAAACAGATCGGTTAGACTATTTTTCACTATAGCAAAGGCCACTGCTGTAGCAGAGCAGGGTATGACAGGATTAACACCCCCTCAATTTTGATCATTTATTTCCATTAATTAAGTGACAGTAAAAATTCATTAAACCAAGCATCACGGGTGCCTTTCTAACTAGTGCTTCCAGCTGGATCACAGTACACGCTGATTGTTAGTCATTTCCTCAAGTTTTGTCTTTATGATGTTGTCAAAGATTCCAAACAAACGTGCAAATTGCCCTGGTGAGTCACTGCAACCAGTAGATGATTTAGTAATGTTCATCATCGTAAGCTGCAGTCATCAGAGCACAGTATCGCTGATAAGGCACAGGTTTATAAGGATGATCTGGATAGGGATAGTGTGCAGTTGTTTCATGTAATGGTCCATAGCTGAGACATTTGGTGGTTGAGGTGAAAACCAACCCAAAATGGACATACTGATTTGACTTGAAGAAGATTCCCATGCATTACAAGGTTTGAAGATTTTGAAATGTATTCAAGTTTTCCTTAATACTTTTCAAGTTCATGTTTATTATCATCCAAATGTACATATAAACCCAATGAAACAATGTTTCTCTAGACCATGATGCATGCAAAAAAACACAATACACAGTACATAAAGATCACAAAAAGAATCAAAATAAATAATATGTAAATATTTGGGAGAGTCACAGTTACAGGATGCTGTTCATCAATCTCACAGCCTGTGGGAAGAAGCTGTTCTCCAGCCTGGCAGTCCTGATTTTGATAGTCTTGATGGTAGCGGGTTGAAGATACTGGAGACTGAATAGAAAGGGTCATCTTAAGCTCTGTTTAGTCATCGCTCCCAGTCAACATTGGCTATGGAGAAAAGAGAGACTCCAGTGATCTTCTTGGATGTTTTGATAATTCTCATGTTCTCAATCATGCTCTTGTAAAAGGTTAGTGACCATGGCTGAAAGTTGCACCCTCTATCAACCTGCCTTTGCAGCACAAATTGGTGGCGCCTCAAAAATGCGAACTACTTTCCCAATTACAGGAGCACCAATAATAAAAATTGTAAAAATAATTATAATTAGAAATAAATTAAATCATGTAATGTACATATGTACCAAAATTTTTACCTGTTGCAGTAAAACAGGCACGGTTTAAAAAAAATGCAAAAATAACCAAAAAAAACTACAATATTATCCTTAATTGAATTTAAAACTGACAATTAATACAAAAGATAATAGAAATATAATAATTACTAGCAGTTTTCCTTTGCAAAAAAATAGTGGCTTAGAAAGAGTGCAGACTGTCCTTTAACCCCATTACACCTGCATAGTCTCTAGCTTCTGAGATCAAGACCAAGTCCAGCACAAAGCTCAAGATCCATTGAACAACAGAGACCACAGATAATCTTCAGTAGGGATCTTAAAATGATGGAGACATACCAAACCCTCTGGCAAGATAGAGAACCTATGCTGAGCTAAAATCCTCAACATCAAGGATACGATAACATTCAACCAGTCCCAATGGAGAAACAACATCATTCACATGTTGAAACTGGATTCTCAAAATAGTCACTCTTCTCCAAGCTGTCACAGGTAGGGATCACCTGGGGATAGAAAAAAATAACGTCAAAGAATGTTCTCAAAGCCGCCTTAAAATATATGATAACCTTACCAACTTGTGGAATTCCTGGCTTTTGAGTGATCAAAAGGAAGTAGAAACATCTAGAACGGGACAGAGAATTTAGAATTTTATCAAGCATAAGCCCAATAGTTTCTTTCCACCAACATCCTCATCCGACTGGCTGATAATAAGTTCTAACATATTAGTTTTAGACATTCGACAAATGTTTTGGCAGGACCACTTAATAATGTTCAAGTGCAACAGATGAAGAAGATCCTAGGTTAGTCCAGTAGCCAATGCACTGACTGGCACTTAACCCTCAGTGATTTACACAGGGGAGTATTAGCCAGTGTTCATGCTCTTATTTTCTGCCTTGTGAATCTTACTGGAATGTACATGCGAGGACAGGAAGTTTGCGTTATTTATAGCTGGAAACACATTGTGCAGTGGTTCAAACATGAATAGTGATTATGTTACAGAAAGAGAGCATAAAAACACCACAAGGAGTCAGCATCTTTAGGATAAGAGGGGAGCCTGACAACAGTGTCAAGAAAATGAAGTTAGCTTCAAATTAAAGTATCTAAATCCTCAAAGTACTTTCATAACATTATCTAAACTAATACAAAATTAATTGGAAAGCACAGAAGTTTACAATAAATAAATCACTAGTAGTTTGATTAAAAAGTTTGCTCATAAATTCCTGAAGAAAACTTGAGACATACATCATCCAAAATATAGTATTCGGTTACCGTATCATGTAATTTACAAATGCAGGTTGACGTTACTGGAAAGACAGGAGGCAACAACATTAAATTTAAAGTTAGGCAGCATCACATGAGAGGATTCATGCAGTGAATTAACAATGGCAAAAAAGGAAAGAGAGCTATTTCTAAATCAATTGAGAACACGTGGATCAATACCTACCAGAGAACCAGATGAAGATATGGAACATATCTGTGTTTATCTTTGTAGGGGAAGGCAATCAATGTTCCTTAAAGCTGGACTCTATCCTAAATTGGAAATATATTGTGAGTTATTCACTCGCACTCGATCTAAATCGTAGAAATCCTTACCCGACAACATTGTAGATTTCCTTTACCAAAAACTCTGGAATGGTTCAAGAAGCCAGCTCACCATAAACCTCTCAAGGACAATTAGGGATATCCAGATCCCCAAAATAAAGGCACAGTTATAACGCTATTACCGCCCCAATGACTCAGGATCGAATCCAGCACGGTCTGTAAGGAGTTTGTATGTTCTCCCTGTGCCTGCAGGGGTTTCCTCCAGGTGCTTTACTCTTCAAAAAAAGAAGTATGAGGATTGTAGGTTAATTGGAGCATTTCAGGGGGACTGGGCGCTTGAGACAAAAGGGCCTGTAACCGTGCTGTATGTATAAATTTAAAATGACTATACACTTTAAAAACTTAAGTTTCTCCAAACTTCTGTACAATCAAGCAAGCCTCTCCTTATCTTTGTACTCCTGCCTCATTACTCCCTCAAATCCCATTAAAGGGAATAGAAGATATCAAGTGAAAAAAAAAATCTATTTGGCCTGAATGGGTGAATGCTCCTCTGAGCGCATTTAAAATGATGTGCATGTTGGGACCTCCGTCAGTGTGGGCATTTTCCCTCTCCTATATGTTCATGTGAGGCCGGTCAATCTTTAGGAGAGGTGTTAAATCAAGGCCTCAGAACCATAAAGCCATAGAATATTACAGCACAGAAACAGGCCCTTTCAGCCCTTCTAGTCTGTGCTAAACCACTTTTTTTGCCTCGTTCCACTGACCTTCACCCAGTCCATAGCCCTCCATAACGCTCCCAACCTTATACTCCCAAAATTCTTCTTAAATTTTAAAACTGAGCCCGCATTCACCACTTCAGATGGCAGCTTGTTTCACACTCCCACCACTCTCTGTGTTAAGAAGCTCCCCCTCATATTCCCCCTGAATTTTTCCCATTTCACGCTTAACCCATGTTCGTTGGTTTGTATCTCACCTACCCTCACTGGAAATAGCTTATCTATATTTACTCTATCTATTCTCCTCATAATTTTAAATACCTCCATCAAACCCCACCCCCCCTTCATTCTTCTACACTCTATCGAACTTAGTTCCTGAAGTCCTGGCAACATCCTAGAAAATCTTATCTACCCTCATTCTATCTTATTGATATCTTTCTTGTAGTTAGGTGACCGAAACGCACACAATACTTCAAATTTAGCCTCACCATTGTCTCATACAACTTTATTATAACATCCCAACTCCTACACTTAATACTTTGATTTATGAAGGCCAAAATACCAACCCTATCTATCTGTGATGCCACTTTCAGGGAATTATGTATCTGTATTGCCAGATCTCTCTGTTCTACTGCACTCAATCCCCTACTATTTACCATGTATGTCCTTTCTTGGTTTAGCCTTGCAAAATACAACACTTCACACTTGTCTGCATTCAATTCCTTCTGCCATTTTTCAGCCCATTTTTCCAGATCCCTCTGCAAGCTTTGAAAGCTTTCTTCACTGTCCACAATGCCTCCAATCTTAGCGTCATCTGGAAATTTGCTAATCCAATTTACCATATTATCATCCAGATCATTGATGACAAATAACAATGGTCCCAGCACTGATACCTGAGGCACACCATTAGTCATAGGCCTTCAGTCTGAGAAGCAATCATCCACCATTAAACTCTGGCTTCTTCTATCTATCCAGCCATTGTCGAACCCAGTTCACCACTTCACCATGAATACTTAACATCTCAACCTTCCTGACTAACCTCCCATGTGAGATCTTGTCAAAAGCCTTACTAAAAATCCATGTAGGCAACATCCACAGCCTTTCCTAAATAAAAAAAGATAAAAAATGAAATATGGGAAGAGTTATGCTCTGGAACTATGAAAAATATAATAAACACGAGGTTACGCATGATACAATATAATTGGTTACACAGGCAATATATCACGCCCCAAAAGTTAAATAAATGGGATCCAACATTATCAGACAGATGTTTTCACTGTAAGAAGGAAACGGGAACAACAGTACATGTAATTTGGGCATGTGAGAAAGTGGAAAAGTTTTGGGAAGATCTAAATCAGGTATTAAATAAAATCACAAAAAGCAACATACCAAAAAATCCAGAGATCTTTCTTCTAAGAAGTAAAGAATTAGGCCTCAAACTGGATGAAGCCCAAAAAGATTTATTATGATAGCCTTAGCTGTAGCAAAAAAATGTATAAAAAATATATAATGTCAACTTGGAAATCAGAAGAGAGCCTGAGAGTACAGCAATGGTACAAGGAAATGAATAAATGTATTCCACTACAAAAAAAACATATAATAAAAAAATTAAAGTCACATTATTTGAACAAATTTGGGAACCGTACATGGAACACAACAGAGAGGTCCTACCGCGGATCTCCACTCCCTAAAATGATAGAATGAGAAGACAAAATTACCTGATCCAGTGTGTAAAAGTAGATGACACAATTTTCTTGTTTATTTTCATTGTGTGATGACATTGTTTACTGGCTTTATTGTATTGTCTATGTTGAACGTTTAATGGGTTTGGAGGGGGGTGGGAAGGAAGGAGGGAAGGGGGGGGGGGAAAGGGGAGAAAATGCCACTGTATAGATTTAAGAGGGAAATGTTTGTGTGTATTTTGGTTAATATGGTTCATAGTGTGAAAAATTAAAAAAAAATTAAAAAAGACTGCAAACATTTCCTCCTCTTTAATCTGAATAGGTTCCATGAACTCACCGCTTGTTTTCCTTATTTCCCATGACTCTGTGTCTGTTTCCTGAGTGAATACTGATGATAAAAAACATTTAATATCTCCTCCATCTCTTTTGGCTCCATTCAAAGCTGACCATTCTGATCTTCAAGGCAACCAATTTTGTCCCTTAAAATCTTTTTGCTCTTAACATACCTGTAGAAACTGTTCTTATTATCCCTTGGCGCTATTTCGAAGAACATACTTGTTGCCTTCAGTGATCTGGCCAAAGTTATTCTTTAACCAACTTCATTAAAACAGCATATCATATACTTATCTCCTTGATGCATTCAGGGTTTTGCTGTATACAAAGTGGCTGCTGTGCTACCTTCATTACAAAATTGATTACAGTTCAAATGTACTTCATTGGCTGGAAAGTACTTTGGGACTTGCTGTGGTCAGGACTGACATTGGATTCATTGTATGACTTTCAGTTTTCAGCCTTCCACCAGGAAATGGTGAGGTGCAGTCGGATGTCTGGTTGTTGCTGCATTACGGGGGCTGCAGTTTACTTCATTCCAGTGTGAAGGGCAGGCCACATCAAATACTTTTTTTCTCTCTCAATTCCTCCGTCTCCTTTGCATCTGCTTGCAGGGCGAGATCTTCCTTTCCAGGTCACCCGAGATGCCTTCCTTCTGCAAAAGATGTGGCTTCCCCTCTACCACCATCAACTCAGCCTTTACTTGCATCTCCTTTATTTCCTGCGGATCTGCTCTGGCACCCACGTGCAATAAGGACAGGATTCTCCTTGTCCTCACCTTCCACCCCACCAGCCTCCGCATCCAATATATAATCCTCCACCATGTCCGTCACCTACACCGTGATTCCATCACCAGACGCATCTTCCCCCTTCTGCACCTTCTGCAGTGACCACTCCCTTGTCCACTCCTCCCTTCCCATGAACCATTCCCTTGGTACTTACCCCTGTAACTGCAGAAAATGCTACAATTCTCTTGCAAATCTGCAGGGGTCATCTATTGCAGCCAGTGCTCCTGTTGTGGCCTCCTACACATGAGAGATACTGGACACAGACTGGAGACCCTTCCATTGACACCTTTGCACTGTCTGCTGCAATAACAGGGTCCTCCCAGTGGCCACTCATTTCAATTCTGTGCCTTATTCCCACACCGACATGTTTGTCTATGGCCTCATGAATTGCCAAATCAAGGCCACCCAAAAATCATCAAACTTATACATGTCTCGATCCTGTGATTTCTGTTTATCCAAGGTAGCCATTTCTCAGATCCTGGTTGCTGTTAGCTGATAACTCCATTTCAATTGCATTTAATGCTTACGTTACAGTCCCGATGCAAGGTCTCAGTCCGAAACATTGGCAAACAACATTCGTCTCCACAGATATTTCTTTTTTTTTAAATTTTTTTATTTCTCACACTATGAACCATACTAACCAAAATACACACAAACATTTCCCTCTTGAATATACACAGTGTCATTTTCTCCCCTTTTTCCCCCTCCCTTCCCTCCTTCCTACACCCCCTCCCCACCCACTCAACGTTCAACCTGTATGATACATTGAACCCATTAAACAATGTCATCACACAATGATAATAAACAAGAAATTTGTATCATCTCCTTTTACATACTGGGTCAGTTCGTTTCATCTTCTTCTCCTTCTGTCATTTTAGGGGGTGGAGGTCCGCGGTAGGACTTCTCTGTTGTGTTCCATGTACGGTTCCCAAATTTGTTCAAATACTGTAATGTTATTTCTTAAATTATATGTTATTTTTTCCAATGGAATACATTTATTAATTTCTATGTACCATTGCTGTATTCTCAGGCTATCTTCTAATTTCCAGGTTGACAATACATTTTTTTTTGCTACAGCTAAGGCTATCATAATAAATCTTTTTTGTGCTCCATCCAAATCGAGTCCAAGTTCTTATATTACTTAGAAGATCGATCTCTGGATTTTTTGGTATGTTGCTTTTTGTGATTTTATTTAATACCTGGTTTAGATCTTCCCAAAACTTTTCCACTTTCTCACATGCCCAAATTCCATGTATCGTTTCCTTCTTACAACAAAAACATCTCTCTGATACTGTTGGGTCCCAATTATTTAACTTTTGGGGCGTGGTGTATAGCCTGTGTAACCAATTATATTGTATCATGCGTAACCTCGTGTTTACTGTATTTCTCATAGTTCCGGAGCATAGCTTTTCCCATGTTTCATTCTTTATCTTTATCTTTAGATCTTGTTCCCATTTTTGTTTAGGTTTACAGCTTGTTTCCTCGTTCTCTTTCTCTTGCAGTTTGATGTACATGTTTGTAATAAATCTTTTAATTATCATTGTGTCTGTAATCACATATTCAAAATTGCTTCCTTCTGGTAACCTCAGTCTGCTTCCCAATTTGTCCTTCAAGTAGGTTTTCAGTTGGTGGTATGCAAACATTGTACCGTGAGTTATACCACATTTGTCCTTCATTTGTTCAAAAGATAATAATTTATTTCCCGAAAAACAATTTTCTATTCTTTTGATCCCTTTTCTCTCCCATTCTCTAAAGGAAAGGTTTTCTACTTCTTGACTGGCTGAGTTCTTCCAGTGGTCTGATTTTTGATCCAGATTCCTGCAACTGCAGTCACTCTTGTCGTCAAGATTCTTGGGGAGCTAGAAAAGTCACCCTCACACTCAGCACATCAGAAGTAAAAATGCTTTGGGAGATTTTGAAATCAGAACTTATACTTAGCTCATGAAAGCATCTTTGGCCTACCCAGTACTCTGCAAACAAGAAGAGATGAGCACAGTGCTGTGTCTGGTCATTCCTGCAATACACTGATGGTAAAATAAAAAGGCTTGAACTCCACTTCATCAGAATAGGTGCAAAGAATTTGATGTTAAACAAGAAAGTCTGCAGATGCTGCGATTGTAGTTAAATAGACAAAAGTGCTGGAGAAACCCATCAGGTTATGCGGCATCCATCGGAAACAACAATATATAACCAACGTTTCGGGTCTGAGCCCTTCATCAAGGTATGAGCATAAACCAGGCAGGTGCCTGAATAAAAAGATGGGGGGAGAAGGGGCAGCGGGAGAAGCAGGGGCCAACAAGCCAGAGGTCATTGGCGGATGTGGGTGCGAGGACAAAGGGAAAAATGCTGAGAAGTGTAGGGGAGGGGGGAAGCTCTCTGAATGGCTGTAGAGTTTAGGAAAGAAGCATGGAGTTTTAACCCATATATTTCCAAGTACCGAGCCAGTACATCAGATGTCTCCTCAAACCAGATGGAACTCCATGTCAATGACCCTTGTGCTCTTGAGACCAGCCCATCATTTGTGCCAAGTCAGCAATGGGCAGAGGTATGGGAGACTCGTTTGCATATCTGTGTCCTGGTTGTTTTGTTATTTTATTAGTGTACTTGCAGTTTTTCCCCATATTTATTTACTTATAGTTATAGTAATGGATTAAAAAATGAATATATTATTTGTCATTTAGATATGCTGAAGTGTTCTTTGATCTGAATCCTAGAAATGCGTTTGTACTAGTACAATGGCCATGAAGGAAGACATCTCAATGGTAATGATGAATCTAGGGAGTTAGAAGATCAAGTGTCAGTGCAGGTTAATAAGGACATTATTTCTTCCAGGATAGAAAAGGACCTTAAGACTTTAGGATGGGCCGCTGTTTATAGTGGAAGGGGATGGGATATTGGGTCTCACAGCACCGAAATGGTCAAAATTAGAGGTTACAAAGGCATAAATGATGCCAGAAAAAATATACTTTCGACCAGCCATTCGCAACAAGCACCCTTTTGCTATCCTGAGGGCCACAGCATATTTAAATAAAAACTTTGTTTTCTTTTCACTTCATGTAACATTATTTTTAATTTTTTTTTAATGTAGTGGGCAGGAAAGGAGTACTGAGGAAACCAAACCTTGATTGCTTCACAAGGAAGGGGGCCCATAAACTTTGAGTGGAGTCCTAGGAGGACCATATCTGAAAAAAGATTGAGAATGGCTATTTTAGACCAAGTATGAAAACTGGTGCCTTTTCTCAACAAAACCAATCCCCATCTTAATGCAGAAAAGAAGCTTCCTCATTTTTCAAACATAACAACTGCTTCCAAACCCTTGTGCAAATTCCCCTCAATCTAGCTCATATACATACCATCATTACTGCACAATAGGAGTTTATCAATTATTTCCCTGAAATGAAATTTACATTTGATCCTCCCCTTTCATTCACAGATATCGTACAGAAAAGTTTCTGCTTTGCAGTTCTGAATCAACATGGAGATATGGGATTCTTCCTACAATACATAAAAGTGCCGGTGAAACTCAGCAGGTCTCGCAGCATCCATAGGAAGGAGAAGGCAAGCAGTGTTACGGGCCTGAGCCTGAACTTTCTTGCCTCATTTTCTTCTTTTTGGTACAAGCATCACTCGGAAGCAGAGTGGTGGAAAATTGCTCTCCGAACTTCTCCCTTCAGTTTACAGTGATGGTTCTTCCTTTGTTTCTTCATCAGCTCCTTCCTGATTTCCTTGTCTGCCCTACCTGATTGCCACCCACACCTCCTTCAATGCCCCATTTCCCCCAAATAAAATTTAAGGAATGATTTTAGTTGATGTTCACTTAGTGTTGCACCAGATCGAGCAACACAACCCCATCAGCCAGGGAACAAACAACACAGTCTAACATTTTTCCAAAACCGACTCACACGGATTTTCACACCTAACCGAAAATCCGTTTGTTTCCATCATCTGCTCGACTGGACTTTGCAATGTGCATATTTTCTGCTAAAAGGGAACACACTCCCTTATATGGAGTGAACAGTTATCGTTTTTAAAGTTACCATTAACATCGGGTATGAAGTTTCCAATGCAAACAATACTAAATTTCACAGAATAAATGAACTTGCTTTATTCGTTGGCTACAAGTGTATTCCCATCCTTTAATTCCAGACAAGCGGATGTTAGAGTTTGCTTGTCTGCTCAACACTAATTTCCTGACAGATGGCAATTTAAAAAAAACGTAGAAGCACTTGTAACTTGATTGCAATTAACCCTTTCACATCACAATAGTCTTAATATTTGTATGTTTTATATCATCTCCCCTTGTACATATAAATGGTGTGACTTGAACATTTGCTTCATTAAGTCAATTACTTGTAAAATTATTTTGAATTCTTGGAACAGAAATAGCCACTTGGCCCCATTACTCCTTGGATCCCTAGCTACCAATGAACAGGATGGGTTCTAGGATGAAGTGAAATATGAAAGTCTGCAGTTACTGTGATTGCATCCCACAAAAATGTTGAAGGAACTCAGCCGGTCTCGTAGTGTCCATAGGAGGTAAAGGTATATCACCGGTGTTTCGAGCCTGAGCCTTTCTACAAGGGTAGAAGCAAAGTACAGGAAGGCAGCTGGATAAAGACTGGAGAGAGAAAGGTGGAAGAATTTGAGGGGGTGGAGTCCAGATCAAAAACCAAAAGGTGCTAATTGGATGAGGAAAGTTGAGAATTAATTTTTGGCTCTGTGAAAGGAAACAGAGGAAAAAGGGAAGAGAGGGAGAGAGGGAGTCAGAGCTGGGGGAAAGGCAACAGGGGGAAAAATAAGGGGGAGGGTTTAATGGAAACAGGACGTTGATATTAATGCCATCCATTTGGAGGGTTCTGGGTTGAGTTTTGTTAAATATTGTCTGATCTCGAATCCAAGTGCCCTCCCCTGTGGAATAAGTGAATATCTCATGACCATTTGGCTCATTCCCACAGAAACTCAACACACTACAGTCATCAGTACATACATCACATGCTTGGAAGCTACATCTTAGGCCAAGGATAACTTTAGTTCCACCCTTGAAAAAACTCTAACTCATGGAGACAAACTGATTCTCCCTGCGTGATTCCAATACCAGCATTGGAAAAAGTCATAACCCTCTATAAAGGTATGATTGGAAAGGAGGGAGTTTATAAGAATTTATGAATTAAGAGCAGAATAAAGCTACTTGGCCCTTCAAGCCTGCTCCACCATACATACAGAT
This sequence comes from Narcine bancroftii, assembly GCF_036971445.1. Lineage (NCBI taxonomy): Eukaryota > Metazoa > Chordata > Chondrichthyes > Torpediniformes > Narcinidae > Narcine > Narcine bancroftii. The sequence goes on along the minus strand of NC_091477.1, from coordinate 11,165,978 downwards.
CAAGATTTTCCACCTTAATGCCATTTTCATACACTATACCCCTGTTCTTGATTCTCTTAACATTAAAAAATCTTTTAATCTGAGGTTTGAATTAACTTAACAGCTGAATACTCTATACCACTTTAGGTGCTCTGTGATAGTAAGGGATTGCATAAGGTGGTATGTGGGTGGAAAGAAAAAGGTTGACAACCACTGTTTTAACCATACCTAATTGTCTGCTTATATGCACGGTTTCATAACTCCAAAGGAAATGGGCCAATGACAATTTTTCTCAAGTAAAATATTTCAGTAACAATTAGGTCGAGAGCAGCGATTCACAACCTTCCCTTCCCACTCACATACCACCTTAAGCAATCCCTTAATAATCACAGAGCGCCGATGGCATAGGAATTACTTAAAGTGGTATGTGAGTGGAAAGAAAAAGGTTGAGAACCACTGTTCTACTCCCAGGTGGAGAATTAAAAGAATAGTCTGAGTGAAAAAATTTGTTCTCATCTCAGTTATTCATGACTCGCCTCTTATTTTGGTTCTAGATTTCTCAACCAGGTAAAGCATACTGGAGACACAAGCAATTGCAGACACTGGAATCTGAAGCAAAAATCACTTTTGCTGGAGGAACTGTGTCGTTGGAGACGTCGGAAGTTCCGATCGGAGGGTAGCCGGGGGACCGAGGTGAAAAACTTGTGTCGCCTCTTACATGAGATAGATAGAAAGTTCCAGAATTTTTAACCGAAAATAGTGGTGGGGTGGTGGTGGGGTGGTGGTGAGGGTGTTTTGACTTTTACATGAGATCAACTTTTACATGAGTATATATGGTAAATAAAAATTTATTCTGTCTTATGAAATTTCTTGTGAGAATGTTCTAAATTATTATGCTTTGATGGCCAGAAGGCCTGAATGAACATATATGATTTATTTCAAGAAATATGAACACATTTAGAAACCAAACAAGTACATAGATATGGAAAAAGGCTACCTTCACTGAGTTTAAAATAACTGATACCACCAAAGATTGCGAACTTGATTTATGCAGTTAAGTCTGTTGTGAATTTGGAAAAAATGACATTACAGGAAATGATAAAGATGGTGTCTGAAATCAACTTATTCTCTAAAGGGACTTTTGAGATATGAGATGAGATGTGGTTTTACTAGTATTTACAGTCACTGAAAAAATAACTTTGTTTTTTTTTTTAAAAACTGTATAGTAAGACTCACTTTGGCTGCACCAATGAAGTATTCATTGGGGCTTCAAGTTTAACATCTAGTGCATGTTGGTCTCAGGCCATCTATCAAGGAGCACTCTGAAGGAGATGGACTTCAGTGATGGTGGTACTTGCACATGATGTGGCTAGAGTCCTACTTGAAAGTCCATGGAGAGATTAAAATTAATATAAGTGGCCACTCCCAAAGTAAATTCATTTGCATCCGGCAAACATGTTCGAGGTGGTCAAAAAGTCAGAACCAAAGCTTACACATGGAAATTATAATTGAAAAATGCACCACGGTATAATGCAAATACTACCAGTGAAACCACACAGACATTGAAAAACAATACTTGCAGGGAAGGAAGATAGAGAACAAAAATAGGTCAAATGAATCAGATGAATGATGCACAAGCCTTTTGGTACATAATGCCTTTGCTAGCCCTTTGAAATAGCAATCTGCTTAGTCTGACCAGCTGCATCATGGTCTGGTATGGGAACACCAATATCCCCAAGGGTAAATCCTTGCAAAAGGTAGTGGACACAGCCCAGGACATCATGGGTAAAACCTTCCCCCACCATTGAAAACATCGACAGGGAATACTGCCATCGGAGAGTAGCAGCATTCATCAGAGATCCACAGCACCCCACACATGCTCTGTTCTTGCTGCAACCATCAGGAAAGAAGTATAGATGCCATAAGACTCTCACCACCAGGTTCAGGAACAGCTGCTCCCCGCTCCACCATCAGACTCCTCAACCACAAACTCAATCAGGGGCTCATTTAAAGACTTTTGCACTTTGATTTTTTTCTCTCCCTGTATTGCACAATTAGTTTACATTTCTTTATTTACGTGTACATTGAGTCATTATTTTTACACTGCCAAGAAGTGGCAATTCTGCCTTGCCCAGAGGAAAAAGAATCTCAGGATTGTATGTGATGCCATGTATCTACTGTGACAATAAATATGAAATCTGAAATTAGTCTACTCCTTCAATTTCCTCGTAGCCTGCAATGATGTTCTATTTGCTTGCCTTCTGAAGCTTCGGAAGTGGTTCTCAAACTTTTTCTTTCCACTCATGTACCACCTTAAGTACTCCCTATGCCATCGGTGCTCTGTGATTAGTAAGGGATTGCTTAAGGAGGTACGTGAGTAGAGAAAAAAATATTGAGAACCACTGCTCTAGACCCAATTGTTACTGAAATATCTTGCTTGAGAAACATTGTCATTGGCCCATATCCTTTGGAGTTCTGAAACCGTGCACATAACGAGTCAATGAGGTACAATTCAAACAGTGGTTTTCAAACTTTTTCTTTCCCCTCACATCCCTTATTAATCACAGAGCGCCTTTGGCATAGGGAAGACTTAAGGTGGTATGTGAGGGGAAAGGAAAAAAAATTGAAAACACTGGCTTAGAGTCAGCTTACAGCACAGAAATGGGCCACTCAGTTCACCTTTCCCATGCCAACCGTTGAATTTATTGATATTAATTGCATTTGCCAGCATTAGGCCTGTTGTTCCTGTGCCCTGTGCTGTCCTGATCATATTTTGTTCCTTCTTTCCCTGCTGCTTCTTCTGTCAATATTCGTAAATTGGACACCTTTAGACACAAGTTCATCTGCCAGTGAGAGCAATTCCTCCTGGTTCACTCAATCAAGCCATTTCTTAGCAGCCTTTGCTCATTTTCAAGTGCCAGGATACTCTTCTTTTCTTTGGCTTGGCTTTGCGGACAAAGATTAATGGAGGGGTAATGTCCACGTCAGCTGCAGGCTCGTTTGTGGCTGACAAGTCCGATGCGGGACAGGCAGACACGGTTGCAGCGGTTGCAGGGGAAAATTGGTGGGTTGGAGTTGGGTGTTGGGTTTTTCCTCCTTTGCCTTTTGTCAGTGAAGTGGGCTCTGCGGTCTTCTTCAACAGGCAGGCGCGGTTGCAGCGGTTGCAAGGGAAAATTGGTGAGTTGGGGTTGGGTGTTGGGTTTTTCCTTCTTTGTCTTTTGTCAGTGAAGTGGGCTCTGCGGTCTTCTTCAAAGGAGGTTGATGCCCGCCGAACTGTGAGGCGCCAAGATGCACGGTTTGAGGCGAGATCAGCCCATTGGCGGTGGTCAATGTGGCAGGCACCAAGAGATTTCTTTAGGCAGTCCTTGTACCTTTTCTTTGGTGCACCTCTGTCACGGTGGCCAGTGGAGAGCTCGCCATATAACACGATCTTGGGAAGGCAATGGTCCTCCATTCTGGAGACGTGACCTACCCAGCTCAGTTGGATCTTCAGCAGTGTGGATCCGATGCTGTAGCAGGATACAGAGCAGCAGCAAACACCGTTTTTGAGTCACACTCTCTGGTTTCTTTCTCAATCTGTGAATGATGAACAGGGTAGGGCAATTCGAGGTTATTAGTAATCAATGTATTTAAATAAAAATATGGTGACAATTTTGGCATTTACGGTGTGGAAATAAACTGTGTGACAGTATGCAAAATTGATTAATGGCTGACAAATGGAGAGGGAGTAGAATTCCAGGGAGTAAAAACCTAGAAGTGCAGGAGGAGCTCAGCAGGCCTCGCAGCAACCATGCTACAGGATGTAAAGATATATAACTGAGGTTTCAGGCATGAGACGGTCTTCAAAGTATGTTTTACTGCAATCACAGCCTCTGCAGACTTCTTGTGTTTCAATCTCAGTAGAATTCCTGAAGTAGGAATGTAAGGAGATGATCGTTTTATGACATCATTTCATTTCACACTGTATGCCTTATTTATTTTTTTTTATTTTCCAGCTTCCTTTAGTACTATATATTTTCTCTCCTCGTGAGTTGTGTGCTTTATGTACCTGGGAAGCTGCAGCAAGTAAAACATTCATTGCACCTACATGTTGTACTTCTGTCTATGACAATAAATTTAAACTTGAGGCATAATTAAGGAGAGGGCAATTGAAAGTGACTTCCCATCTGGCTGAGATACATCCACACAATGACATCTTCCAGTGAGAATGAGAATGGAAGTGGTCAATGCTGGTATTTGTTCCCAGAGATCAGCATTATCTACCCAGGAGACCAAGAGATTTGATAGCAAGCACTGAGAAAGGAATATGTTAACAACTTGAAGGCAATTAAATAGTCACATATTTTGCTCATTCATCGAGTTAACCTTACGTCAATTTCTGTCCACATTCCTTATTTTGGTGACTCAGTCTATCTTTAGAAGCCATCGCCCACTTTGGGAATTTTCCTAAAATGGAAAGACAGCAAAATACCTTTCTCCATTGGGATTCCATTAATAACTCATTAAAGAAGAAGTCGATGTCACTTCAGGATGTGATCTGCTGACCTTTAGTAACTCACTCTAAGGTATCTCCAGAGATTGCCAGCCACACAGTCTGCTGGAAGGCCAGTTGAGTGCAGCAGAGTTCGTTCTTGTAAAAACATGGATTCTTATAACAGTCCAATTGTTTTATAGCCTGCAGAGCTGATATGAGCTTTTAAATTAAATTGAATTAATTTAATGTGAATTCCCACAAAAAAAGTTTATGAAATGTCATCGCTGCTGTTGTGGACCACAGGACGGCAGAGACACAACACTCCCCCCACCCCCCCCCCCCCACCCTGAAGGATTCTACCACTCAGTCCTACTACCAACAGTTCCATACAGGCTTTAAACAGCCTGTTTATGGAGCTGACAGTGTTTTATTTAAAATCCTGTTATCGTGGAGTCTATACACAAGATTGGGGCACCTGTGTTCGGCAGTGGCCACAAGGGGTTGCAGACTCTGGGGCAGCAGTGGATTAGTGCAAGGCACCCATAATGGCGTGAACACTCTTCATTAAGAAGCAGAGGAGTCAACCCTAAGGGCAGTGACCATGGTGGGGGACCTGCGGGGATCTCTGCAGCCGAAGGACACACATAGGCAGTGAGGTGTTGGTGACTTGCGGGCGAGGAGCCCACACCAGGCTGCGGGCTGCTGGCAACTTGAGGTGGAGGGCCTCACACCAGGCTGCGGGCTCCTGGCAACTTGAGGTGGAGGGCCTCACACTAGGCTGCAGGCTCCTGGCAACTTGAGGTGGAGGGCCTCACACCAGGCTGCGGGCTCCTGGCAACTTGAGGTGGAGGGCCTCACACCAGGCTGTGGGCTCCTGGCAACTTGAGGTGGAGGGCCTCACACCAGGCTGCGGGCTCCTGGCAACTTGAGGTGGAGGGCCTCACACCAGGCTGTGGGCTCCTGGCAACTTGAGCTGGAGGGCCTCACACCAGGCTGTGGGCTCCTGGCAACTTGAGGTGGAGGGCCTCACACCAGGCTGCGGGCTCCTGGCAACTTGAGGTGGAGGGCCTCACACCAGGCTGTGGGCTCCTGGCAACTTGAGGTGGAGGGCCTCACACCAGGCTGTGGGCTCCTGGCAACTTGAGGTGGAGGGCCTCACACCAGGCTGTGGGCTCCTGGCAACTTGAGGTGGAGGGCCTCACACCAGGCTGTGGGCTCCTGGCAACTTGAGGTGGAGGGCCTCACACCAGGCTGCGGGCTGCTGGAGACTGGCTCATGAGAACCAGGTAGCGGAGCTTGGATTTGAGAGGACGCTGAGAACTAAGAGGGCTCCTGACGGGCCCTGGGCGCTGAAGGCTTCCTCATCTCGTCAGAGGTTTGGATCTGGGTTCAGGTTGTCGATGATTTGAACTGAACTGGAGGCTTCTGCAACTGCAGAGGCTGCGGGTGAGCTGGAGGCAAATCCACAGACAGTCAGTGACTCTAGGGGGGGACTCTCTTTTGCTTCTATTTTTTTCTCTGAATGTCAGGGGAACCGAACCATGCTAATGACAAATTCTGCCTACCTTATAGCAGACTAAAGGCAATTCTGTGTAATATTACATTTCTGTTTTATTAAATGTCAATAATAATATCTGATATGAGCTGCTGCATTTGAATTAAAAGTCGTCTCACTACAGCTGTCTAGGAATAACTGTGCATAGGATGGTATGCGAATTTCCTCGAGAACCAGCCTCAAACCTATGATTGGTTCAGCTCAAGGAGCAGCAGTTAGCATGAGGTCTGTTATATAAAGCAGGTCCCTAGTGCATCATTCTATGCCAGTTGAGTTAATTATATTGTGTAGGAATAAGATAACTGCTTGCCATTTATTTTCATGGGATCACTGCACTTCTATTCCTTCAGATTCAACCTGCACTCATCGCAATTTAGGAGAATGTGGAGGGATCTCAGTGAAACATTTTTAATGCTGAAAGGCATGGTTAGAGTTGATAGAGAAAGGTTGTTTCCCATGGTGGGGGAATCTAGGACAAGAGGACACAACTTCACAATTGAAGGGCGTCCACTTAGAACAGAGAAGCAGTGGAATTTCTTGCGTCAGATGGTGATTAATCTGTGGAATTTGTTGCCACAGGTGGTTGTGGAGGCCAGGTTATTGGGTGCATTTAAAACAGAGATCGATAGGTTTTTGATTAGCCAGGGCATCAAAGGTTATGGGGAGATGGCTGGGCAGTGGGCCTGAGTGAGCAAATGTGTCAGCTCATGATTAAATGGTGGGGCAGACTCCATGTCAGAATGGCCTATCTCTGCTCCTATGGTCTTATGGTCTAACTCATGTGGTCCTGCAAGCATGTAATATCAATCCATATTTTGATGAAAGGGAAAAAGGGGTTCACTTCCTTACTCTCCAACTAATGTCTAATAATAGACACTGGACTGGTCAATGCCTGTTCATTCATACTTTGCAGAACAAGATATCACAATTAAAAACAAAATGTTGGCTCACTTCTCAAAGACAAGGTTTGTCAGCAATTCTCTGGGTGTAAGAAGGATCATTAATGAAGTGCTGACCTGTTACATCATGAAGCACGATCAATTAACCAAGAGACTGAAATATTGGAACTGTAGGCTTTTTTTAGTTAGAGATGGACAGCATAGAGTTGCTGGCTCACACTGACCCGGAGTCACACTCGGGGCAGGGTTGTGGCATGACAATTTTTATGGGGAATAAAATGAGGGGGGTGTGGGGGGGGGAAATCACGAGCCGGCCAGTGAGAGCATGGTCAAGGTATTTACATATACAAGTGGTTTCACCCCACATCGGCACATAAATTATGATTCAGGCAACGTCATAGTCAAGAGATCTGATGTAGCCCCGGTTTTACCTCTTGAACAGTGGTGACCTGCTGTGATCGTCAGTATTTTTGTTTTCTTCATCACAAAAGGTATGAAAATTGAGATTCCTGAGGAGGTGATAGAGTCAAATCCTAAACCCCATTAAAGCAGAGGGATCCAGACATGAAAAGGGTTGTGAACAGCTCCTTAGAGAGATTTACAAAGCAACTTTCAGTGGACATCATTTCAATAATATCAATAACATGTGATAATATTTTAGTAATGCAACATCTGTACCAACTAGATGATTCAAAACTATAAGTACTGAGAGTATTTGATGGCCAGTTCTAGCTTGCATTTTCATCAGAAGGTTTAAGTGTTCAAGCTGCACTCCAGAGAGTTCACTGCATTACCAAGAAAGAGTTGCATTGTGCTGTTCTTTCAACAAAATATTAAATCAAGATTCCACCTGCCCTCTTTAGTGGGTGTAAATGTAGAAGTGGATATACTTTGTGAGGAGTTTGTGGAAATTTAATATGTCATCAAAGTCTCTTGAAAATTTCTACAGGTGTACTGTGGAGAGCATTCCATGTGGGTTGCATCACTGTTTGGAGTGGAGGCACCAATGCACAGGATAGGAAAAGAACTCCACAGGGTTGTGAACTCGGCCTGCGACATCACGGGCACCAGCTTTTCATTCCAGCGAGGACATCTACAAGAGGTAGTGTCTTAAGAAGGCAGCCTCTATGCTCAAGGTCCCTTACCACCCAGGACATGCTCTTTTCACACTACTACCATGAGGAAAAAGGTCCAGGAACCTGAAGACGAGCATCATAGCAGCCCAAGGTCAGCTTCTTCCCCTCCGCCATCAGATTTCTGAATGGACAATGAACCACAGACATATTTTCTTGCATTATTTATTAATTTCTGAAATGTATGGCAATATTTACACTATATGATGTTGCTACAAAAAGTTAATGACTTGTTCATGACAATAAATTCTGATTCTAATTCTGAAAAGTTCTCCTCATATTTATATCTCAATTTTGAACATTCAAACAATATTACTAATACTTTTTATTCAAACATTTATCTCATTGATGTAGAGAGATTTTGCTGAGCATTAAACTCCATTTCCTGCATTGTGACCAAGAATCCGAAATTTGACAAATAATTACTGGTTGTGATGCCCTTTTGGATCTCCTGAAGACGTGATACAAATATTTATTTTTTTCTCTCCAGTCATCCTTGAAAACAAAATCCAAAAACTCTCTCTAATCCCCAACAATCTCGAGACACAAGAAAGACTACAAATTTAATTTTAATTTTAATTGAGACATACAGCACAGTAACAGGCCCTCCTGGCCCATGAGCCTATGCCACCATAAAGCACCAACCAGCCTTCAAACCCCATACATTTTTGGAGGGTGGGAAGAAACCGGAGCACCCGGAGGAAAATCACATGGGCACACAAAGAACAGCATGGGATTCGAACCCGGGCCACTGGTGTTGTATATGCCTCGCTGGAAACTGGAGCAAAAAATGGAACTCAGTGGGTCAAACAGCAACGGTTGGAGAAAAGGAATACTCAATGATCTCAGGTGGAACCCTTCAAGAGGATGAAGAATGTGAATGAAGAGTTCTGGCCCAAATGTTGACCATTCTTTCTCCTCCACTGATGCTACTCAACCTATTGCTGTTAACCTTGCCCCATAATGAACTTGTTGAGCTGGATAAGGAGTCCTGGGGGTAAGGAAATGCAGCTCTATCCTGTATAATTCTGTGACAAATGTTAGCTCAGGTCCTTCACTCACATTATTCCAGACAATGTCTAATTTCATCCAATAGAACGTTGATATCACCACTTGAAAATCCTGGTTTTTTTTTTCTCTCTCTCTCTGATTGAGGCCTCATCATGAGATTGTTGCCTGTTCTAATTTTTTTTAAAAACCCATTTGGGGCACTACAGTTAGCGTAGGGGTTAACAACGCTGTCGACCCAGGTTGAAATCCAGTGCTACTTGTAAGAAGTTTGTAGGCTCTCCCCAAGTCTGCTTGGGTTTTCTCTGTTTGCTCTGGCTTCCTCCCACTGTTCAAAACATACGGGGCTGTAGGATAATTGAGGTATTTGGCGGCATGGGCTCATAGGTCGGAAGGGTGTTTTACCGTATATCCAATTTATTTTTAATTTAAAAAAAATTTGAGGCCTGCAGGGTGCATTACATTCACTGGCCCATTACATCAAGTTGTATATCGATTTTCGTCCTATCATTAATTGTCCCCACATCTGGCATCATCAAGACCATCAGGCAGGCAGAAGATCCATTTCACCACAAGAGTGCTAGCATGGTGCAGTGATTTCAGCTGCAGTTGCTTGTCTCCAGTGACCCAGGTTTAACTTGACCTCTGATGGCTGTTTGGTCTCTATATCTTCTCTATGAAGATGTATAGGTGCTCTGGTCTATTCTCACACCCCAAAGATCTACAGTAGATTAATTGGCTACTGTAAATTACCCATTGTGTGTGTGGGTGGTAGGAGATTGAGAGCAGAAATGACAACCTTGTGAGAGAAAAAAAATCACAGGGAAATAACAAGAAGAATGAGACTCAACGGAATGTTCTGAGAACTGGAATAAACAATGAGCCAAACGGCCTCCTTCTGTCTCGTGAAATCTAAAATGTTATCAGCCTACACAGTCACCAGAACTTTGTAGCAAGCTACGACCACATTCTCAACCCTATAATTCACTTAATCCCATGAAAAACTGGGAAAACATTCATCTGGGATGAAGGTTCTTCCACGGAGAGTACCCGACAGAGCCTAGAGTAGGTGCTTCTCAAAATTTATAGGCAGAAAAATCACACCACTGTAAGTGGGCTTTTTGCTGAAATTCTCAATGAGTGCTCCTGGAAAACTCTCAAAGTACTTCCAATAATTTTAAAAAAAACAGCTGTAGTTAAGACGCTCCAGAACACTGTAAGAATTATCACTTAAGCATCAGAACAACCTCTCACTTACTGAATATGCCAGATCTACCATAATGAAATAAACTGTGTCAAAAGTGTTCACTTACCTTAGCCATGTCATTCTTATTGGATGTTCTATGTATTCCTTGTATTTTCTATGCTATATTTTCACTTTGTAGTGCTATCAATTAGACCTGAAGGACCAGAAGTTGAGATTAATAGGTTTTAATCACTATAAACTTTCAGTCATATCTTACATGCTGTTGGCCCAATTCCAAGGCCGTACTGAGGGAGGGGATAGGGCAATACCACCTTTATTAGGAACCCTTGAAGTTACAGTATCAGGGACAGGCCAAGCAGTGCGATGACTGCAATGCAGTGTTCCACCACACAATGATAACAAGAATTATTATATGAACTTCTACAATTCTCTTTGGCTTTTCTGAGGAAGATTAGACTTTTCTTTCACCCAACTTTTCCATTCATTGAAAGTTTCTGGAGTTTCTTTCATGAAGTCTATCTTTCTAAAATTGAAGTTCTCAAAAGGAGAGGTGACTTATACACAGGACTGACTAATACACAGGACCATCTGATGCATAGTTTGAAAATTATATGGGCCTGGTGGAGTGTTCCAATAATGAAGTGCACAGTCATTAAACCAGGTTGAAAATGGACTCTGCATGGCACCATCACTGACCATATAGTTTTTTTTTCAAATATTTATGACTATAAAATAAAAGCAGCAAAGTTATTGGTATTTCAAGCAAATATTATAGGGATTCTCAACCACCTTCACCATGAGTACTGGAAATATAGAAACATAGGGAAATACAGCAGGAAGCAGGTACTTAATGGAGTATGTAATATCATCCTTCCATTTCCACTAACCCTACATTAATCCTGTATTTTACCCCCAGATTCTCCCACTCATCTACTCATTGAGATTAATGTATAATGATACATTACATTAACCTTAATGAGCAGATGAGTGGGAGAATGTGGGAGGGAACTGGAGTAAGCGGAGGGAATTTGTACAGTCAAAAAAGAACATGCAAATTCCACAGACAGCAGCTGAGGTTGAGGCTGAACCTGGGTCTCCTACGTTGCACCACCCTCCAAGAGCAATTTGCAATATTCAGCAAGCCCCGACAGAAACCATTTCTCCCAGCACACTGACAGGAGTGCATGTGTGCCATATTCCCCAAAGGACACTGATGTCATTTTTGACTAAAACTTTGAATTTGATTTGCCAATTATGTCATAATTAATCTTGCAACTTGATGAGACTTTCTGTCAAAAGATTTGTTTTGTAATTCAAAAATGTTGCTGGAATGTTAGGTCTCTTTCCAGACAGCCTCTCTGGCACGCAAAAGTAAGCTTTCCACCTTGTGTCTGTCCACATAAAGATAAACAATTTAATAAATGCTAGTTTGTCAAGCAATAATAAGTGATAAAAACAGGGTGAAAGTAAACTTCATTTACTAGTTTAGTATTGCCAATAGTGGCTGCTCAGGCTGCAGGCTGCTGGCAACTTGCAGTGGAAGGACTCACACAGTGAGAACCTTGAACTTTGAAACTTGAATATTGGACATCACCATGGCATGGTGAATAGAGATGCTGTCTCGCAACTCCAGTGACTGTGGTTCATTCCTGACCTTTCCTGCTGTCCATGTGGAGTTTGTACATTCTCCCTGCAACTTTCCCTTGGAAGCCTTGGTTTCCTCCCACTTTCCAAAGACAGCTAGTTTGGTAATTGGCTAATCGGCCACCCCTTCCATGTAGCTGAGGTGAAGATTCTGTGGAAGTTGATGGGAATGTCGAAAGAAGGGGGAGCAGTGTAGGATTAATATTGTTAGGCATGGAAACAATGAGGCCAAAGGCCGGTTTTTATGCTGCATGAATCTTTCGGCAATTTGACTCATTCAAACTGGGAACCAATACAAGTCAAACTGGCTTATGTTCACTTCTGAATAAGTGCCCCATAATGATGACCAGAAATTAGAAACTTGCTTCAGCCAAGACTCATTTGTCAAAACTCTAGCCTTAGATACCGGAAGATGTAAATTCGAGGATTGTAAATGGAAAATAGGATGGATGTTCCACTGTCATGCGGACATGCAGGCGTTCGGATGAGACAATTGCCCAATACCTATCTGCCCCTGCACTCTGGCAGAAATGACCTGTCGTTCCATTTGAAAATAGACCAGGGTAATTATCAAAAGCAAAACATGAAAGATTCTGGAAGAACGAAGTAAAACAGGAAATATTAAATATGCTCATAATATAAGGCAACATCTTAGGTGAAAGAAATGGAAAATCAACCAGAACACAACTAGACCTGGCTTAACTGCTGCTGGTACATTGCCCAATGTTGATAATATTCATCTCCTCTTTAGTGTTTTGTGAGCCAGTGTTCAGGGTCATACAATAAAGATTCTTCTGTTAAGTTTCATAGTGCCTGGCATGACTTCATTTTCAGGACATTTCAAATGCATTTATCGTCCACTTTAAAAAAAAATTAACATTGGAAATGGTCTCAGTTCTAATTTCTATCAATTAGCTTTTGAGCAGAAACTATCAAGTTGTGACTCGAGATTCCATTTGTGTATAAACTTATCTAAATGTATTCCTGGCTGCTTGAGGGGTTTATTTGTGGAAACTCAAACAGTTCTGAAATTGAAACCTGCCTTTTAGTTGTTCCATTGTAGATATGAATGTGTTGCTTGATCTTTGGAATGTCTTTATGAAATTTCAATCGTGACCTAACCTTGTTACCTTTTGGAAGTCCCCCAAAACTTGAGTAGTGTGTAGTTGGAGATGTTAGTTTAACTCATAGGTTAATATGAGGCATGGAGCATTGTAGTTATATTATTGGCTGAGTAGAATGATGGGCATGGGCAGCCAGCAAATGCAGGAAACATACCTGAAAATGCATGGCAAAAAAATGGTGTATCTCAGGATACCTCAGAAGAGGAAATAACATATGTAAATTTGAGAGAAACGAACACTTTCAAGGACAGAGTGGATTGCATTTGGAGGTGTCATTGTAGCTTACAAAGAAAGAGGGTGACATGGGGCTTTGAGCAGGTTAATGACAGGAAGGATACTTTTAAAAAAGTATTAACCCTTGAGGAAAAGGAAAAATGCCAAGAAGATCTGCTGCCAAGGGAAGTTACATGGTTATATTTAATGGGAAAGGAGTTAAGGCAGCTGGATGGATGGATCATTGATAATAAGAGCATAAGAAGAAGGAATGTGAAAAGATCACTCAGCCCTTGAAACACTCAGTAGGATCATCAATGATCTGACATTCTTCCAATCTACTTTTCCTACCTTATCCCCATGGTCCCTAACTTCTGATTATCGATCCATCTATTTCAGCCTTAAACCCAAGGACTCTGCTCTTCATTCTAAGACCATAACCTTCCTTTATTAACTCACCTATATTCTCTCACCTATTTAGCTTGTCTATCCCCAACAGAATCTCACTGGGGCCTCATTTCTATGAGGGGCACTGGACAAAGAGGCAACTCTCTGTTTTCCTTACTGTGGACAAAGTTAAAGAATTTAATTATGTTACATTCTAAATGTAGTATTATGTGACAATAATGGAACCTTTATCTTCAGCTTTATTTTGTATGTTTTAACCCTTTGAACTCTGGCCATTTTTAACCTTTCATAATATATACTCCAGATTGGGTCTATGAGTAAACTACAGTATGAATACCAGTAAGAACTAGCTGGTGGTTGGGTGTACAACCAGCCCTGGAAAACAGGGTCATGGAGTATATGCGCTTGTTAGTAGGTCCTGAAAACAGGGACATGGAGTCAAAAGGGTTAATAGAACTTCCTCTGAACCCCGATGAGAAGAATCCCAACTTGTTAATGCTTCCCTGTTGGACTAGTCCTCTGTACCTGGGTTTATCCCAGTTAATTTTCTTTGATCTGCCACCAATATTTGGTGCCAAGCTGCCAGAGTAAAAAAATGCTTGCAGGACTCTAGATATCTTTTCTTCAGAGCCTTATCCACCTAGAGTTAGATTTCCTTGTGTTATGTTCCTATGCCATTGAATTAAGGCTAATATTGTAAACATTCCCTCTGATCTTCTGCACTAGCTAGCTTTCATTCACAAAGATTCCAGACTCCCTTTATGTTGCAGCTTTCTGCAAGCTTTCTCCACTTAAATGTTAGATTTTCTCTTTTGGCTCTTTGGTTACATCAGGGATCAGAAATGAGCATTTTCAGTCCACATTTTCATGTCTGTCACAATGTTAATACCACTTACCTGCAGTAGGTACCCCTCCATAAATCTTCGTCCACGAAGCCAAGCCAAAGAAGAAGGTCTGTATTCTTCTATATCTTTCCTGCTTAAGAACCTGTCCAAAAGTCATCTCAATGCTTAGTTGTTTCTGCCTCCAATATCCCATCCAGCGGATTGTTCCAAATATCCACGGCCCTCTGTGTGAAAAACTTAACTACAGATCTCCTTCCTTCTTCCCTCTCACCGTAAACCTGTGCCCTGAGAAAAAGATTCTGATTATCTATCCTATCGATATGTCTCATAATTTTCTACACTTCTACAAGGCCACCTGTCAGAAACTCAGCCTTTCCAACCTCTTCTGATTACAACAGTCCTCTATTCCAGGCAACATCCTGGTGAATCTTTTCTGTGCTCTCTCTCTCCTTCCTGTAGTGGGGCAACCAAAACTGGACACAATACTCAATGTGCAGTTAAACATTATGCTGGAACCTGCCATCTCATCCTCCTAATCATTTAGAAACCTCTTAGTATAAAAGACTCAAGAGCAAACTGTAAAGATCATCATAAATTGATGTTGGTTTGGAACTATTTTAACTGAACTTTTTTCCCTTTAACACTAGGCTGCATGTTGTTGAATTTGTGCTACCTGTTGTTCTTACGTATGAGTTGACTTGCTCAGATAGCACGCAAAGCAAAGCTTTTCATTGTATCTCAGTACCAGTGACAAAAACAGTTAAATTCAAATCTTATAACAATTGCAGTCCCAGTTCTGATCTTTGTGGCACCCGACTGGTTATCATTTGCCTGATCTCCACTTATTTCTTTCTGCATTTAAACTTTTCTTCTATCTCATCCATTCTCAACTGGTGCCCTACACCCCACCCATCAGGAGCCAGAGCACATTTAAGTAAAAGCCTTGTTTTCTTTTCATCTCGTGTAACGTAAATATTTTTAATGTTTTTTACGTAGCCGGTAGGAGAGAAATACAGAAGAAACCAGAACTTTGAACAGAGTCCTAGGGGGGTGTATAGTTGAAAAATGTTGAGAATAGCCAGTCTGTCTGTGCCAATACGTTACTTCCCAAACTCTGTGCACTTACTTTGATACTTATCATTTCATGAAGTGCCTTATTGAACAACTTTCAGAAATTTGTATAACAATACACCTACTGGTTCCCCTCTGTGCTTTTGGATTGAGACTTCCTCAAAAAATTCCAATAAAGTTATCCCCTTCATGAAACCATACTGAATTTACTTGACATCAGCCTAGAGCAGTGATTTTCAAACTTTTTCTTTCCACTCACATGCCACCTTAAGTAATGCCTTACTAATCACAGAGCACCTATGGCATAGGGATTATTTAAGATTGTATGTGAGTGGAAAGAAAAAGTTTGAAAACCACCGGCCTAGAGGAAGTGTATGAAAACAAGAGACAAAATAAAGATATAAGGGAACTTTGGGAGGGTAGAGTTGGTGGCCAAGGAGAGGGGGACACAGCAAAGATGCTCAATGAAAAATAAAGTGAGATCCATCAGCCCCTTGCATTTAGTCAGAGAGATACAGCTGGAAACAGACCCTATGTTGATATTAAGAAACACTTACTATATTACTACATTTATCACATTTTTATTCTCCTCACTTTCTCATCAATTGTCCCTAGTCCCTACATTCACCTGCACATTGGGGGAAATTTACAGTGTCTGATTAATCTACCAACCATGTATCTTTGTAATGTGGGAAGAAACCAACAGCTCCTGGAGGAAAATCATGCTATCTCAAACAGAGAGTGGAATCTCTGCACCGACATGAACATGTCACGAAATTTGTTGTTTTGCAGCAGCATCAGAATGCAAACATTAAAAAAAATTAAAATAAATAAAAGATAAAGATAATGGACAAAGTGAGGTTGTGTCTGTGGTTCATTGCTCATTCGGAAATATGATGCAGAAAGGGAAGAAGCTGCCCTTTTGCTCATGTTCAGGCTCCTGTACCTTTTTCCCCGATGGTAGTAGAATGAAGAAGGGGTAGTCTGGGCTGTGGGGGACCTTGAGGCTGGGACCTCATTTCTGTGAGGGGCGCTGGAGAAAGTGCCGTCTCTCAGTCTTCCTTAAGGAAGACAAAGTTAAAGAATTTCATGTATGTCACATTCTAAATGTAGTACTACATGACAATAATGGAACTTTTACCTTTCGAGGTTGCTTTCTTAAGAGACCACTTCTTATAGATGCCCTCAATGGAGTGAAGACTGGTGCTTGTGATGTTGCAGGCCGAGTTAACAACCCTCTTGAGTTTTTTCCTGTCCTGAGTATTTGCACCTCCATACCAGATAGGGATACAACCAGATGAATGCTCTCCATGGTACATGTGTAAAAGTTTTTGAGAGTCTTTGGTAACAGAGCAAATGCCTAATAGGCATACAGTGTAAGGGAGACAAAACTATCATCAATTGTTGTTGTGAAGTGCAGGGCAAAGCAGACCAAGGTGGGTGTTCGGTAGGCTCACAATCTCTATTGAGCTCATTAATTCATCTACGCCAGTTTTCCATTTCATATATCATTCTATTTATTAAAAAAAAAATAGGAAAAATTGTTAAAATTAGTCATGTCTGATATTTAAGAATACTAAAAATGAAACTCTTTTGAAGTTAAGATAGTAAAGCTATTTCATTTATAAATAATTGTGACAAAAATCTGCTTGAGTTGCTATATGAATATTAGCGAATATTGCATGAAAATTTAGTAAATTCTTTACTTGTAGCGGGCCGAGCGACCAAGCGGTTGGATGGGCCAAATCGCCACCCCAGTCCTCTGACACAAGATGTCGCGAGCCCCCCTTTCCTTCCAAGGAGAAGTCCACAGTCGGTGACACGCGTTGCCTAGGGGACAGCGCCGCTTCCATGTTGCATGCCGCTGGATGGGGAGTGACACCACAATGCACTGATGTCACTTCCCAAGGCCAGCACGACCCTCACAGGAAGTGGGCGGTCTCCTCGAGAGCATGAGGAATTCTAAGATAAAGTTCAGTTACTGGTTCACCTTGTGGTGTGTGGACGTCTCTCATTTCGGTAGCGCCTGCCGTTAGCAGATGCTACATACTCCTTGCTCTTTGTTCCTCTCCTTCTGAGCTGGATTCTGGTGAAGTATGAACGGACAAAATTTAAAGGAGAGAGCAAACTTCTCCTAGATTTACATCTGCGAGCGAGCAAGTGAGAGAGGAATAACAAAGGGGACCTGGAGGGATTCAGCAGGTCAGACACCATCCATGGAGAGAAATGGACAGTCGAAGTTTTGGGTTGGAACCTTATAACCTCCTGGATGAGCCTACAATGGGGAACATTATTGAAAACCTTACTAGAATTCATATACACATCATCCACCACCCTACCTCATCAATTTCTTCATCATCAACTTCCTAAAAAAACTCAGTTTGTGAGCTCCTGTTCTTCACGTATGTGTAGATGGCCTTAGGTTTTCCCTTAATTCTACTTGCCCCTTTCTAACTCTGTTAAGTCCCTTCCTGATAACTTTCATGAGCCATGCCTGACTTTTGTTTTCTAAACCTTCTTTATGCTTCCTTCCTCTTGGTTAATTGTTCCATCTCTCTTGTCAACAATGGTTCCTTTACTCTTCCACCCTTTCCCTGTCTCAATTGGACAAAACTATCCAGAAACCAATCACTAAACATCCTCCACATTTTTGCTGCGCATTTTCCTGAGGACATCTGTTCCCAATTTACTCTCTCAAGTTCCTGGCTAATCCCATCATAATTAGCCCTTTCCCAATTAAACACTTCCTCATTTTTGTCTGTTCCTATACTGTTCATAGCTATCCTAATGATCAGGGAGTCGTGGCCACTGTCGCTGACTGCAAAGTGTTCGCCCACTGAGACCCATGTCACCACACAAGGTTTGTTGCTCAGAACTAGATCCAGTATGGCCTCGTCTCCAATCGACTGCTAAATAGAATCATTCTTTTTTTTTAAAAAAAACTTTATTTATGTCGTTCAGAAAACAATTAGTACATGACATATACAACAAGTAACTCTAAACATGACCAATATTTTTTATATATAGAGAAAAAAAAAGAAAATAAGACCCCCCCCCCTTCAGCCAACTCTCCTAAGGAGAGCCATAAAGAAAAAAAAGAAAAAATATTAAGAAAAAATTAAGCATACATATTAAAATCTAATCAATTTAAATTGAAATGTAAATATTCTGAATATAACAACCACTTATTAATAGAAAAACTATAATTATCATATGAAATATATGCAGTTTTTTCCATTATTAAACAATATTTCATCTCATTATGCCATCTATTAATATCAATCATATTTGTATCTTTCCACGTACTAGCAATACATTTTTTCGCTACAGATAATGCTAAATATACAAAAGCAAGTTGAAATTTATCTAATCCCAAACCTTTCAGATGTTGCAAACTACCCAATAAAAACACTGTCGGATCTAAAAGTATTTTAATCTTATACAGGTATTCTAAAAACAATTGAATTTTCTTCCAAAAAGATTGTATATGTATACATGACCAAACAGCATGAAAAAAAGTTCCAATAGAATTACCACATCTAAAACACAAATCTGATTCATAAAAACCATACTTTTTTAGTTTTTCAGGTGTTAAGTATAATTGATGTAAAAAATTATAATTAATCATTGCATAGTGTGCATTTATCAATCTAGTTACACTATTATAACAAATATCTAACCAATCATCCTCGGAAAAAATAAAACCAATCTCGACTTCCCATTTACTTTTGGATTTATCCCAACCCTTTTTATCCATACCATCCTGTAATATTTAATACATAGATGAAATATAACTTTCTCTGGTACCTTCATAAGAAAAGTCTCAAATTTAGTCATTTCAGGTAAAATCATATCTCTACCAAACACGTTTTACCAAAGATCGAATTTGATAATAAATAAATAGAGAGTTCTTATCAATACCATAACTGTCCCTCATCTGATTAAAAGATAAAAATTTACCTTCTTTAAAACAATCTCCCAAATTTTCCACACCTTTAAATCTCCAATGTAATAAACTTCGATTGTGTATTGAAAAAGAAATAAGTTGATTATTATACAATGAAGTCAAAGCCGATAATTCACCCCTAAAACCTATCATTTTCTTTTTCTTTACCCATAACTTCATTAAATGTTTCAATATAGGCACATTATGTTGCTGTAACAAATTTATATTCCATCTAAACTAAAATTGATGTATTTCAAATTCAGAAATATTTGCCATCTCAATTTTGGCCCAACTAGGGGGCCATTCCAAATCCATTAATGAACTAATAAATTTAAGTTGAGATGCTTCATAATAATTTCGAAAATGTGATAAACGTAATTCCCCTAACTCATATTTCCAAGTTAATTTATTCAAGGCTACTCTTGAAAATTTACCTCTCCATAAAAACTCCCTGACCATTTTATTCAAATCTCGAAAAAAAAATATTATCAAGTAAATATAGAATAGATTGAAACAAATATTGCATATGTGGGAAAATATTCATCTTAATTGCATTTATCCTACCCAATAAATTAATAGGTAAATCTTTCCACTTAATCAAATCAGCTTTTATTTTTTTTAATTAACGGAACATAATTTAATTTATATAAAGATTGATAATTAACATTCAAAATTATACCTAAATACTTAATTCAATCAGTCCAATAGAATCATTCTTTGACACACCTCACAAATTCTGTCCCATCTGAACCTTTTGCACTGAGGAATCATGGGTAAATATTTGGGAAATTGAAGTCCCCCCATGACAACAACCTCATTATTTTCGCATCTCTCCAAAATCTGCCTACTTTTCTGGTCCTCGGTGGCCTGGAACCTATCTGAGAACCTATTCCCAAGGGAGTGATCACTTCCTTCCTGCTTCTGACTTCCTCCCACACTGACTCAATAGACGATCCCTCCACAATATCCTCCCTTTCTGGAGCTGTGATACTATCCCTGTGACTAGCAATGCAACTCCCCACCCCCACTTCCCTTTTAACTAACATCCTATCCCTTTTGAAACATCTAAAACCCAGAAACTGCATCATCCAAATCTCTGTAAAGGCCACAGATTATTAGAGAGAGAATTACCTTTGAGTGAACATATATCACAAATTCAACAAATTCCCACAAATGATTGGCACAGACCTTCTATTCATTTTTACATGGAATTTCAGAGCATTGCCATTTGGCACATTCTCCACTTATTTCCCCATCAACTATTCTCCTTCACATGCCCATCAATAGCCCTTGATTTCCTCCCTGCCCAACTACGTAAATTTGGAGTCAACAAGTAACTTTCCAGCATGTCATTCGGTCATAATCAAGGAATGTGTGGGAAACCCATGAGGTCACGGATAAAATCAGCAAACCCCACTGTGATGGTGAGAGCAAGTGCGCGGGTTTGAGAAGCAATGAGTCTGAAAGCAGTTTTATTACAAAATGAGAATCTTCATTAATAGTTGCAACAGGGGTCACACACACACACATGCAGCAGATGCAACTGAACAACCAAGAGATGCTACAGTCTGCGATACCCACAGAGAGTGTAAAAAGACAGTATAAAACAGTACCCACCCTCCTTGATAACCAACAGGCACAGCAGCGCAATCGATTGCAAATACAGTACGTTACAAGATTACAATAAAGGCATGAACCAACTACCGCTCCGCACCCTTTAATGACACACACTTAACAATATGACTTCCCACCTGGAGTGGAGCTAGGGTTCAATCATCAGTGAAAAGAGGAAGAGCTGCTCCACATGTTAAATTTTATAGAGCAGCTGGCTTTAGGGGCAGATATGCCCAAAATTGGTAAGATGATTAAAGGAGCCAATAGCAAGGTGTGCACTCACCTGTGGGCGGGCTAAGATTTGATTGACAGGATAGGTGACTTCCAACTAGTTCCTGCTGGAGGAAATATCATGAACCTCCTCATTACATCCACCTGAAATCAGAAATTAACCTAAGTCCCAAAATGCCTTTCATTCAAAATTCCCTTATATCTTTTCCAAAAGATAATCAATTTTTAGATATTTGGTTGTATAAGGGGATTACAAATGTTGAAGATTGATATGAAAGGGGTTCATTAATATCATTTGAACAATTAAGAAATAAATATGGAATAACCCAAAATACTCTTTTTTTGGCATGGGGCACCAATACCTCTGAGTGGAAAGCCCCACAAAAGGTAATGGGCACAGCCCAGTACATCACATGCAAAGCTCTCCCCGAGGTCAAGAAAATATGTGTGGAGTGCTGCCATTGGAGATCAGCAGTAATCATCCACACCACCCAGCACACACTCTGTTCTCGTTGCTACCATCAGGACAGAGGTATAGGTGTCACAAGGTTCAGCAACAGATGCTAGCCATCCTCAACAACAAACTCAATGAGGGACTTATTCCAGGACTCTTATTTTACACATTATTTATTACTGAATTTTTTTTGTTTCGCACAGTCAGTTTGTTTACACTTCTTTCTTTGCTTACATTTCTCTCTTTTGCATAAGTATCTTTTCTTAAGTGCAGTTTTTTGCATGACTGATAAGTGGAAATTCTGCCTGGCCCACAGGAAAAAGAATCTCAGGGTTGTACGTGATGTCATGTATTTCTCCTGACAATAAATCTGAACTTTGAACTTTGATTGGAGAATATGTTGACAATTCTAGGGCTTTTCCCTATGGAGCAACAAAAGATGAGAGGTGACTTAATAGAGGTATATAAGATTATGAGGAGCTTCGATAGGGTGGACAGCCAGCACTTTTGTTTCCTGGGGTGACAATAGCAAATACCAGAGGACATCTGTTTAAGGTGAATGGAGGAACGTTTAGAGATGTCAGAGAGTGGTAGATGCCTGGAATGCATTGCTGGGGTGGCGGTGGAGGCTGGAACAATAGGGACATTCAAAAGACTCTTAGATAAGCACCATGGATGCAAGAAAAATAAAATGGTTATGGGGATGATGTAGGAAAGGATTAGATTGTAGTAGAGCAAATTTACATCAGTTGGCACAACATCGTGGGCTGAAGGGCCTACACTGTGCTATGTTCAATGTTCCCAGACAATGTTCCTTTGTGGAATGCCATCTTTAGAACAATCATTGATCCAGTTTAAGGTTCACTAGCCAGTCTGTTCTCAAGGAGAGGTGGATTCCCTTTCTCACTGCTCCTCTCCTCTGATCTTAACTGCTCTCATGCTCTTTGACCACATTCTTACTAAGATTCGCTAGCTATCTTTCTGCTCCACTTTGAGTCCCATGGCAGGGTGCCAACACAGGTGCTGCGCAACCCACTGAGTTCTTCCAGCAATTTGTTTTGATGCTGCATTTGATCCCAGCCGAGGACAGAACACAAATTATGGAATGTAAGAAGCAGGTTGATACCTTTTACTTTCAACCTGTTCTCCACTCTTTCCAGGGGGGTTTCTGCATCTCTTGAAGGCAAACACAAAATCTTTTTATACAATTTCTGCAATAATTTATTGTCCTGTATCAGGCTGTAAAGGACTCCCATTTACTAGCCTTTGTAAAATTTCTATTGAACATTTACAGTCTGTTTTTGTGTCCAACTATTTGCCCGTGTTTTCTACTTTCATTTTCCTTTTCCATTTTCTGCTCTAGTTGCTGAATTCTAAAATTTTCCAGTCCTCACTGACACAATCTACAATATCATTTACACCTTCCGACATCTTCATGTGATGTGGTGGAGGGGAGGTTTTGGTTGGGAGGTGGGAAGGGGGGGATTGTGCTCTGTCCTGTGTATGAAGCCTATAGTTTTACACCTCAACCCTCATTCTCTTCCACCGATTTCAGTTAATGTCCACAATGTGCCAAACAGCCTTAGCAAAAACTCGGGCTTACATGGTACTTTTTATTTTGCTGAATTCTCTGTGGTTCTTCGTACAAGCATTGTCAAACCAAACTCTTGATAGAAGAGGTCAATTAAAGCAGCCATTTTCAATGGGGGGGGGGGAAATACATTCTCCCCAGGGGGCCACAGCACATTTAAATGGGGGGGAAACACGAACTGAAATCATAAAATGTTTTTTATGTAGTTGGTCAGAGAGAAGTGACTGCTTCACACGGAAGGAAGCCCATAAAACTTCGACCAAAGTCCTAAGGGGTCCATAGCCAAAACAAAAGGTCGAGGATAGTTGATTTAAAGAATTACTTAAGGAGGAGAGTTAGAGAGATGGAGAATTTATGGAGGGAATTTTGGTGGCTAGGGACTTGTCAACTGAAGGCAGCAGTCTTAATGAGTGAGCAGGCATTTGGGGATGATTGAGAGACTAGATTACAGGAGCATAAAACCTTTCAGGCTTTTAGAGTTGGTAGATTATCGAGATGGAGATTGATGGAGCCATGGACAGAGCTGAAAACCTGAATGAGAATTTTAAAATGGAAGTGTTACTTGTCTGAGAATAACTGTATAGAGATAATAAATGAATGAGAAATGGTACAAATTTGGAGACCAGCTACAGAGTTCTAAATGACCCTGAGTTTACAGAGGTAAAATGAAGAAAGATGGCCAACAATGCAGATAGACGTTAAAAATGATGAAGGCCTCTGACATGGTGCAGGGTTTTCGGGGGACACTACAGGGGAGAAGTAAGGGACTTTAATGATGTATCGTATCTATAGTTTTGACAATGAACGGAGGAGAGAGTTGGAGACGAAGGCTAACCGAGACAAGTTACGCCCCTGGTTCTGTTTGTTTATTGGCAGGAACATTAAGTTAAAATTCCACCCATGATGTCTTACTTATCTTTACTTGTGCTCCCAGCAAGTTAAGAGTTATCTCAGTTATTCAATAATGGGGCAGTGGAGGTGTTCATGAGCCAATTCTGGTCATCTCCGTACCTCACTTCCACATAGGTGTTTAGCCCAAAATAAAGAATGGAAGCCTTGTCTATGTTTTATAGCTTCACAGCTCGATGGCCATGGCATTAAATATACTGCTGCAACCAGCACTCTTACTGGATCACATAACAAGCTCAGTCTAAGGGTCAAAGCTGAGACCATCTTTGTGAGTATAGTGTCATACACCGCATTCACCCACTAAACCAGCTTAACAACTTGGAGCAGAATTAGAGATCAGAATGTGCTGCACTCTAAATATACATCGGATTCCCTGAGTATCACATACAAAGCTGCACCCCATTTAAAACTTTAAACAAGGCTTCGAAGGGCCTGTGAGACTGAAGCTCTTAGAATCAATTCTCTATGAAGAAAGATAATTATTGACTGTCAAAATGATATTAAAATTTTCTGATTTGGTCATTGCACCACACTACAATCTGAGGCTAGATCAACCATCTCAACTTTATCCAGCTATCATGAGTTAATCTTTCCTACAGACAATAACCTGCATAGTTAGTTTTTTATTTCTTCCAACAAGCAAGAAAATTTCTCATTATTGTATGGGATGTTTTAAAATGACCTGATCTTTGTAATGTTACAATTCCACATTCTTCCCAGCTCTGGATTCTAACACTGTTTCTGTTCCATTTCTCCCTCTCACACATGCTGTCTTTCATTGTTTATTTCACCCTTGTTTTGTCTCCCTTTTTCTCTGTCTCTGTCATTAATTTCCGCCCTCCTCCCCCCCCCCCCCCCCACCAACTGCGATATTTTTTTCCCCCTTTCTTTCTGTCGCTCTCTCTCTTTGTCTTATGCAGAGTCCCAGAACAGGGTTGACTCTACAATGAAGTTTCATGTTTCATTTGATGAATAAAGCACATGCCAAATTCAATTAAATTCAATGCAAGTGGGTAACAAAATTGTCCCAAATGATTCAGTCACACAGCAAACAAAAGTGGATTTGAAACTTCACAGCAAATGGAGCTCAAAACCCTTAATAAGTGCTTTCCTGTAAACAGTGTGGGATGGCAGAGGTTAAGGCCCAGGCTGCCTTAGGCAATCACACAGAGACGCTCTAACGGTCTCTTCAGCTTCTGATGGCAACGATAAGCTTTGTGACAAAAGGCCATTGTGATGAAACTTTAATAGGGGCGTGGGTAGATGCCAGTAGCAAGACCACCTACCTGTGTTCCTGTCCTTGTAACACCTGCTCTTCACTGCTGTGAATACAGGAAATGGTGAGTTTATGATTTGTGGAGGCTGGGGTTGATAGGATAGTCACAGCCCTGTTAGGAAGTTAACAATTTGGACCTTGACATTTCCTCCTCAGGATGTTGATTTAACCCTTTCGCCCTATTACCACAACAGCTTCTTTGACATATGTTCATGGTGATTTCAACCAATAGAGCCTTTTAATATCAGCAGGAATCCAACCCACATCTCACTCAAACACTTGAATTCAGCGCAAATATTGTGTTGCAATATTGGGAATGCCATCTTTCTTTAGTTAAATATTCATTCAAGACCCTGTCTGTCTTCTCAATTGGACATAAAATATTCCATGAAATATTTATAAGTAGAATGTAGGAGTTGGCCCTGGGTGTCTTCAACAAACAAGAGAGTTTATTTGGTCAGCATCACATATTTGATTGTGAGGTCCTGTTGTGCACCAAGTTTCTGTTCTGTTTCTTAGATTTCCACACCGACTTTGCTTCAGAAGTATTCGAATGAATGTAGTTGAATGAAGGTGTGAAAACTTTCATATGGTTATCTTTTGGGTCATTTTTCTCTGTGGACGCTAACTGTCCTGCCAAGCCTCTCCAGCTCCTCTTTGTTTGCTCAAAGTTCTAGCATCTGCATTTCTTACAGTTCTCAGTCTTGTATTTTCTCTTTGTTCATGCAGAGTAAGATTTTGGAATTCCACAAAACTCTTGTCACGGATCTGAATTTCATTATCCTCCTGTGGAGATTGTCCAGATTTTCACCTACTATGTTCGGGGCCCATTAGCCTGTGTTCCTGGTGAAAGTCTGAGCCACAGTTTTGTGGCACCACTGTTGCTCAGGAATGGACGCTGGGGAGTGTTGTAGAACAGAGAGGCATAGTTCTGTGAAATTGGCGGCTCAGTGGTGCACCTGAGTCCTGGACAAGAAGGATTTAAAAAAGATATGGAGCAAATGGAATGCCAACTTGATTGGCATGAACAAGTTAGGCCCAAGGCCTTTTCTGTCCTGCTTGACTTGATGACCTACAAAAATCTAAGCTCAGGTGTGAATGCCACTGACAATGGAGAACATTGATATGATGACCAACTTATTGGAATGCAGTTTTCTCATTGACATCTTACTGAACAGGAAGGTTTTTTACGTCCATTATAATTCAATCATTCAGTGTGCACATGAATTGCTCTCATTGTCCACTTCATTACTTTGAACAATTATGCAAAGTTTTCCTTCTACTTCTCGGTGATGACAATCCTATTCAAGTAATATAGTGACATGCTGCGTTTCTTCCAGTTTGCAAAGGATCAAGAGATCTGATCTCACAACCTGGAGTTGTGAGGGAGGAAAGCACTCCCCAGAACAAACAGCTACCTATTCCCCAGCATTAAAACTGCCTGTGTTGACCTGCTGTGGAAAAAGTAGAAGGATCTTATATGGATTTGGTTTCGATGCAATTGCTCGAAATGTTTGATGTTTTGTCTCTTATACGTCAGAATGAATTGGATGAAAATGCAGTTGGCCTGATTTGTAAGTTTTCAGGTGACACCAAGATGTCATGTATTCTGACAATGAATTTGAACTTTGAAGGGCAACATTCAATCTGCCTTTTTGATTACCTGCTGCACATTTAAATTAACCTTTAGCCACTCATCTTCAGCAGCTTGGATTCGATGCTGTCGGCCTCTGCCATCTTGAGTACTTCGATGTTGGTGATGAAGTCGCCCCAATGAATGTTGAGGATGGAGCGGAGACAATGCTGGTGGAAGCGTTCTAGGAGCCGTAGGTGATGCCAGTAGAGGACCCATGATTCGGAGCCGAACAGGAGTGTGGGTATGACAACGGCTCTGTATACGCTTATCTTTGTGAGGTTTTTCAGTTGGTTGTTTTTCCAGACTCTGTTGCCTGCTGCCTCAACGACTAGCGCCCAGTAGTGTTAACGTCTTCTGTGATGAAATGCTTTGAGAGGTTGGTCATGGCCAGAATTAACATGTGCCTAAGCAAAGATCTGGACTCACTGCAATTTGCCTATCTTCACAATCGCTCCACAGCAGATACAATATCGCTGGCTCTCCACTCACCTCTGGATCAGCTCGAAAACGGCAATTCATACAAACGGTTGCTCTTAATCGAATGGTGTAATGACAACAACCTTGCGCTCAGCAAAACCAAAGAGATGATTGTGGACTTCAGGAGAAAATCAGAGGAACATGACCCAGTCCCCATTGAGGGCTCAGTGGTGGAGAGGGTCAAGAGCTTCAAATTCCTGGGTGTCAACATCTCTGAGGATCTGTCATGGAGCTTTCATGTTGATGCAATCACAAAGAAGGTTCACAGGTAGCTAAACTTTGTGAGGTGTCTGAGGAGATGCGGTATGTCACCGAAGACTCTCATAAACTTCTACCGTGGAAAGCATTCTGGCTGATTGAATCACTGCCTGGTATGGAGGCACCAACCCTCAGGTCAAGAATAAATTCCAGAGTGTTGTTAACTTGGCCTGCAACGTCAAAGGGACCAGACTTCACTCCATCGAGGACATTTACATGAGGCGGTGTCTTAAAAGAGCAGCCTCTATCCTGAACGACCCCCACACCCAGACCATGCCCTTTTCACTCTGCTACCATTGGGAAAGAGGTACAGGAACCTAAAAACGAGCACTCAGCAGCACAAGGACGGCTTCCTCCCAGCTGCCATTAGATTCCTGAATAATCAATGAACCATAGGCACTGCCTTATTTTTTGTGCTCTATTATTTTTACTTTTTTATAGTAATGGCGTAAGACGGTTATAATATGAATATTTACACTGTGACGCTGCCGCAAAACACTAAATTTCATGACTTGTTCATGACAATAAATTCTAATTTTGATTCTTATTCTGTTCTGATAATTAACTTTAAATGTTAACTCACTAAAGCAGGTGCTGACTGTCCAGAACTTCAAACCTTCACAGTTCAATATCATAAGAGCTGATCTGTCCAAGGTCTCAACTTCTGTGTTAGTTGCCTGCTGCTCTTTGATATAAAAGATTACCTTTGAGACAAAAATTGGTAGAAAACTAGTTTTATTAACATATTATGGCACCAGCGTCTTTACTTCCTCAGGAGCTTGTGGAGGTTTGGTATGTCATCGGAAACCCTGGAAAACTTCTACATATGTGTGATGGAAAGTGTGCTGACACCAATACTCTGAGCGAAAAGCCCTGCAAATGGTAGTGGACACAGCCCAGGACAACACAGGCTGAACCCTCATCCACCATCGAGAACATCTACAGGGAACGCTGCCATCGGAGAGCAACAGCGATCATCAAGGATCCACACCACCCAGCACATGCTCTGTTCTCACTGCTACCATCAGGAAAGAAGTATAGGTGCCTCATGACTTGCACCACTGGGTCTAGGAACAGCAGCTACCCCTCCACCATCAGACGCCTCAACAACAAACTCAATCAGGGGCTCTTTGTAATTTTTTGATTTTTTTTTCCCTCTCTGTATTGCACAGTCCTTTTGTTTGCTTTTCTTTATTTGTTTACATGTTTGTATTTTCTTGAGAACAGTTTTCTGCACGACCAATAAGTGGTAATTATGCTTCACCCACAGGAATAAGAATCTGTAGGTGAAGTCATGTCTGTACCCTGACAATAAATCTGAACTTTGATTTCATTTGAGTGTAAACTCTAAATGCACGAATCTTTGCAACAGTTGAACTAAGCCCAGCCATCTAGTTCCCTTGAAGGCTGGGAACTGGATGTGTGCAGGTACGTGCAGATGGTGATCGATATTCATGTACAACTGTATGATAACTAAAGAGGAAATTCTTCCCCTCGAGTTTCTGGATATAGTTTTCAGGTACATTTATATTCTTTTTAAATTGGCAAAAATGTTTTTAATGCACAAGTTAATGAGCAAGATTAGAAATATTTTAAAACTTAGGAAGCAAAGTTGCAAAGACCATGAAGATACTAATTATTATGAAAATAAACGGAAGAACACAGCAACTTAAAAAAAAATTAGCATAGGAATAAATAAAGCTTCAAAAGAGTAAATGGGGCAAAGGTTGAATGTAGATTAATAGCCTCAGTGTTGTATATAATATAATATAAATTCTTTTTTTTCTTTGGCTTGGCTTCGCGGACGAAGATTTATGGAGGGGGTAAAAAGTCCACGTCAGCTGCAGGATTGTTTGTGGCTGACAAGTCTGATGCGGGACAGGCAGACACGATTGCAGCGGTTGCAGGGGAAAATTGGTTGGTTGGGGTTGGGTGTTGGGTTTTTCCTCCTTTGCCTTTTGTCAGTGAGGTGGGCTCTGCGGTCTTCTTCAAAGGAGGTTGCTGCCCGCCAAATTGTGAGGCGCCAAGATGCACGGTTTGAGGCGTTATCAGCCCACTGGCGGTGGTCAATGTGGCAGGCACCAAGAGATTTCTTTAGGCAGTCCTTGTACCTTTTCTTTGGTGCACCTCTGTCACGGTGGCCAGTGGAGAGCTCGCCATATAACACGATCTTGGGAAGGCGATGGTCCTCCATTCTGGAGACGTGACCCATCCAGCGCAGCTGGATCTTCAGCAGCGTGGACTCGATGCTGTCGACCTCTGCCATCTCGAGTACTTCGACGTTAGGGATGTAAGCGCTCCAATGGATGTTGAGGATGGAGCGGAGACAACGCTGGTGGAAGCGTTCTAGGAGCCGTAGGTGGTGCCGGTAGAGGACCCATGATTCGGAGCCGAACAGGAGTGTGGGTATGACAACGGCTCTGTATACGCTTATCTTTGTGAGGTTTTTCAGTTGGTTGTTTTTCCAGACTCTTTTGTGTAGTCTTCCAAAGGCGCTATTTGCCTTGGCGAGTCTGTTGTCTATCTCATTGTCGATCCTTGCATCTGATGAAATGGTGCAGCCGAGATAGGTAAACTGGTTGACCGTTTTGAGTTTTGTGTGCCCGATGGAGATGTGGGGGGGCTGGTAGTCATGGTGGGGAGCTGGCTGATGGAGGACCTCAGTTTTCTTCAGGCTGACTTCCAGGCCAAACATTTTGGCAGTTTCCGCAAAGCAGGACGTCAAGCGCTGAAGAGCTGGCTCTGAATGGGCAACTAAAGCGGCATCGTCTGCAAAGAGTAGTTCACGGACAAGTTTCTCTTGTGTCGTTTGAGGCGTTATCAGCCCACTGGCGGTGGTCAATGTGGCAGGCACCAAGAGATTTCTTTAGGCAGTCCTTGTACCTTTTCTTTGGTGCACTTCTGTCACGGTGGCCAGTGGAGAGCTCGCCATATAACACGATCTTGGGAAGGCGATGGTCCTCCATTCTGGAGTCGTGACCCATCCAGCGCAGCTGGATCTTCAGCAGCGTGGACTCGATGCTGTCGACCTCTGCCATCTCGAGTACTTCGACGTTAGGGATGTAAGCGCTCCAATGGATGTTGAGGATGGAGCGGAGACAACGCTGGTGGAAGCATTCTAGGAGCCGTAGGTGGTGCCGGTAGAGGACCCATGATTCGGAGCCGAACAGGAGTGTGGGTATGACAACGGCTCTAATATAATTATTAAATATCAAATGTGATGGCAGTGAAAGATGGCTTCACAAATGAGTTGACATTCCTTCTTTAGATCGCTGCAAATAAAGCATTATCATTTGTAGTTGTTGACTCAAGTGTGGCTGAATGTTCTTAATGAGTGGCTTCCTTTTGTCTTCACCAAAGGGGAAGGATGTAAGAGAGGAGGTGGATCTTGAAGTGGTTGAGAGTGAGATGAATGGTATTGCAATTGGGAGCAAGGCAAATTCATAGATAATTTAGACTAAAGAAAGACAAAGCTCCAGGGCTTGACAGGATAGATCCGAGAATCCCAAGGGATATGAGGGAGGAAATTGTCAGTGGCTCAATTACTTCGTGCGGATGTATACCCTAGTATTGGAGAATGGCCAATTTGGTACCTTTTTTTTAAATGGAGATGGAGCTAATCTCAGTAATTACAGGCCAGCAGGTTTCACTTAGGCGGTTGGAAAAATGTTAGAATTTCTAATAAGGATAACATGGCCACATACGTAGATGAGGAGAAAGTAATTAGAAGTAACTCACAGCTGATGAAATTAGTGACTGGGGAGTCAAATAGATTGAGGATTAGCTGGAAGGAAGGAAGCAGAGAATAGGTTGAAGCAGTCTCGAGAGGGTTTTGTCATGTCAGAGATTTGTACATTCATTTTACTCATCTGCCCAACATTCATTTTCACAAATACAGCGGAATTCATGCAACAAACAATCTGCTGGAAGAACTCAGCAGGTCAATCAGTGTCAGTGGGAGAAAACAGAATTGTCAATGCTGCTGGCCTGAAACCTTTCTTCTCCCACTGATGATGCTCGAGGTGGTGAGTTCCTACAGCAAACTGTGTGTTGCTCTAGATTCCAGCATCTTCTGTCTCCTGTGTATCAACAGAATGAAATGTTCGGAGGTGGCACAACTGAGGACAAATCTAGTCCTTCATTTGTGAATCTGTGGGGATTATCTACTGCATCCGGTACCCCTGTTGTGGACTCCTCTACATAGGAGATACAAAGTACAGACTGGTAGATCACTCCGTTGAGCACCTTGGCACTGTGTGCTGCAATAGCGTGGATCTCCCTGTAAGCCACCCATTTCAATTGGATATCCCATTCCCTTGCTGACATGTCCGTCCATGATATTATGCACTGCCAGACTGAAATCATCCATACTTTGGAGGAACAGGACCACATCTTCCGTCTGGGCACCGACCAACTGGATGGCATTAACATTGACCTGTGGTTTCTGTTAAACCGTTCACCCTATCCACCCCATCTTCATCCCTCTGTCTTCTTTCATCTAGCTCTCTCTCTCTCTCTCTCTCTCTCTCTCTCTTTCTCTCTCTCTCTCTCTCTCTCTCTCTCTCTCTCTCTCTCTCTCAGAGCCAAAATCAACAAACACCTTTTGTTCATTGGACTGGACTCTTCCCCCTCCCATTCTTCTTTAATTAAGTTGCCTGCCTGCTTTGTGCTTTTACCTTGAAGAAAGGCTTGAAATGTTAGTAAAATATCTTTAACTCCTATAGATACTGCGAGCCCAGCCGAGTTCTTCCAGCATTTTACAAATCTTCTCACACCAGTTTAACACTTATGATGAAAGCTGACGCACTTCAGCCCATTTTTGTTTCAAAATGATGTCTCGTGGATTCAGTCCTTAGCCTTATGTGCTCAGCAGATTGTGTCAAGCCCAAAATTCAGTGATGAGGAGATTTGTGGACAATGACATAAAGGTTTAGCTAATTCTTTGGCAATCCCTGGAAGGGAGAGTGGTGTATTTTGTAGATTTGATGCCTCATCGCTCCTCAGACCAGGTTCAGTCCTGTCCTCCTGTCAATGTGGAGCTTACCTGTTCTCCCTGAGTTTCTCTCCAGGCCCTGGTCTCAAATTACATTCCAAAAACATTCAGGTTGATAAGCTTATTGACCACAGTAAATTGCCTTAAGTTTGTAAATGAGGGAAAGATTCTCAGGGAGTCCATGGTAGTGAATTTGGATTAGTATAAATGGGTGTTTGATGGTCAGCCTGGATTTGATGGGCCAAAGGTCATGCATCCATGCTGAATGAATCTATTACTGTAGAGAAGTTGTAAAGCAAATGAGGCCATGGATCATAAGCGCAAAGGAGCAGGAACAGGCTATTCAACCCATTGATGTCCTGGCTGATCAAGAATCTGTCAATCACTCTTTTATATATACCCAAATATTCCCCAAATATACCCAATGGTGGCAACAAATTTCATAGATTCACCATCCTCTGGCTAAAGAAATTCCTCTGCATCTACTCTGTCCATACCTTTCAACATTCAAAATATTTCAAAGAGATCCCCCCCCCATTCTCCTAAATTTCAATGAGCCATCAAACGTTCCTCATATGATAACCCTTTCATTTCCGAAATTATCCTTGGGAAACTCCTCTGAACTCTCTCTAATGTCAGCACATTCTTTCTTAAATGATGAGCCCAAAACTGCTCACAATACTCCAAGTGGGTTCAAAACAGGCAAGGAAACATTAATGCATGCTGGAGAAACCTGGCCGGTCTAACTGACGTCAGGCCCAAATCAAATGCGGCTGAGTGACCTGCTGAGTTTCTCCAATATGTTTGTGTATTGCACTCGACCCCTGCATCTGTAGACTTCCTTCCTTAAGTGAAAACTAATGTCAGCTTCAGCAATAGGACATGTTTTGAAGAGAGAAATAATAGCAGAAGTTAAAATCAATAATTACACTCCAAAAGTAAATCATATGGGAGGGTAGAAAGATACTGAGGAAGGGGAGATTGGGTAAATAGAGATTCCTAGGACAATAAATGAAGCAACTTTGCTTATTAGACTGAAAAAATTCATGGCGATTTAGATAATAAAATCGAAGAAATGCTTGCTGCTTTAGTTATTGGGATCCATATAATTGGAATCATATTGTGGCTGTAGATATTATCGCATGTGAGGATCTGTCAATGTAAAGATGCAACAGAAGAATTTGGGGATTTCCATGTAAACAACAGAAATATTCAAATAATAGAAGTATATAACACATGAGATGGAAGCAGGCCAGAATAAATGTAAGAGATTTCTAACACCGAGAAGGAGCGATTCCTTTACAGACACTTGACAGGTCAGTCAGCGTTCGTGGAAAAAGAAACAGAGTTAACATCACTAACAAAGATCTCTGACCTAAAATATCAGCCTGTTAGCACGTTTTTTATTCTTTCCACAGATGTTGCCTGGCCGTTCAGATTTCTGGCAGAGAATTCCTTTTTGTTTCTATCTTTTGGGTTAGAAAGAATCCATGTCAACCCAAGAGGAATTTGGGTAGACGGTGCAGGAGAAAGGTGAGTGAGAAATGCAGTGGGCAAATGAGATGAAGGCTACCCACTCAAGTGAAGACTGCACATCAGGGAAGTGGGGATATTCCAAGGATCTCGGATTCATGTGATCCTATTAAAAGTTTAATTTACATTGATTTTGAATCCTCAGGACTAAATTATCTTCCTGGAATATCTTTATTGATCATAAGATCATAGAAATGTACATCATAGAAGGCACTGTTTGGCCCATTGTGTCTAAAACAGTGTAATAAGTTCTAGTTACCAAGAGGGGGTGGGGAGTTGCTCTTCTAATACATTTCTGTCTGTTTTCATTAACTCATAGAAGGAGTTCATTATAGGCTTTCTTTTCAGGGTTTAGAAACATTATCTTTGCTTTATAGCTGGGAGATAGGGGATGAATAGACACGACCATCCCTTTGAGGTTTGATCTTGGTGTTGTGCCATATAAACTTTGCTGCTTTTATTGATCTGTCTTTTTTTCTTTGATGTACTCTGGTCCAAACATTGCACTGACCTCTCCTTCTGTTTTTTTTTCTTCTTTTGTTGAGATGATTTTCCTAAAGTTTTTCAAGCCTAAAAACAAATCTGTGAATTACACAAAGTAGCCCAAGAAAAGAAAACTCGCAATCTTCGCATTCTTCAGTGTTGCCACTCACTGAATCTACCTCCCTGTAGAGTCTGTTTACGCAACACAAATCTGTTCAGGCACTCCACCTCCAACTCAATGTATATCCCCAAGGACGCTCAAAACAGTTCACCTTTCCATAGCTCTCCTAGGCACAGGGAGATGTCACCAAATCAATGGGTGGGAGGGCCACACACAAAGCAAGGGGGATGAGTAGGGATGGTGAATTGTAAAGCTTCAGAAAACAATTTGAACACTAGTCAATGCAAATAGTCTTTCGAAAATTTCTGCAAGAAAGGCGCGGCGCGGGTAGCACAGTTAGTGTCGCAGTTAGCCAGCGATCGGGAGCGGAGTTCAAATCCTGCGCTGTCTGTAAGGAGTTTATAGGTTCTCCCCATGTCTGTGTGGGTTTCCTCCAGGTGCTCAGTTTCCTCCACCATTTAAAAATTTACAGTACCAGGGTTGTTGCCCAATTGGGTGCAATTGGGCGGCATGGGCTTGTGGTCTGAAAGTTAATGTTACCGTGTTGCATATCCAAATTTAAAATTTACATTTAAAGAAAGAAAAGCAAAGCAGAGCATATGGAGAAAAAAAATCCACAAAGCAGCTGCTGTTGATGGAAGAAGGAGTGGGACATAAGAAAGTGGCCACAGTTGCAGGATCAGAGTATACATGTGGAGATATAGGAAATAAAGCAATCACTTGAGAAGAAAGGTCAAGTTCAATGTATAAAAAGGCTGGAGAAACTCAGCAAAACATGCAGTATCAATAGGAAATAAAGAGTAACCAACAGTTCTGACCTGGGCTCTTTGTCAGGTATAAGCAAAAGGAAGACAAGAGGAGCGAGGAAGGGGAAGTGGAAGGAGCAGAAGCTAACAGGTAAGAGGAATAGGTGGATACAGGTGGGAGGGAGGAAGACAAGCTGAGTAGTGACTGGGGGAGAGGGCCGAGGGCCTCCGATAGGAGAAGGAAGGGAAGTGCGTGGGGAGCTAGAAGATAGAGAACGAAGGGATAGGGAATCAATGAGACTCAGGGGAGGGGCGTTAACAAATATTAATGTTATCTGGTTAGAGAGTACCAAACTGGAATACAAGGTGTTCCTTCAATTTGTGGGTGAACACAATTTGGCAGGTTGAGGACTGACCACTTTTAAAGACATTTTTGAAGCCTCTTCCAGTTCTACAAGCCTTTGAGATCACTGCATATTTCCCATTTTTACCCTCAGCAGCTGTAACATCACCATCAAATCCCATAATTCCCTCTATAAACCCCTCCTCTTTGGCTCCAGGGTTCTTATATAATGCCCCTTAAAACCTATCTCTTTGACCCAGCGTTTACCCACGAGTTTAAATATTTCCATGCGTTGCCGGGAGCCTAATTTTGTTTGGGGCTCTCCTGGAATTTGATGCTGTTTTAGGTATATTATCAATGAGAAACCACAGGAGCCTGGCAAGGTACGGGAATGGTTGATGGCATTTGGACTTAGCCCAGGGGAAGTTGGTAAGCCAGAAGGGAAGAAATGAGTAATTGTGACTTAAATTTGTTTTGGGCATTGGTGAATTGCCTGTGTATTTCAAAAGAGTGTAAAATAGTATTCTCTTCGATGTTACCAAACATAGCCCAGTATCTTACACTGTCAAGGCTGTGTGTGACTGACTTCCGTGGTTCCCCCAAAATTATTAAAGATTCATGTAGAGGTGAGGGGGTGGGGGGGAACCAACATCCTGGCAGAGAAATGAGCTGGTGCTACAAGGCAGGATATAAACAAGATTGACAACAGGGCAAAGAAGAGGCAGAATGGGAAGGTTGGTTGACAGGGCAGACAGGAACATGGCAAAGATAAAGGAAAATCTAGTGGCTTGAATTGCATTCTGTTCAATGAAAAATGCATAACAGTATAGGCGGACACAGTGGGGGACTGGGATATTATAACCATTACAGAAACATGACTGAGAGAAGCCCTTCAAGGTAGAGATGCGAGAGAAGTTGTAAAGGTGCAGGAAAGATTGTCAGGGATTTGACTTCTTCATGAGAAAACTACAGTAATTAGACGGTATCTTCTTGGGGAATAGAAACAAAAAAGGAATGCTCAATTTGATGAGACTGTTTTGAAGCCTGTCCCCCAGTAGTCAATGAGAATTAGAGGAGCAGTTGTGTACAGAGATCATAGATAGCTGCAAGAATATTAGGGGTGTATCACTGGAAGATTTTAACTTCCCTAATATTGATTGGATCACCCAGAGTGCAAAGGCCATGAACAGAGTGGAATTTGTTAAATGTGTCCAAGAAAGCTTCCTTAATCAGTAAATTGATGGCTATGTTAGAGCAACATCGGACCTCCTCTTCGGGAACAAGTAACTGGAGCATTTTGGAACTAGTGACCATAGCGCAACTATTTTTAAAATAGTCATGGAAAACAGAAAGCACTGGTTCTTAAATTACTTCAAATGCCACAGTGTTGGTAGATTAATCGGGTGTAATTGGGCAGCATGGATATCATGGGCCAGAAGGGCCTTCTACCATGCTATATCATTAAAATTAAAATTAAATTAAAATTTTGGCAAGGCTGATTTTGGAGCCAATAAGCAGGAACTTGCTCAAGTTGATTGGGAGAGGATGTCAGCAGTTAAGGAATGGTTGGAAAGTGGGAAGTTTTTAAAAGAGAGAAATCAAGAGTTCAGAGACAATATATTCCTGTAAGCATGAAGAAAGAAGCTGGCAAGTTTAGCAGACTTTGGTTAACGAGGGATACTGAAGGTCTCGTCAGGAACATGAAGGAGGCATACAGCAGATGGAAGTGTTCCGGAATGAGTAGAATGAGGCCATTTAAAAGAAAAATGAGAAGGATAAAAAGATAACATGAGATGGACCTGCAGATTTTATGAATATATAAAAAGGATGACTCATGAGGGAACTGCTCTTATTAAAGATCAACATGGACACTGCCATCTTTAGTGTGGAGATGATCAATGAAGCCAACATACTGAAGCAAATTGGTTGCGATATTCTGGGCTGGTTATAAATTCCCATGCCTTAGAGGGCATTAATGCGGACAAAACCCCAAGCCTGTTCAAGTGCATCCTCGGATCATGTGGAACACTGGGGAAGAAAGCGCATGGGCCCTTGGAGAGATGTTTACTTCATCTTTGGGCTCAGGTGGAAAGCCAGTTGGCTG
Organism: Narcine bancroftii; assembly: GCF_036971445.1. Taxonomy (NCBI): domain Eukaryota; kingdom Metazoa; phylum Chordata; class Chondrichthyes; order Torpediniformes; family Narcinidae; genus Narcine; species Narcine bancroftii. The sequence continues at coordinate 11,127,703 of NC_091477.1, read as the reverse complement.
GAGGGTGGCTGCTTAAAGAGAGCAAGAAGGATAAGCCAGGGACCTACAGGCCAGTCAATTTGATGTCAGCAGTGGGAATGTTGCTGGAGGGATCCTGAAGGACAAGTTCTATCAACATATGAAGAGGCAGGAGGTGATTAGAGGTAATCAGCATGGCTTTGTGTGTGGGGGATCATGCTCTACAAATCTGGTTGATTACACAGTATTTCACCCTTGGAGAAAGCCGCATAATGTAATTTAATTTATGGGCAAAAATATTTAAACTTCCTTTTGGTCACTCATTTTGTTAGCAAATAAATTCCTCCTGAAAAGTGAAGTCCATTAAAGGGGGCTGATGGAGGGATTCAACAGTCAGGCATCATCCTTCGGTAGAAATGGCCAATCAACATTTTGAGTCAGGTCTCGACCCAAAGCATTGGCTGACCATTTCTATCCATGGATGCTGCCTGGCCTGTTGAGTCCCTCAAGATCCCCAGCAGCTGCAGTTTAGGGGAGACTTTTAACTGTTCTTTCTGAACTGCCTGCATTTTCTCGACCTAAAGGGTAACATAAATCTGTTATAATCTGATGCATGCAAATTCTTTTGTGCTTCTACTTGCATCAGCTACAAAATAAACATAATTATTGAAGATAATATCTCTTTATTCAATAGCAGTCTCTGATACAAGAATGTATCAAGGTCATACTACACAGTGCACTCCATTCTTTTTTTATAATTTTTTTTATTTTTCACACTATGAACCATATCAATCAAAATACACACAAACATTTCCCTCTTGAATATACACAGTGGCATTTTCTCCCCTTTTTGTCCCCCTACCTTCCCTCCCCCCTTCCCACCCCCCTCCAAACCCATTAAATGTTTAACATATACAATACAATAAAACCATTAAAAAATGTCATCACACAATGAAAATAAACAAGAAAATTGTGTCATCTACTTTTACACACTGGATCAGGTCATTTTGTCTTCTTCTCATTCTATCATCTTAGGGGGTGGAGGTCCGAGGCAAGCCCTCTCTGTTATGTTCCATGTACAGTTCCCAAATTTGTTCAGATAATGTGACTTTATTTTTTAAATTATATGTTATTCTTTCTAATGGAATACATTCATTCATTTCCATGTACCATTGCTGTACTCTCAGGCTCTCTTCTGATTTCCAAGTTGACATTATACATTTTTTTTGCTACAGCTAAGGCTATCATAATAAATCTTTTTTGCGCTTCCCTCTGCCCTTTTTTCTCTCCTCCCGCAGATTTTTAAATTCAGGCGCCTGCTTGTCCTTTGCTCAGACCTGAAACCTCAGTAATATATCTTTCCCTCCTATGAACACTGCGTGACTTGCTGAGTTCCTCCATCATTTTTTGTGTTTTTACCAAATATTGATTCAAGGATTTTCTGCCATTGATAGTTCAAATTTTTATAGATTGGAAAGACATGGACTGACTAGATAACATGTAATTGCAGTTATTTATGTTTTACAAAAATCTATAAAACCTTTATTTTGACTAAACAATTAATACATCTTTCAACTCCTTCTTCTCCTAATCAATTTAAGGTTTGTTTCACACACCCATGAACACTGAACCAATGATACCCTGTGCTCAAGTAAATTCAGAATTGAGAACCATCAGAATATGGATTCAGGATTCAAAATGAAAATTGATGATGAAGAAATAATTATTGCATCTGGTTCTTTGATTCTGTCTATTTGCTTTTTTAAAAAATTGTCGAATGTATTAGTCCAACATCCTGTCCTGGCAGTAATCTATCTGTTTTTATAACTGAAATGTTTGGATTACACATCGTCCGACCATCTCAATTTAACCCCAACACTGAACTTAAAGCTGACTTAAATATTGTTGACTCCATTTGGAGAAAAGCGCTTGGCAGACCTTTATTATTTTGGGCAGTGATGTGTCAGTTTCCATGCAGCAAGTTGACCTTCCAAAGCAAAATGTGGTATAATTTAGAAACAGATATAAAAGATCAGAGGTGCAAGGCAAATTTGTAACCTGGGAAAATGGTCACAGGGGCAATGAATTGTTAAAGATCACAGTGTTGGTGTTACGTTTACCATCATTTAGAAATGATAAAGTGTAAAGAATGATGTTTGAAATATGAGCGGGTAGTCCAGTAAATTTTAGACAGGTATGTTTTATCCGGTGGTTTTAAACTGCTGGTAACCCAATTAACCTGCAAGGCCTTGCTACCAGGGTTCTGGACCTGATGATGGAGATTCTGGGAGGTCAGAAGCTTTGGGAGATATGGAAATCATGGGAGAGGAGGAATTAGGCCAATGTAGTGATTTACCCCAAGGCTAACATCTGGTCAGCTTGACACTTATCCCACCTGCAAAACTCTGATCTCTGTATTGCATCCTGTACCAAATCTCTCTCTAGCGTCACTCCTGCTATTTACAGAGGTTGGGGAAGGCGGCTTTAGTGAAGGATGGTTTACAGTCAAGAATTCCAGAGGAATGGTTTTCCATCAGGAAGTGCCAAGATGAGTGGCAGAGCCTAATTGGAACTTTTAGAATCCATTTCCTGATTACATTCAGCCTGCCATTGGCTCCAAGCCACAGCCAGGGTTTGAAGGGAGAGATCAAGGTTCAGGTACGGCAAGGACAGAGGAGGATGAAATTTTAAAAAATTTATTTACAACACAGTAGAAGGCAATTCTGGCTATTGAAATCTGTGCTACTCAATTACACCCAATTGACCTACCAACCACATATGCTTTTGGAGGGTGGGAGAAATCCAGAGCACCTGGAGGAAAACCACAAAACTCATAGGGAGAACATACAAACTCCTTACAGACAGCACTAGATTCTATTCTGCAAAAAAGATTGGCAAAGTAGGGGTACAAGGAGTTTATGGAGGACATGGGGTGACTGGTGTCTATGGAGAATGAGGACCAAGGAAGCCATTATGAGGGCTTTAGGGCATGGGTGCGGATGCTTCCCATTGGGGGAAGGGAAACAAATTTGTTTGCAGTCCAGTGTGATGGGGAGAAGTAGTCGTGTTGTTCCAGACCCAAAGAACATGCTGGAAAACATGCCTCTGGTTAACTTTCACGAAACACAGCTAGCAGCATTAAAGAGAGATAAAATGAAATGCACAAACCAATCGATATGTTTTAAACCTTAGTTAAATTCAATAGTAACTGGATTCAAGATGACTTGGTTTGGACATGTTTCTTTTAAAATTTTTAGATCCAAATGCAAACCTGTCCATTTTGCATTAGCAAACTCCCTGCCTGAATTGTCCCCAAGTTGCTCAATATTTCAATTTGAGATTCTTATCCGTGTTTGTGCTTCATACCTCCATCAATCTAGAAGCCTCTAAAACACCACTATATCTTATGAACATAAGAACTGTCTGGCAGCCTCTTCCAAGCACCTACCACTCTCTGTGCAGAAAGTTTGCCTACACATTTCCTTCAATCTTCCTCTCACTGCCCCTACTTACTTTAAATGCATGTCATCTATCATGTGGCATTTTTACCCTGGGCGAATCGAACTGTCTACCCAATCAATGCTTCTCGTAACTTTTAAACTTCTAGCAAGTCTCCCCCATTCTCTGGCGCACCAGGGGAAGCAAATAAGACACAATATAGAAATGCAGAATTACAGGGAGAGATCAGTTGGAACAGAGAAAAAGCTGCATCATTTCACTATCATTAGGTTGTTTCAGGAGTCTTATAACAGCAGGAAAGAAACTGTCATTGAATCTAGTGGTGTGTGCTCTTGCACTTATAGCCTTCTTCCCGAAAGGAAAGGGTGTGTGGCTGGGGTCAGATGCCTATTTTAATATGTTCCCTGCTTTCCCAAGGCAGTGGAAGAGTGGGCTTGTGTGACGGACTGAGCCTTGTTCAGGACCCTCCGCAGTTTCTTGCACCCCTGCGCAGAACAGTTTCTGTACCACACAGCAGCTAAATTTGCCTCAGATTGCATCCAAAGCTTAGGAATAAAGTTTTGAGGGATGCTTGTGGCTCCAGCAGTAAGCAGACCTGTACAGCAAACATAGGGATCCTTCAAGATGGTTGTCAGGAAGGCCTTCTTGAAATAGTAATGGGCCTCCGCAGTAATCAGGCCCACGGGCCCTGTGCTGCCAATTAAACCCAATTAGCCTACAACCCACGTACATTTTGAAGGGAGGGAGGAAATTGGAGCATCTGGAGGAAACCCACGCAAACACAAGAAGATGGCGCTGGATTCAAACCGAGTCACTGGCATTATAACAGTGTTGCTCTAACTGCTACATTAACCCATCCAGATTTACTCTGGTAGTTGACCACCATCTGAACAGGGAGTTTTAACATCCTATTTGAATCTAACACAAAACAGGAAAAACCTTGAAAAGAATTGAGCAAAGCGTTAAATATACAAAAATGCTGGAAAAGTCAGCAGGTCGCGCAACATCAACAGGAAGTAAAGGGTGAGCAACGTTTTGGGCCTGAGCTTTTTGCCAAGGTGTGAGCAAAAGCAGGTAGGCACCTGATTTAGAAGGTGGGGGGAAGAGAGGAAGGAACAGAGAGGAGTGCAGATGTACAGGTTAGAGGTCATAGTTAGATATAGATGGGAGGGCAGCAGAAGAAAAAAAAGCTGGTGATAGGGGGAGGGGTCACTCTAAATGGAGAAGGAAGGAAGGAAAGGGGGTGGGGAACTGGTGGAAAGGAGAGAGAGGTATAGGAAAAGAGGTGCTGGGGAAGGGGTTTAATGAAAATGGAGAAATAAATGTTAATGCCGTCTGGTTGGAATATTAGGTGTTGTGCCCCCAGTTTATGGCTCTCTTCACTTTGGCTGTGCATGAGGCCATGGATAGACATGTCTATTTGGGAATGGTGTGTGGAATTAAAACAGTTGGCCACTGGGAGGTCCCTGTTATTGCAGCAGTCAGCAAAAAGTTAAAATGGATTAACTGCAATCAAAAGGGATATGACCCCCCCTATCAAGTAACGACTGACTGAAAACATATTCACGATAAGGAGCATCAGCATGTAATACATAAATGTGTTTACACTGGCAACTGCGGCCGTGGTGTGCAAACAGAGTGGTGGCCGGAGCCAAGTGAATTCATGAATTTACGATGCATCCACTTTGGCTTCAAGGTATTTTCCTGTGAGTAAAACCCACCTTTTAGAGCTCTGACTGGAACATTTGTATTCTTGGCGTCTGGATAAATGAACCAGTTTTAGCCAAGAAGATGACAGACAGATCTTATTCTCTCTCTCTCGTGTTATGAGAAAAACAATGATTTCAGCCTTCATTTATATTGGATAATCTTGAAATCATTACGTACAGAGTAGTACCAGGAAGCCCAATAATTTTTAAGGGATCCTTTTCTGCTTCCCTCTGGTTCTTTAGTCATTGATTACTGACGATATTGCTGGAAGTAACCTCTCTCCACTTATTCTGTCAAATCCCCTCATAATTAGGCTACCTCTAGTCAGTCTTTCTTACAGTAATGTAAGATAAACAATTCCAGTTTCCATGATCTTCTCTGGAATCCAACATCACTAATACTATTCAGCAAATTATTTTATTGCCTTTAAGTTGCAGTTGCTCAGAAATTCAGTTGCAGACTGATACTTTTTATTATTCAGCAGAAAATAATCTTTCTGTCCTATCCTGGACCCACGATGCCTTCTCATAGTCGGGAAGGCACAGCAGCGCCTATACTTCCTCGGGAGGTTGAAGGGGACAAGACTACTGGCCATAACCTTGACAACATTTTGCAGGAGCACAGTTGAGTGCGTCCTGTCTGGCTGGATCACTGTGTGGTACGGTAGCTGCAAAGCAGTGGATCATTAAAATGGCTGAGAGGATCACTGAGGTCTCCCTTTCCGCTATTGACGGCTTTCACCGGGATCATTGCTTAAATAGGGTTCAAAGAATTACCATCTATCACAGAACATCATTAACCTACTACCATCAGGAAGGAGGTACAGGAGCATCAAAGTCAGGTCTGACAGGCTGGGAAATAGCTTCTCCCCGCAGACTGTGAGATTGATGTGTTATATCCTGTAAACTTGGATCTCTTATAAATGAAAACAAGTAAATAATTCTGAAAAATGTATATATGTTTATATTATTTTTTATACATATGTGATTATTATTATTGTTTATTATGTGTAAAAAGGGAATATGGAGCAGTGAAGTTGTTGCAATGCTACACTATTTGAGGTGCAGTGTCTACATTGCAAAGCCTGCTTTCAAGTGGATTCACTCAATACCACTGTGATCGTTACATGTAAGTGCTGCAGCTATACTGTTAAATATGTTCCTGACTGCCTGTAAAATAAAATGAAAGACAGGTTTTCCAGGAAACCCTTCCAGCTCTTCCTTTTCTTAATAACCATAAAGGTCAGAGCAAAGAAAACTGGTTCCATCCAGTCTTCCACACAGGAAGGAAAGGTCACACTTCTGATAAGAAATTAAGGCTGTCAGGGTACACAGTTGGAGAACACAGGGAAGGCACTTCTCACAGTGCGACATTAATCTTAATATCTTTTAAAGGGATAGATATTTGAATATTAATGGAGGTCAGAGATGGTTTGATTCAAGTCAGCCTTTGCAATCCATTATTCCCTGAGAAATTGGCCTTATAAAACTAATAAGGCAATATGTGACTATTATATTGTACATTAAGTGCCTCAATATTTGGTATGACAAGGAGACCACCTGAATATCGACCACCAGGATTGACTAGCTATCCTTTGTTGCCCAAATCCTAAATGTTAAAAGATGACATGTATTGAAAGATGTCCTGAGGGAGGCTAATCCCAGACAGGTTTCACAGGAGATTTAGCACAATGGTACATTCCAGTTCGCTGAAGAGCTGGCTCTGAATGGGCAACTAAAGCGGCATCGTCTGCAAAGAGTAGTTCACGGACAAGTTTCTCTTGTGTCTTGGTGTGAGCTTGCAGGCGCCTCAGATTGAAGAGACTGCCATCCGTGCGGTACCGGATGTAAACAGCGTCTTCACTGTTGAGGTCTTTCATGGCTTGGTTCAGCATCATGCTGAAGAAGATTGAAAAGAGGGTTGGTGCGAGAACGCAGCCTTGCTTCACGCCATTGTTAATGGAGAAGGGTTCAGAGAGCTCATTGCTGTATCTGACCTGACCTGCCAAAATGTTTGGCCTTTTCATTTCCCAGCTGGAATTCAAAGTCAAAGTTCAAATTTATTGTCAGAGTACACGCATCACATATGACCCTGAGATTCTTTATGCTGCAGGCAATGCAGAATTTCTACCTACCATAGTGCAGAAGACTGTTCTCAAGAAAAGATAGGTATGTAAAAGAGAGAAATGGAAATAAAGAAAAAAATATAAACAAACTGACTGCAACACAGAGAAAAATAAATATTTAGTAATAAACAGAGTGCCAAGTAAAAGTCCTTAAGTGGACCTTTGATTTAAGAGTCTGAGAGGTAGCAACTGATCCTGAACCTGGTGGTACAAATCTTGTAGCACCAATACTTTTTTCCACATGGAAGCAGTGAGAATACAGCTTATGCTGGGTGGTGTGGATCCTTAATGATCATTGCTGCTCACCAACGACATCATTCCATATAGATTTTCTCGAAGGTGGGAAGCATTTTGCCTGTGACGTAGTGGGCTGTGTGCACTATTATGTCTTGATTAATGGTCCATACTTATAAGTGCTTGTCTTGTATCATTAACAATATGCTACTGTACCAGTTAAAAGAATGAAATAGTGTTGCCTTTTAATTCTTAAATGCACATATCTTTTTCATAATCATTCTTTGCTACTTCTTTCAAGAGAACGTGGCGTAACAAGAAGATGCACAAAATTCCCCGTCGTCACGATTTTCCATTTCTCCTTCAATCCAGTCAGATCATAATTGTAATGACGGCTCAGGCCATCACATGCAAACCCACCCCCCACCCAATCTCCTCCACTGACTCCATCTATAACTCCCACTGCCTTGGAAAAGCAGCCAAAATATTAAAAGGCTCATCCCATCCCGGCCACAATCTCTTCAGCCCACCCTTCCTGTCAGGAAGATTTATCAGTATGCACCATCAGATTCAAGGTTGTTTTTCGTACACCATTCAGCCAAGTTTTTAAACTCCCTCCTGTGTGCTGAATCATTGCTCCTTTTTATACTACTCACTACTGTGGTATCACCAGTAAATCTGTAGATAGTTGTGCTGAGCCACACAATCAATGGTGTAAAGCGAATAGAGCATGGGGCTAAGTATACAACTGGTGTGGTACTCCAGTGCTGATGGAGATTGTGGAGGAGATGTTCTTGCTAATGTGCACAGGGTCTGGATGTGAGGAATTCCAGGATACAATTACACAGTGGCATATGAGGCCCAGTTTGCTAATTAGCTCTGAGGGGATGATGGTGTTGAATGCCCACAAATAGCCATGTGTTTATCATGAAATGCTATTCTTATACCTACTTCGAGCTCTAGTACTGGCAGCCTATTCCAGACGCCTACTAGTCAGTTTAAAATATATGCCCCACGCATCTCTCTTAAACTTCCTTCCCCTCACCTTAAATCCATCCCCTCTGGCATGTGACACTCTTACCCTGGGGAAAAGGTACTGACAGTGCCTGCTATCAATGCTTCCCATTATTTTATAAAACTCTATAGGTCTCTTACACTCCAGAGAAAACAATCCAAGTTTGTCCAATCTCTCCCCACGACTTGTACATCGAAACCAGGCAAAATCTTGGTACCCTTTCCAAAGACTCTACATCCTTCCTGGAAAGGAGCGACCAGAGCTGCACACCGTATTCCAAGTGTGGCCTAGCCAAAATTTTATATAAGTGCAACATGACTTCCTTACTTTTACACTCAGTGCCCCACCTTCTTTACCACCCTATCTACTCAATGACCCCAGATACCTCTGCACATCAATACTTTTAAGAGCCTTGCCATTTGCTGTATGCATCCCTCATATTTGACCTCACAAGAGAACTTGTGCAACACCTCACAGTTGTCCAGATTAAACATCATCTGCTGCCCATATCTGCAACAGATCACACTGTATTCTCGATAGCCCTCAACATTGTTCACAACTCCCCCAATTTTTGTATCACCTGCAAACTTACTACCCACCCACCTACTTATTCATCCATCATTTCCATGTACACATGTTTGGGGCAAAGACACTTTTTTTTTCCCCTGAGCTCCACAGTCTTACATTTGTAATTAAACAATCCACAGGTGTTTAAAGTGCACAATCTAGATTTTATTCAAGGTTATTGCATACATTTTGGTTTGACCATGTAGAAATTACAAGATTTTTTATACACAGTCCCCTCTTTTCAGGGCACCATAACGACTGGGAAATTTGGATTCACAAGTGTTTGTGAGGACTCGGGTATGCTTGATTGCTTGATTGGTGCAGGTAGATGAGAGAGAGAGAGAGAGAGAGAGACTTGCTTCTAAGCTTTATCACCTTTGGAGCCTGCTGCTGCCATTTTTCAACATGAGGACCTGAGTTGTGCCCAATGAAAGTCAAAGAAGCCATTATAAGGTTGAAAAAGAAGAATAAAACAGTTAGAGACCTCGCCCAAAATCAATTGTCTGGAACACCATTAAGAAGAAAGTGTTCAGGAGGGAGGGGGGAGGGAGAAAAAGTCACTGTAAATGTGTGGAAAAGAAAAAGTGTATATCATGGCTATTGTGATTTATGGTGTGAAAAATAAAAAATTTTAAAAAAAAAAAAGAAAGTGTTCACTGGTGACCTCAGTAATCACAAAGGGGCCGATATTCCAAGGAAAACCTCCATTGCTGATGACAGAAGAATTCTCATCGCAATGAGGTAAAATTCCCACTGCAAAATGCAGAAAGAATGGCCAGATTACAGTTTACCAAGAAGTATTTTAAAGAGCCTGCAGAATTCTAGAAAAAAGAGTTTTGTGGACAGATGAGACCAAGATGAACCTGTGTCAGAGTCATGATAAGAGCAAAGTGTGGAGGGGTAAAAGAACTGCCCAAGATTCAAAGCATGCCACCTTTGCATGGTTTGCATCTTGCAGTGTACCCTCCGTATTTCTGTTTGAGGATATTGATGTGCAGATATGCGTGGGCATCTAAGGGTGTTTGGGTAAATATCTGAATGCTTCTATGCGTTTGTGTATATGTTAATGTCTGTCTGTCTCTATGTTTGTTTCTCTAATTTTGTGTGTATTTGTCTGTGGGGATTATGTTCATATTAGTATTTTGATGTATTGTAAGTGTTATATTTTTTGTACAGATGATGGCCCTCGAGAGGAAGACAGAAAGGAAATACTTTTTTTTATGACAGCAAGAAATTCTCCAAAGATCAAGAGTGCCTGGAGCAGACTTGGAAAATAAGACAATGGAAGTACAGTAGATTTCATTCTAGCAGTTATCTTAATTGCAACTTGCGTTTTTTGGTAGCAAGCCGAAACCTTGTAGCACAGGACATAGTTTAATTTTGGCTCTGCTCATAAATACATCTATAAACTGATAAATCTCTTTACACACAAGATCTTTCATGCCAGAATGTTTACTGCATCAATAGTGAATGCGAATGGAAGGCTGAAAAAATGTTTTTGAGTATTTTCTAATGTCAAGAATTTAACAGCATAAGAATAAACCAGAAGAAGGGACAAAGCAATTAAAGCTTCTTTATCCTAATTCCAAATGTCGAGCGCACATTCTGCTTGATCTCTGCATCCATCATGTTTTACAAAAGACTATTGCTTTCTGCCATGAATCCACTCACAATTTGGGGAAGAGTCCTCCTGCATTGACAATTCCAAAGATTTCCAGTGTTCTGCAGAACGATACTTTCCTTACCTTGATGCTAAGCTTCATCTCCTGAAACTATATCCCCTAGGTATTGACTTGTCAACCACAGGAAACTGCCTCTCCACCCTTACTTATCCATGGAACCAAAGAGCACTACTGCACAGAAGCAGGCCCTTTGGATGATCTAGTCTGTGCCAATATTATTCTGCCTAGAATAAAATATAGAAATCTGCATGCACCTTGATTAATATAGCAAAAATAAAGATACATAACCAATGTTTTGAGCTTGAGTCCTTCATCAAGATATGAGCAAAATGTAGGCAGGTGCCTGAACAAAATGGTGGAAGGGGAGGGGAGGGGGAGGAGCACAGTCCCACAGGCAGGAGGTAATAGGTGGATAAGGGAGGGAAGGCAGACCTGCAAACATGAGAGGGGGGGGCATGGCTCAGTGAATTGAGAGGGGAAAGAGGAGGAGAGTTGGAGGAAAGGAGACAAAGGGACAGAGAAGAGAAGGAGAACGGGGAGTAGGCTAGCATAAACCAGAGAAATCAATGGTTGTCAGATTACTCTGACAATAAATCTGAGATCTGAGTCTGAATCCACAAATCCACTGATTTGCTTCTTTCAGATGCCGACAAAAACTATGTGGTTTTCCAACAAAGCCAACTACAATTGCAGAAAATTGTCATTTTACTTGCTCTGAACCCCACATTGGGAATAAATATAATAAATGAAATGTCAGTGTGGGTAAATTGTATCATCACTTTTCAGTTTCTTTTCCATTATTTAGCTAGTCTGTCCTATCTGATGAACAAATTCTGGGAAAACTACAACCATTAGCTAGATCTCACCATTCATTTCTGTTTGTCAGGTCAGACCTCACTTTTCTGAAAGCAAAAATGCTTGAGAGTCAAGTCTGTCACTGCTCAGAGTCCAAGGCTGCCTGCTGTCTTTATGAGCAGATACTTGAATGACAGCTGAACCTGGGAGAAGGTTAATTATTTCCTTTGGTGGAGTTTGTGAAGGACAGTGAGAAAATAGGCCCAAGGCTCAGACTTTTAACATTTTATAGGCCACCTTCTGGCATAAAGAATTATTAGGGGAGGTGATGGTTTTGCTAGATTAGTAATAGAAAACAGATCCTTTGAACTGATCAAAAAATTATACCCGATCCCATAAAGCAAAAGTTGGTTTGCCATTTTATACAATGTTAGTGTTCACACAGTGTGCAAACAGTTGACTTCATTGCCCAATGGCCACACAAAAATAATCAGTGTAATTTAAAGAGGAAAATAATAGAATGATGTTTAATGTCATGAAGGACTAAAACAATTGTCCTGGAAGAATGATCTGCCAAGTTGTAACAAGTTATCTGGTTAACCATAGAAACAAAGGCATTAGGAACCCTGGGTTAGGAAAAAAGACAATGGCATTTTTATGTAGCATTTTCCAAATCTTATGATATCTGAGAGCACTTTACCCATTGGTACATGTTTAAATAGTGGTTGTACTGTAGAATGGAAGAAAAAAAATCCATCATGGGGTGGCACGGTTAGAATAGGGGTCAACACGGTTAGTGTAGCGGTTAGAGCAACACTGTTATAGCACCAGCAATCAGGACAGGGGTTCAAATCCAGCACTGTCTGTAAGGAGTTGGTACATTCTCCTTACGTCTGCGTGGGTTTTCCCCGGGGCGTTCCAGTTTCCTTCCATCGTTTGAAGTGTACCATGGGTTGTAGGATAATTGGGTGTAATTGATGGGATAGGCTTGTGGGCCAAAATGGCTGAATGCCTAAATTTAAAATCTAAATCTGCGTCGAGTCACTGTTTATGTGTGAAAGCGCAGAGTCTAGCATGGATGTGATGTCCCTGTGAAAGGTTGACTCTCAGATGTCGACTGTGGGTGATGGCCAATTGGGTGAGCTCCGGGAAGGTTGCTCACAACCATGGAACTGTGTTCAGCAAAGGGTGTGTGATGATCACCTCATTACAGGAAGGATGTCCATGCTTTCGAGAGGGTGCAGAGGAGATCTGCTAGGATTATGCCAGGATTGAAGAACACATTTTACGAAGCAAGGTTTACTGATTTAGGGCTTTTCTCTTCGGAGAGACGAAGGATGAAAGGAGACTTAATAAAGGTGCATAATATTATGAGGGCCTTAGGTTGGGTGGGGAGCCAAAACCTTTTTCACGGAGTGGCAATAGCAAATACCAGAGGATAGCTGCTTAAGGTGAATGGAGGATAGTTGAGAGGAGATGACAGAGCTAAGTTTCTTTTTACAGAGAGAGTGGTAGGTGCCTGGAGTGCATTTCTGGGGTTGGTGGTGGAAGCTGGTACAATAAGAACATTGAAAAGACTTTTAGATCAGCACATGGATGTAAGAAAAATGGAGGACTATTAATGTGAAGTAGGAAAGGATTCGATTGTTGTGGAGTAGGCTTACATAGATTGGCACAACATCATGAGCCAAAGGACTTGTACTGTGCTGAAATGTTTGATGTTCTATGGAACCAGACCCAGCAAAGAGAGGATGAAGGGGACAGGGTTAGACAAGAAAACTAAAGGAATAATGAAATTCCTTAAAGTCGAGCATTGGTGTATTAATTCCCTCCCCAATGTAGAGATCTGTTGATCTTGAATGCTCCTCTCCCTTGGAACAGAGCACTATTTCCTATTTTCAGATGAAATTGGACAAGCTTTGTTGTAATTTTGTTTCCAGTCATAACTTGTGCTACGATGGAACTTGTGTATAAATTCAGACTACTAGGAAGCCAGTTTCAGAGAATAATAATCATCTGTGAAACAAACTACCAACAAAGTTTCAAAGAGCTGGGCAAAAGAGTGACACTGATTCCTTCCCAATTACCATTAAACATGGTACATAAGACACTGGAGTCTAGTACCATGCACCAAAGTGCTGGATGTCACTCAGCATCCATAGAAAGCAAAAAGCAGTTCACGTTTTGAGCCTGAGCTTTTCATCAGGAGTGATGAAAATCAGGGAGAGGCGGGGGGGGGGGGGGTGGTGGGGAGAAGGGAAAGAGGGAGAAGCACAGCCCAACAGGTAAGTAGAAAGTAAATAAGTAAATGGTGGATGCAGGAAGTAAATGGTGGACAGGAAGTAGAACAGGAAGTAAATGGTGGTTGCAGGTAGAAGAGAAAAAAAAGCTGAAAAGTGGTGGGAGAAAGGGCAGAGGGGCTAAGAAAGATAGTAGAAGGAAGCTTCTGATTAAGAGTCACACATTCAGCTGACATAAGAAATAAACACAAAACAAAATCTCAATTCCTGGTTAACTGAGATAGGAATTAAAGTACAGTAAACCCCCTGCTATCCAGAATTCAATCCTCAAGCGACCGGCAAAAAATAAATTGAGGAAAATAAATAGGTAAAAAAATCTTTACAATTGTACCGTTAGTTACCGTTAGTTCACCAATCAATACAATATGCCATCTCAAGCAACCAGAAAATTCACTCCTCCGGCATCTACCAATCCCCAAAGGTGCCAGAAACCAGGGGTTTTACTGTATATTGTTTGACAGAGGACTTTGTAAGAAAAAAGACTGGCATTTATTACTTCACTCTTCAGTACTTTAGACTTTTAGAGTCAGATGAACATTTTGGAAGGAAAGTCTCTTTTGCAATATAAAATGAGGCAGCTTGTTAACCTTGTTTGCACATCACTAATACTAAGATAACACCAAGTGTCTTGCTCTTTAAATTGACCCCCAGACTTGAGTATTTCCCATATGTTCAAGTGTTAACGTGGAAGCCACGGTATTGATTAATTAACCCAACTGCAGTGAGCTCATACCTTAGCAGAGCCACGTGGAATCAAACTTAATATTTAGTGGAAAGAACAAAAATAATTGGTAAGGTTAGTTCAATGAAAAGATACAATAGGGCATCAGAAGAATGCTCCAATCATCAATAATGTGATGAGGCCTTTCGTGCGAGGGGAATTTGATTTTTGAACCAGGCCCTCCCAGTCAGAATCGTTGTTTACCCTCCCTATCTGCCCATGGTTTCAGGGACAAATGTCAAGGTCCGACCGGAGTGGTTAATGGGCGTGAGGGCCTCATTCTCAGGATTCCTTGAGCCTTTGACAGGCAACAATCCTGGGAGCAGAACTTCAGCTCTTGATTTTTTATTCATGTACCTGACTAAAAAAAAACACAGGAGGCTCCAATAGCCTCCTGAATAAAAAATCAAGAGTTCTGGTCTTGTAAACCAGGGGTCACAAATTTGTTCCTCACCGGGGCCTCATTTCTGTGAGGGGCTCTGGTCAAAGTAACGACTCTCTGTCTTCCTTACAGTAGACAAAGTTAAAGAATTTTATGTATGTTACATTCTAAATGTAGTATGACGTGACAATAATGGAATCTTTACACTTTTTACTTTATTGGCACATTTAGGATGTAACATACATTAAATTCTTTAACTTTGTCTACTGTAAAAGACGGGGTTGCCACTTTGTCCAGAGCGCCTCACAAAATTGAGGCCCCACCAAGCAACAAACTAATGGCCCCTGGTTTACAAGACCAGTACTCTAGCCACTGAGCTATCAATAAATGGAACATGTACCTTTACCTTTAAATATATTTTAAACATTGTAATTGCATCCACCTTACCACCTCCTCTGGCAGCTCGTTCCATATACCCACCACTCTATGTATGAAGAAGGCATCCCTTTTAAATCTTTGGCCTCAAACCCATACTGTTTTGTTTTAGATCCCTCAGGTGGTTCAGTGCAGAAACTGAGCCTTCAGCTCACTGTCTCTGCGCTGGCCACGAAACACCCACTCCTCTCCGTCCTACACTCATCCCATTTCACTCTACCTTCATCCTGTCAACTCTCTCCAGATCCTGGCTCACACTCACACTTGAAGGACAATAAACAACAGTCTAATAACCTACCAACACGCATCTTTGGATTGTGAGCGAGAACCAGGGAAGCACACACAGTCTTAGGGAAAACGTGTGAAGTCCACACAGTCAGGGTTGAACTTGGGTCACTGGAGCTGTGAACCTTTGGCTCTTTAATTGTGTTTAAACCTAGACACATGGCTTGGTAACAGGCCCTTCTGGACCATGAGCCCAGGCCACCTAGATACACAAATTAACCTACAATCCCCGTACATTTTTGGAGGATGGGAGGAAACCAGAGTTTCCAAAGGAAACCCATGCAGACACGGTGAGAATGTACAAACTCTACACTGTCTGAACCCAAGGTCTCCCTCATTGGAGCAATGAGCCTGTAGCTCTATTAGCAGAGCACAGCGGTGAAAAATGTGGGTGCAGTCTAGGTTAGTGTCCATTAAGATAGACAGCCAGTGACTTTTTTCCCAGGACGGGACTAGCAAATACCAGAGCACATCTGTACAAAGGGAAGGGAGGAAAGTTTAAGAAAGACATCAAGGGTAAGTTTTTTATACAGAGAGTTGTGGGTGCCTAGAATGCCTTTCTGGAGGGTGGTGATGGATGCTGGAACATTGGGGGCATTTATTCTATCTCTAACTCTCATAATTTTGTATACCTCTATCAGGGAGTGGTATACCTCATTCTCCAACGCTCCAGAGAATAAGGTCCTAACTTGTTTAACCTTTCCAGGTAAATCTGCTCCTCAAGTCCCAGCAACATCCCAGTAAATCTCTTCAGGCAGTACCAGAGGTCAGTCTTGAACCCAGGTTGCTGGAGCTCCACCAGCTCTGCCACTATCCCAACCTACTGGCACCCATAATCTAACTACATCCAGCTGACCCAAGGCTGACCACAAGCTGCTGTTCTGTGGATGACTCATTCAATTCACTACCAGTTAAATTAAAAGCATTTTATTCTGCACCAAGTCAAATCAAGTCAAGCTTATTGTCATCTGATTGCACAAGTAAAACTCGACGAAGCAGTGTTTTCCAGTCCTCGGTGCAAAACACGCAAGCACACACCAGACATAACCATATACAGACAAACAAAACATTTGCAGGACAAGTACTCATATATACAAATAAATAAATAAATGTTATTTCATGTAAATGAGAGTCTCGGATGGTTAGTGTGAGCTGTTCCTTTGGTCGATCAGCATTCTCATTGCCCGTGGGAAGAAGCTGCTCCTCTGCCTGGCTCTGATACTCCTGTCACTCTTTCCAGACAGGAGCAGCTAAAAGATGGTATGTGCGGGGTGGAAGGGGTCCCCAAAGATTTTGCATGCCCTCTTCAGGCAGTGAATTGGGGAGGTGGGGGAAGGGGGTTGGGTGGAGGGAGGAAGGGAGACTCCAGTGATTCTCTCGGCCACTTTTATGGTCCTATGGATTGACCTCCAATCCATTTTTCCGCAGCAACTGGACAATACCATGATGTAGCCGGCCAGGACACCCTCAATAGAGCTCCTGTAGAAGGCTGACATAATGGTAGCCAGTAGCCTTACCCACCTCAGTCTTCCCAGGAAATGCAGTCTCTGTTGTGCCTTCCTGACAGTGAGGAGATGTTGAATGTCCATGATAGGTCACTAGCTAAGTGAATTCCAAGGACATTGATGTTTTCCACTCTCTCCACTACAGAGTTGTTGATGTGTAGTGGAGGGTGGGTGTTTTCCTCCATCCCATGAGTAGAAAAAAGCAGAATCAGTTGCAGGTAAATGGAATCCCTCAGTTAAAATAAATCATATTTTATATTGCTCAAAATCTTCTGCAGGGTCAGATTTTCCTTACGTGCCTTCAAGGACTGAGCAATTTCAATTTTGGTTTTTTTTTCACATCCTTCAGTAACAAGGTTGTGTGCCTCACCCTTTGAATTGAAGAGCTCCTACATGCTTTAAGCATTTAGTGCAGAATCCGTAGTTTAGACCCAGCAAACCCGCAGGCGGTGAGTTCAAACCCCATCAGCACTGTGTGGAATTGAATTCAGTAATGAAGGTAGTAAGGGGGAAATTACCATAAAATTTGACAGATTGATGTGAAAATCTAATGTCCTTCAGGCAAGGAAGGAACCCACCTGGTGTGTGAGGATTTGAGCTCTATGGTTGAAGATAATGCTCTCTA
The DNA here is from genome assembly GCF_036971445.1 of Narcine bancroftii. NCBI lineage: Eukaryota > Metazoa > Chordata > Chondrichthyes > Torpediniformes > Narcinidae > Narcine > Narcine bancroftii. The sequence goes on along the minus strand of NC_091477.1, from coordinate 11,109,905 downwards.
AGGAGAATTAAGAGTGGGCGAGCTCTCCACTGGCCACCGAGACAGAGGTGCACCAAAGAAGAGGTACAAGGACTGCCTAAAGAAATCTCTTGGTGCCTGCCACATTGACCACCGCCAGTGGGCTGATCTCGCCTCAAACCGTGCATCTTGGCGCCTCACAGTTCAGCGGGCAGCAACCTCCTTTGAAGAAGACCGCAGAACCCACCTCACTGACAAAAGACAAAGGAGGAAAAATCCAACACCCAACCCCAACCAACCAATTTTCCCTTGCAACCGCTGCAACCGTGTCTGCCTGTCCCGCATCGGACTTGTCAGCCACAAACGAGCCTGCAGCTGACGTGGACATTACCCCTCCATTAATCTTTGTCCGCGAAGCCAAGCCAAAGAAGAAGACTATCACCCGTCTGTCATGAGATTAACTTAAAATAATTCTGAATAATGGTCTACAGTTACTTGAGTTCTCTTCGCTCCGTTGCTTGCTGACCAGGTGAACAGAGATTTAATTCCACCAAACGAGATTTTTAAAAAAATTTCAAGTTATTTTCAGCTTAACATCTCTTTCGTCGCCAAGTTATATTTTCTCCTAAATAACCATTTATATTTAATTTCATTTCCAGTAGTGTTTCTTCCTGTCCATAGTTAAATCTTGCTCAACTTGCAATACCTGAGCTGGCTTCTAGGTCCAATTCTAGCCCTGCCTGTTTATCGCTGCTTACCAATTTGCATCAAATTCCAAACCCTGGTCTCGAATGAAAATTGGAAACAGTAGGAAACCCAACACTAATTCCTGTAATACCTCAATTAACAACACACCATCCCTACCCCCCACCAACACCGAGAGTTTTCAAACTAGTGCCTGCTGCTCCCTCCCCTTCAGTCCTTGCTGTTTACCTTGAATCTTTATCATAAAGCTTAAATTGTAGTAGTTCATGAAGAATCTGGCCAAATGCTTTCCGGATGTCAAGGTAACATTGAACCACACACTTTTCCACATTTGAAGCATTTGTCTGGAATTCTGTCTGGTACTTAATTTAAAGTTCTGCCATTGTCACAATTTTCCTTCATGCATACTGTTAGCTAATCGGCAATGTGCAAATCTGGCTTTCTCATCTTCTTTCCATCCTAGTATTGACCCTTGCAGGACAGATTTCCAAGGTACAATCTAACATTTGTATCATTAATATTGGTAGAAGAAGCAGTACAGTTAATTTGATCTCCTAATAGTGAAAGAATCATAGTCACCCAAAATGGAAACAGGCCCTTCAGCCCACCGGATTTGATCCAAGCAACAAGCACCAATCTAATTAGATTTTACCTAAATTCCCATTAAGCCCTCCCAGATTCTACCATTCAGCTACATACTAGGGGCAAGTTACAGTGGCCAGCTGGCCACTCATGTCTTCAGGATACACACACACACACACACACACACACACACACACACACACACACACACACACACACACACACACACACACACACACACACACACACACACACACACACACACACACAGGCTCAGAGGGAGAATGAGCAAACTCAGCACAGACAGCACCAGTGATCAGGAGTGAACACAGGTCATAAGATTTGTGAGGTTACTATTCTACTCAGTGTGTCACCGTGCTACCCAAGTTTCAGAAGTGTTCTAATTTCTTTTCCAAAGTCAAACATATGAAAGAAGTTATAAGGTGGCATGGTTGGTGTAGCAGTTAGCGCAATGCCTTTAAAGTGCTGGAGATCGGGACCTGGGTTCGAATCCCGCGCTATCTGTAAGGAGTTTGTATATTCTCCCCATTTCTGCACGGGTTTTCCACGGGGCTCCACTTTCTTCCCACCATTCGAAACGTACTTGGGATGGAGGCAAATTGGGTGTAAATTGAGTGGCATGGACTTGTGGGGTTAAATGGCATGTTACCGTGTGGCATGTCTAAATCTAAAAAGAAAATGAGAATTTGACACCCTTTATTACAAATTAGAATTAGCTCCTAAGAATTGTAGTTGTCCATCTGTAAGTCTGTCTGTCACTGATAGAGTAAAAGAAAATTTAAATTTAAAATTTTCAAATTTAGACTACAGGCCTTTCCGACCCACGAGCTCGTGCTACCCAAATACCCCAATTGACCTCCAACCCCTCTACATTCTGAAGGGTAGGCAGAAACCAGAACACCCAGAGGAAACCCATGCAGGCATAGGGAGAATGTACAAACTCCTTAAAGACAGTGTCAAATTCGAACCCACTGTAACAGCGTTGTGCTAACCGCTACACTACATTAACTGCCACCCATGGAAAGGATTTGAATTTCTTTACCCCCATGGAGGATGTCTGTGAGTATATAAAAATAACATCATCATCATCCTGTTCTCCTCCAAGCTCTAGCCTAACTTAAATCAGAATCAGTATCTGAATTTATTGTTATGAATGACCCAAAATTCGTTGTTCTGAGGCAGCATTGCAGTCCAAATAATGCAAAAAGTTGCATTTAAAAATAAATAAATTAGTGTAAAAATAAAAGAAAGTGAGGTAGTATCTGTGTTTCATTGTCCGAACAGAAATCTGATGGCAGAGGGGAAGAAGCTGTCCTTGTGCCCTAAGTGCTCATCTTCAGGCTCCTGTACCTCCTTCCCGATGGTAGTAGAGCGAAGAGGGCATGGCCTGGGTGGTGTTGGTGGTGGTGGGATCCTTAAGGATAGAGGTTCCTCTCTTAAGGCACCACCTCTTGCACGTATTTGCATTTATTCACCATTATCCTTCTGGTACCTTAGAGTTCTATCAAACAGCATTTGTTTCCTCACCATATAGACTGCAGTTATTCAAGAAGAGTGAGAGCACTCAAAAAGCAACAAGGGATGGGCAATTATTGATATCTACAGCCCAAGCCTTGAGAGCGTCTTCAGCAAACTGCTGCTGAGGATTTGGAAGTGGTTGACCAGAACAATATGTTCCACGCAGGAAAGAGTTAAAATGTGAAATGATAAGGTAAGAAAAGAAGTCAATATAGCATGAATGTGTGATGCTATGTCCCATTGAATGAAACTGGAGCTGTGAATTTTATAGGTCTCTCTTTACTTTGGGGAGGAAAAGCATTAGACCCAATCTGGATTCAGCTATGACAGGTCTAATGCCTGGGGTGAGATTTTATTACGAGGTTGTGTAAACACAGCAGATTCAATACCCCAGTGGATGATTGTTATAATTTCCTAAAAGTATTGTTTCATCCACAATGGTGAAAAGGGTCTGAAGTTCAAAGACAATCACTCGTCACTCAATCAGGAGTGAGACCTGTTTCTCAGGCATCTTGCTCCATGTTTACAGAGGCAGTCTGTGGCTGATGTGCTGTGTTCCTCTTACCTCCTGACTGCTTTAGCAGACACTGGGAGAGAAGAAAATGTAACCCTTTGAGGACTGCACTGGCATTTCATCCCTGAAGTCATGTTCCACTCGCCTTCACCCTCAACTACAGATTGCTTCGACAAAGGCCAAACACAATTCCTGCTGCTCTCGAACACTGCTCCCTCTCTCCTGCTCCCAAGCACGTTTTCCCCTCTGTAATTCCTGCTGCTTCCAAGCACGGTTTCCCCTCTGTAATCCCTGCTGCTTCCAAGCACCGTTTCCCCTCTGAAATCCCAGCTGCTCCCAAGCACTAATCCCTCTCTCAAGTGCAAACCTCTCCCCATCATTCATCAGCCTTTTTCTCTTCTACCTTCCCACCTGCACCTGTCAGTCTGTTCTCCTCTCCCTGCCCCTTTATCCTTCCTCTCCTCTCCTTCATCCCTCTCTCCACCTTTTTATTCAGGCACCTGCCTGCTGTTTGGTCATATATTGATGAAGGGCTCAAGCCCCAAACATTGATTACCCTAACTTCGTATTGATGCTACATGACTTGCTGAGTTTCTCCAACACACTTGTGTATTGCACTGGTCCTGTAAACACGATGTTTACCTCTAATAACAATTAACTGGCCAGGAACAGCATCGGGAAAACTGTAAGCAGATTTTCGGGAAGAATACTAAAAGAGATTTTTAAATGGTGGGGAACTATTGAAGTGAACAAGGAAGTGTGGAGAAGCTGGGCAAATGCACTGGAGAAACTCAGCAGGACTCCCAGGATCGATAGGAAGTTTTTGGGCCTGGCCTCTTCATCAGGTAAATATCAAACTACTGAATGCTGCTGCGTGGACAATTATCAGTGCAGAGGATCGTGAGCTACTCTTTTTTTACTTAAGTAGTTGAGTAGAAAAGTGATAGATTGAGACTAATCTGGGAAAATAAATGCAGCAGGAGGAAAACTTGGAAATTCTGACTTAATTCCCTCTCTATGGTGTACATAATGGGGGCAAAGATTCAAGAAAACTGACAATTTCTTCCTTTTTAACCAGTTTGGGATGTGGGGCGGGTGGGGGGTGGGGGGGGGGCAGCGATGTTGGGCAGATAGAGCTAGGCCAAGGCTGCTCCACAGTGCTGTAAATTTCCATCATTCCATAATTTTTTTGCTTCCTCTGCGCTCCATCCCCTTACCTGCTTCCACCTGCCATCTATCAGTCTCTGTCTCACTCCTTCCTCTCTTCCATTCCCCAGCAATTTCCCTCTGCACTCCTGATGCGGGGACTCAACCCAAACCATCGACCATCCCTTTGCCTCCCTGAACCCACTCAGTTCTTCCAGTGGTTCGTCTTGAGCGCCAGGTTCCAGCATCTGCAGGCCCTCCTATCCCCAGCTGCGTGAATCTTCTCTGATAAACAGGAAAGAGAATGGGCCAAGGTCCCACCATAAAACTCATCGCAAGAACTTTCAAAGCTGCTCAGCATTCACAAGCAAATTACTGCAGATGCTGAAAAATAGAAATAAAACAATAAATTCTGGTAACAGTGATATTTGTGCAGAATAATTAGTGATAATGTTTCAGATCAAAGCCTAACTCAATTTCTCTCTTCGCAGATGATGTCTGATCTGTTGATTCCTTTGTCATGCTCTGCACTTATTTCAGTGAGAGCATAACTAACTTTGTGCACTTCCCCACTTAACCCCCCCCCTCCCCATCCCTGTCCGAACTATTGATCTCATTTTGAGATCATTGATTTTTAGAGCTGATAGCTTTGTGAAGTAGAAAAATCCAAATTATTCACCACTTCCTGGGAGAAATTCCTCCACAAATCACTTCTACTAACCCAAGACCAAGATTATAGAATATTGGAAATTTGCAGTACAGTAGAACCTATTCATTCTATTGGCGCCAAGCCAACGAAAGATGCACCTGAGTGTTAAACTAATTTTCCAACCTTTATATCCTTATCTCTTCAAGTTATAGTCTTTCAAGAAATCATCCTGGTATTTGTAAAGCAGCCTTATCAAATCTTGTTGCAATCTTAGACTTCAGACGAGTACTCCAGCCCCCTGCTACTTTCATCTTCCTAAATGATGGACTTGCATTTTAGTTTGATGATTAAGATTCAAGATTCTATTTATTGTCATGTGCACAAAATTTGTTTCCCTTTGTTTGCCCTGTAAAGGCACGCAGTCACCACTTGTCCAGCACTCCTATCCAGATGAGAAAGAGGAAACAAAATAGAGTCCCTTCGGAGACATTAAGTGTCTGTGGATCAAGACAAGTTTAATGCCATCTGATTGCACAAGTATGACCTGACGAAACAGCGCTCTCTGGTCCTCATCTGTTGCTAATTTTTCCGATCTACTAAAACTTTCATCACAGCTTCGACTTTCCATTCCTGTCAACAACTTTCTTTCTGCTATGAGCTGACCCGAAATGCAGACCAGCCTCAAATAACTGCAATCTTTTACTTTCCTGCCTTAGCTAATAGACGAAAGCATCCTGAATTCCTAGTTTACGCCTTGCCTGACTCCTGTGATTCTGAGGCCTTGGTGTAGCTGACCCAGATAAAAGAAATGTGTCTATCACGACCAAGGGCTGGTCATGGTAGTCAATGGGGGAGGAGGTTGGTGGATCTGGGACCGAATGTGCACTGGGTTTGATTAGGTAGTAAAATACGAAAGTCTGCAGACATAATTCTGGTGAAACTCAGCAGGTCAAACAGTATTCTTTATGCAGCAGGGATAAAGATAAATAACCAAAGTTTCTGGCTTGAACCCTTCACCAAGGTATGAATAATATGTAGGCAGGTGCCTGAACAAAATGGTGGAGGGGCAGGGGGAGGAGCACAGTCCTGAAGGCAGGAAGTTATGAGTGGATAAGAGGGAGAGGGAACACCGGCAAGCAGGAAGAGGAGAAATGGCTCTGTGAATGGAGAGAGAAAGGATGGAGAGCTAGAAGAATGAAGGGAAAGGGAAAGGGAATGGAGAGAGAAAAGAGAATAGGTTAGCAGAAACCAGAGAATTTGATGTTAATGCCATCTGGTTGGAGAGGGCCCAGACAGAAAATTCAGTGTTGCTCCTCCAATTTATGAGTGGTCTGGGTAGGACAGTACGAGGCCATGGACAAACATGTCGGCAAGGGAGTGGGGCACAGAATTGGATGATATGATCATCTATCATCAGTTCCTCTTGACAGAACTGTTTTTGTACCTGATCAGCCATCCACTGATCTCCTCCATACATGACCTAATGTCTTGAGTAGGGCACAGGGCAGATTGATGGTTAGTGTTGGCCTCGGCATTGAGTTGGGTCTGTGGTCAGATAAGGCATACATTTTAGGAGGCCTATGGCGAGGCTCGTAAGGTTTGATAAGGTTTGGCAAAGATCTCGGGAGGAGCTTGCAAATTGGATCCTCGTGGATATTGAAAAAGGCTATTTGAGGAGCTGGTTGAGAAATGGGTGGCTGGAAGGGATCAGAAGCTTCCAGATTATGGGATTACAGCAACATTTCTGGGTGGTGCCAAAAATGAGGTCAAGATTTTAGGTCATGATTGAGAAAGATTGCATTTTTGTTCGGGATTTGTGTGAGCCTTGGAAAATCATAAACAAAATATTTTAAAAAGTATTTTGATCATGGAGAATTGAGGAGGAGATTGGTGGATGGATACTCAGTTGTGCTGAGATGGGCTGATAAAATGACTGGTCATATGGTTAGGCTTCTTGAGTGCTTGAAGAATACAAAAAATGACCCAGAAACAATTTTCAGTGCATTTTTCTTGCTTATGTTTGCAAAGGAATGCAGTTAGATTGATGGGAATGGCAAGTATACTGTCAGAAAATAAGCAGCACTGCACATTGAGAGGAAGAATAGTGAAAGAGGATGTTAAATGGTGAATGTTTAGTAAATACTAGTGCACAGGGCACCAGTTGATAATATCTGCAACATTCGTTAATATTTGGGTGAGTAGGTAGTAGATGAATGATGATCTAGTAACAGGACGTGCAGGGTTGGGGAAGGAGTTGGGAAATGAAACTGTTGAGATTACTCTTGCAATGAATCACCGCAAGCCCGGAAGGCCAAGCCCCCTCTCTGCCTCAACAATTCCATGACTCAGCCCAAGAACTACATTCAGGATGGTGTGATGATACACGTACTAGAACTACTACCTCATAGTCCCAGTGCTCAAAGTTTAATTCTGGCGCCGTTTATGTGAATGATCTCCCTGTAAAGGCATGGATTTCCCCTGGGAGCACTGGTTTCCCACCTCGAGCCCCCCCGCACATCCAAAAAATGGATGGGTTGGTAGGTCAATTGGATACCTGGTAGTGGCAGTACAGTTAGAGCAATGGTTAGTGCGACGCTGCTACAGCGGCAGCAACCAGTGTTCAAATCCGACGCTCTCTATTCTCCCTGTGTCCATTCTCTCTGTGTCTGCGTGAGTTTTCACCGGGTGCTCTGGTTTCCTCCCACAATTCAAAATCATACTGGGGTTGTAGGTCATTTGGGTGTCATTGGATGGCACGGGCTCAAGTCTAAGTGCTTTTTAAAAATCTAACGATGAGAGGAGTTGATTTGAATCTGGGGTGAATAAATTGGATTGGGGTAGAATTAGTATAAGAGGAGTGGCTGGTCAACATGGCCTTGATGGGTTGAAGGGCCTCCTTCTGCACTGTATGACTCTCATGAGGGAAACTGCTCATGGTAATGATTGATATTCAGAGGGAATACACAAAGAATTACTGCAGCAACTTGACAAGTCAGACAGTATCCATGATTAGAGATGGTCAGTCAATGTTTGGGTTTGGACCCTTTAGTGTTCCTCAGCAATTCTTTGTCCATTCAAGATTCCAACATTTGCAACTTTGTGTTTTTCTATTCAGAGGAAATAGGTACCCTTGCATATTAATCTGGGAACTAGGTATCGGGCAATCATGGAGCCTGCAGATGCTGGAGCACAAGAGCAACGCCCAAAAGTAAAAACACAAAACCAGAGAAACTCAGCAAACTGTAGCAAAGATAAAGATACATAACCAACGTTTCGGGCCTGAGCCCTTCATCAAGGTATGAGCAAAATTTAGGTAGGCTTCTGAACAAATAGTGGTGGGGTGGGGAGGGGCAGGGGGGAGAGCACAGTCCCAGAAGCAGGGAAGAAACAAGTGGATAAGGGAGGGAGGGCACACCAGCAAACAAGGGGAGGGAGGATGACTCTGTGATTGGAGAGGGAAGGGGGTGGAGGGCTGAAGGAATGAAGACAGATTGATGGGGAAGAAAGGGAGAACAGAGAGTAGACCAGTAAAAACCGGAAATGCCTGTCTGCATTTTGTTCAGGTGCCTGCCTACATTTTGTTCAAAACTCGAGCCCAAAATGTTGGTTACGTACCTTTATAGTCACATTACACTTGGTTCCCTAACCCTATCTCGGCTGCACCATTTCATCAGATGCAAGGATCGACAATGAGATAGACAACAGACTCGCCAAGGCAAATAGCGCCTTTGGAAGACTACACAAAAGAGTCTGGAAAAACAACCAACTGAAAAACCTCACAAAGATAAGCGTATACAGAGCCGTTGTCATACCCACACTCCTGTTCGGCTCCGAATCATGGGTCCTCTACCGGCACCACCTACGGCTCCTAGAACGCTTCCACCAGCGTTGTCTCCGCTCCATCCTCAACATCCATTGGAGCGCTTACATCCCTAACGTCGAAGTACTCGAGATGGCAGAGGTCGACAGCATCGAGTCCACGCTGCTGAAGATCCAGCTGCGCTGGATGGGTCACGTCTCCAGAATGGAGGACCATCGCCTTCCCAAGATCATGTTATATGGCGAGCTCTCCACTGGCCACCGTGACAGAGGTGCACCAAAGAAAAGGTACAAGGACTGCCTAAAGAAATCTCTTGGTGCCTGCCACATTGACCACCGCCAGTGGGCTGATAACGCCTCAAACCGTGCATCTTGGCGCCTCACAGTTTGGCGGGCAGCAACCTCCTTTGAAGAAGACCGCAGAGCCCACCTCACTGACAAAAGGCAAAGGAGGAAAAACCCAACACCCAACCCCAACCAACCAATTTTCCCCTGCAACCGCTGCAATCGTGTCTGCCTGTCCCGCATCGGACTTGTCAGCCACAAACGAGCCTGCAGCTGACGTGGACTTTTTACCCCCTCCATAAATCTTCGTCCGCGAAGCCAAGCCAAAGAAGACACTTGGTTCCATGAGAAGGGTTCTTCCCTCAGCAGTCTGGTAGATCGACTCTAATAGCCATATAAAATAAAGAATAAGGACATAATTAAAGAGTAGACAGTTGCAAAAGGGAAAAAGGATCAATTAATACAAAGCAATGCAGCATGAGATCATCGGTTTGAGGTTCATTCAGAATCCAGGTGGCTGGGGTGGGGGGGGTGGGAGGGGAAAGAACCTGCCCTTCACCAAGTTGGCATGTTTTGCATGTGAACATTCTCCCCTATGGGAGGAGGGAAAGGAGAGCGTGCCCATGCTGCTACGGGTCCTTTGGGATGTTAGCTGCATTTCCCATAAATGCCAGTCCATAAATGATGGGATGTATGAGGGGCCTGTCTTTACTTTGTAGACATTAACAGCAAGTCTTAAATTCATGTCCGCTACTCTAATTTATGGGAAACAAATTCATTGATCTGAAATGTTTCTCACTTGCTTCATTGAACTTTCAAACTAATCAAGCTCATTTGAAATAAATAACCAACAACTATTATTATTGCAACAATAAAATAAAATTTTGCTACTTACTTTCTTAACAGCAACCATATATTTCTAAGTGATTTACAGGACAATTAATACAGTACTTTTAAGGTTCCTTCAACATATATAGATTTTACTTTAATCAGATAGCCCCATGCTTCTGTTCCAATTGAAAATCACTTGGCAACTTGACTATGCATTTGACAGGCAAAAGCTGCCATTCTTTTTTTTTTGCTGGCTCCAGTCTGGCTCCTTCCTGCTGGTTAATAGAGGACAGAGACTACTAACTGCTTCCTAAATATCATCAATGCACACTGTAAATTTCCACTCCCCTAGGCGTTCCTGAGTCCTGTCCTTAACCTCCAGTCACAAGCAGCGAGCCTTCTCTCTGCCCTGCCCTGTATCCTATTGTCCAACCATTTTCTCAGAGGTCATACAATGCTATTTATTCTCCATGCCTATTTGCTTGGAGAAGTCAATTCTGCAATCAGTTCTGCCGGTTTCATCAGGAACAAGCTACCAAGGCATTAACAAAAATCACAAAATCCCTCAATCTTGTCACTCCTATCACCAGTAGGAATCAAAACGGTCGACAGTTGCTGGTTCCTGCTAATGGCCATTTCATAAATGAAAAGATCATTCACAGATGTTTATGTTCTGCCCATCTGTAGTGTGGAGAATATTGATTGTCACGTGACCCTACCAGCAACTACCTAGTCAGAAGTCACATCTCCTGTCAACCACCCATTGTTGCACACCTGATCATCGGCCCCTTTAATCACCTAGTGATTACATGGGCCGGACATTTCAACTTACTCTACTATTAAGTCCACCATGAGGAGAAGCTCTTTCTCTTTCGCTCTTTGGCCCAGAGACGAACCCTGCTTCCCAGGTCCCGATCTGTGGACAATGCTGGAAGTCGTTGGTAAGGTATGCACTACAAAGGGATCGGGGCTGTTCTCTATTGTTACAGTGGGGTGTTGCTAGCATGTGAGCTGTGCCCACATTATACAAGGTGGGTAGTGTTCAGTAGGTTTTGGTTGTGATATAAGTCCATACAAACAGTTGTTAGTGTCAGTAATTACTGTATCCGATTGTTGTAACTGTGTTTGTATGTGTGCAAGCATTGCTATTATCTGTAGTGTTGAGTCTGATGTGACTGATTAGACTGTGTTGTGCGATTGAGAGTTCTACTGTAGTGTTATCCCGGTTGCGAACCCCTTACGTATGTTTCAATAAAGATCATTCCTGTGTTCAGCTTGTGCCCCGTCTCGTTGCTCTTTGAAGCCATCAAACTTATTTCCCATCCCACACAACACCATCCAATTCTTAATCCTCACTGCAATTATTCAGGATTTCCTAAATCCTCTGATAAACTCAAACTTCACTCCAGAGACCAGCATAACGAACTGTCACTCCCAATTCTACGCATCTCACTATTGTTAACATCTCTTCGGTGGAAACATCTATGAAGGAAGAAATGCTGCTTCTTATTAACTAATTGAAGTTAAAGCCTTATAATCATAACATAATCTTCCTGGCCCCAAAATATCTTTTAGCAAAATAAATTATTTTGAAATGGTTTTTTTTACCATCAGAACAATGGTATATTTGGGACTGTATAATCTATTTTAACATTAGTTGAGGGATGAATGTTGGCCAAGACTTTGCAAAAAAAAAACAACTCTGCTTCAAAAATGGTCTCATGAAATCTTTTATGTCCAACCCAAAAGGTTGTGGTCCACAAAAGTTCAGCATCTCCAATGGTGCATCATTGCCTCAATACACTGAATGTCAGCTTACATTTGACCATATTTTTATTATCTAGCATGGATGTAGCCATTTGACCTCTTGTGAAATTGTACACTTATATGGACATTAAGTAGGAAATAAGTCAAAGCAACTGTTAAAAAGGCAAACCTCTTTCAAAGGAGTGAAAGGAGATTTGACATGCTGTCGAATCTATCAAACTTCTACAGACACGCTGTGAGAAGGACACTGACTGGTTGCATAACGGCCTGGTTTGGAAGTCCAATTGCTGAGAAACATAGTAGACTGCAGAAAGTGACAGACCTAGTCAAGTCCATCACAGGCGTTGTATAATCTATTTTAATATTAGTTGAGGGATGAATGTTGGTCAAGACTTTGTATTTAACCAAGACCTCTTATCATTGCCTCAAGAAGGCAGCAACATCATAAAGGATTCTTTTCACCCCTCTTCATGCTATTAATGTATGGTCCAGTGATCACTGAGGGATCAGAAGGCGAGTACATTTAAGTTCTTGGGAGTCACTATCTCAGAGAATCTTTCAACATACAAAAAGCACGTCAGCACGTCTACTTCCTCGGAATTTTGAGGAGGTTTGGCATGACATTGGAAACTCTGGAAAATGATTACAGATGTGTGGTGGAAAGTGTGCTGACCGGCTGCATCACGGTCTGGTGTGGGTACACCAATGCCCCTGACCAAAAAGCCCTGCAAAGGGTAGTGGACACAGCCCAGGACATCATGGGTAAAACCCTCTCCACCACCAGCAAGGAATGCTGCTGTTGGAGAGCAGGAGTAATCATCAAGGATCCACACCACCCAGCACACACTCTGTTCTCACTGCTACCATCAGAAAGAGGTATCAGTGCCACAAGACTTGCACCACCAAGTTCAGGTACAGCTGCTCTCCAGCATCAGACTCTTCAACAACAAACTCAATCAGGGATTTATTTAAGGACACTTACTTTTGTACTTTATTGGCTTTTTTCTCTCTCTGTATTGGGCAGTTTGTTTACATTTCTTTATTTGTCTACATGTGTACGCACAGTCAGTTTTTTTTGTACTACCAATAAGTGGCAATTCTGCCTCACCTGCAGGAAAAAAGAATCTCAGGGTGGTAAGTGATATCATTTATGCTCTCTGACAATAAATCTAAATCTGAATCTGAATGAAATCAGATATCCCTTGGGATAAAGTTGGCAGCTTTGACCAACTCTTTTTAATTGATCATTCCAGAGTATCCACAGGGATGGATGGCTGACAATCAATGGATTGGGCTCAACTGTAATGCTCTTCTTTGTGAAAAGCCTTCTGGTGTTCACTCTTCAGTCTCGGAGATGGAATTGCCCTCTGCTTGAGTTATAGATGGATATCCAACATCTTTTGAAAGAGAAAACAAATTAGTAAAGCCAAAACCACAAAGTGAATCAAAATTACTCAGGTGCCTGATCTCATTTTGTGGTTTACCAACAGAATGACTTCATATAATGCCAAAGAGCCACCATTAATGTTTTTTTTTTGAAGCACAATAATCAATTCTAATTTTGACTGATTTTTTTTGTACAAGTATTGCACTGGATTACTTAATGCAGAAAAGCCATATTTTTCTCAAGGGTGAGGTGAGTCTGAGCTGATATTTATAAGAAGGAATGTGATCATCTCAGCAACCACAGGCTGAAATGTGGGTGAGAGAACATTTGTATTTAACCTCCAATATTTACCATGTTTGAGATCGTGGAGGAGCTTTAGATTAAGTACCTGTGTTGTAGTGCAGCTCGTGGGGTTGCTGGTGTTCTACAAGATGTTCCTACTATGTTTAAACCTTATAAATTCCACCAAAGTTGGAGAATCGATAAAATCCTCAATTAATGCAATTGGTTGGGGCATCATCCCGATCTCAACCTCTTCCACAACTTAGATTTCTTTGACTCAAAAGGTCAACGGGGAATCTCTTAGGCTGAGTTCAGTGACATTTACGATAAGTGAGTGAGTTAATTTCTGCCAATATTCTTCTTGTTGACTGAGAACTGATGTAAGTTACACAAAACACAAGTGGGGACATTGGGCAGAACAGTTTCCAACTCATCTGAGTTGGTCGGCAAGGTAGCATATCTGATTATGTTCCCTTCTTTGGCAAGCACATGATGAATAGCCACTTGGGACAAAGTACCATTAAGCAATCTGTGTCTAAGTTACAACAAAGTGTCTGTAATTTATTGATGCAACAAACATGAATTACTTTCATTTATGTGGTGTTTTAACATGCCAAATATGTCCCAAGGCATTTTTGTGGAATGTCATCAAACAATAACTGGCAATGTGCCAGCTCAGGACATATTTATACAGGACCAAAAATTTAATCAAACGGCTATGTTTGCAGATGGATAAATAAGGAAGGGAAAGAGATTTGGGAAGGGAATTCCAAAGCTTGGGCTCTTGACTGTTGAAAGTACGACAGCTAAAGATGGAACAATTACATTCAGAACTGAGACAGAATTAAAAAGAAAAATCACAATCCTGGAGGTTATGATTTGGAGGAGATTATGAAGAAGAAGGAGGAAAAAGCCACTGAAAGGGACAAGAATTTTAAAATCAAGTCATTGCTTAACTGGGAGTCTCAGAGGAATCAGCGAATTGAACTTGCTGTGTGACTTAGGATGCAGGGTATTCTCAGTTTACAAGGTAGATCATCCTTGAATTCATTGACATAGTCGATTCTGGAAGGTTGAAAAGAATAGATAATTGTTTCACCAGTGAATAAAGTGAGCCAGTGGTGGCCAGGGACTGTTATGGAAGTAAACTAATACATTCTCGACAAACTCCACAAGAGCTGGGAGCAGCAGCTGCTTTACACATTTCAAAAGAATTGAGACATATGCAACACTCAAAACTGTCATCAAAACTTAAATGATTAACCAGAAACAAAAGAAATTATGACAAAAGGACAGAATTACCTAAAAGTAAATGAAAATCTGCATTAGATCATGCAGCTTGGGTAGACCCCAGCCATCTTGTTCTCAAAGATTTGAATGAACTACTTTTTTTCCTCCCTTTCATTTCAGAATTCTGCTAAATGCATAGGATTCATGTGCCTTCTTGCCGTAACTTTATCCAACTTCTTGTGGAGCCCATAGCAAGTATCAAAACATTGCTCATTTTCGAAGAGGCATTGTAGCAAAATCTGATACCCACTGCTCACCATATCTCAATCCACCCTCACACGCTGAATCCTCACATTCCAAATGGCGACACTCAACTAAATTCCCCTTCATTCCTGTTCATATCAAAAACCCCAAGATCAAAATGACTATTCAATGACTGTGATAGCCAATGAGAGATCTGCTCTAGAACCTTAAATTTAGTGAGTTTGAACTTATAATCATGACTTGTCTATTTCAAGATTTCAATTGACAAGACAGGGGAGAGTGTTTTAAACCAACCATTCTCAATGGGGGCCCTACAACTCCCCACGCCCTCTGGTGTGGGGGGGTGGGGGGATGGTACATTTAAGTAAAAGCCTTGTTTTCTTTTCACCTGACATAACATGTGTTTTTTTTTTATGGAGAGAGATAAAGAAGAAACCAAAACTTGACTGCTTCATGCGGAAGGGGACCCATAAAATTTGAGCAGTCATAAGGAGGCCATAGCCAAAGAAAAAGGTTGAGAATGGCAAATGTAAACTGAAGATGCAGGAATTTCTCACAGTCGTGAATCTTGAATCTTTAGCTCAGAGGGGTGTTGAGATTCTGTCACTTCATTTTAAGAAGAGGTAGATACATTTTTCAAAGATATTCGACAGTTTCTTTCCTGCTGTGATCGCACTCTTTAATGGACCTCTCATTTGTATCAGTTGACGCCTTCCACTGTTTGAACAACTTTTTCCACCCTGCTGCACTTTGTCCTGAAATGCTATTCACTGCACACTTTGACTTACTGTAACATTGAGTTTTGTTTTATTATTGCATTACCTGCTGGACTTAAATATGAGTTGACTTGCCTGGATAGAGTGCAAAACTACTTTGGTACCTGTGACAATATGCAATTAATTCAATTCAAAATTTCCATGGGAAACCAACGCAGAGGAAGAGTTGAGGCCTGGGTCTGATTAGCCATGATCATATTTAATAATGGGGGAATGTCTACAGGTTCTACAACTTCTGCAGGTGTACCGTGGAGAGCATTCTGGCTGGTTGCATGACTGCCCGGTATGGAGGCGCTAACTCTCAGGAAAAGAATAAACTCCAGAGGGTTGTTAATTCAGCCTGCGACATCACAGGCACCAGACTTTACTCCATCGAGGACATCTACATGAGGCGGTGTCTTAAAAAAGCAGCCTCTATCCTCAAAGATCCCCCACCACCCAGGCCAGGCTCTCCTTAATCTGCTACCATTGGGGAAAAGGTACAGGAGACTAAAGACGAGCACTCAGCGACACAAGGACACCTTCTTTCCCGATGCCATCAGATTCCTGAATAATAATTGAACCAAAGACACTGCCTTACTTTTTGTGCTCTATTATTTATACATTTTTATAGCAAGATGGTTATAATATGAATGTTTACACTAGGATTGCTGCCGCAAAACATCGAATTTCATGACTTGTTCAGGATAATAAATCCTGATTCTTATCTCCAGGACTCTAGTGGTTCACTCCTGGTTTCTGTTTATTTTGTCTTGTATTGTGTTCTCAACAAATTGCATATTTGGAAGTTATTTCGCTAGAACTCCGGCTGCTGACCAAGTTACTTAATCACTATGTCATCTTTTCTATCCTTCAAGACCCACCTCATGCCCCCAGCTCTATCCTTATCCTCTGTACCAATCTCCACAAACCCCAACTGACCCGATGACATCACCAATTTCCCTCCCCCCCCCCCACCTTGTCTCTGAGGTACTGCCTTCCTATGACTGAATTGAACCCCACCATCACACAAAGGCTCTAATCGGGCTTCTGGCTACCACTTCTCTCTTCCAGCTTCATTCCTACATTTTCTTATAAAGTTCAAATTCATTATCATCTATTTGAACATATGCAAACAAATGAAACAGCATTTCTCCAGACCACACTCAGTGCACAAGACATAATAATCACACATCTATAAAAATAATATACCAATATGTATAGTTATTTTGGAATCATTTACTTATATTCATTTACAAGAGGCTCAAGTTACAAGACACTGTTCATCAATCTTACAGCCTAACACAAGAAGCTATTTCCCAGCCTGGCAGTCTTGATTCTAATGCTCCTGTGCCTCCTTCCTGATGGTAGTGGGTCAAAGATGCTGTGTAATAGATGGTAGGGATCCTCAATAGCTCTTTGAGCTCTATTTAAGCAATGTTCTCAGTGAATGTCATGTTTGGCATAGCGGCTATAGCAATGTCGTTACAGCCCCAGCAACCTGGGTTCAAATCTGACACTGTCTGTAAGGAGTTTGTACATTCTCCCCGTGTCTGTGTGGGTTTCCTCTGAGTGTTCTGGTATCCTCTCACCTTTCAAAACATATAGGTGTTGTAGATCAATTGGATGTAATTGGGTGGTACGGGCTCGTGGCCCAGAAGGGCCTGTTATCATGCTCAAATAGAGGAAAGGGTGACCCCAGTGATCTTCTCAGCCATTTTGATGATCCTTTGTATTGACTTGCAGTCTGATGTTTCACAGCTATCATACCACACAATGATGTAGCTAGACAGGGACAGGACACCCTCAATTGTGCTTCTGTGAAATGCTGTCATGATGGGAGTCAGTAGCCTTGCCCTCCTCAACCTTCTTAGAAAGTGTAATTCCTCTGGCTTGAGCACAGTTAAAAGCAGAAACATCAAAGCATTCCACAATATCTTGATTTATTCTTTATGCCCACAATGAGACCTAATTACATACTTACACCAGTACAGGCTACGGGATGGTCAAAAAAATGAGTAACCCAAACATCTCCTCTCTGACCAGGACATACCTCGTTACCTTATGCAGCCATGAAATAAAGAAAAATAACAGCCTTCTAAGGAAATGTAACATCATACAAGAGCCTGTGAAAGTGGCTGCAAATACACTGTAGTTTTAAGTATTAATCTTTCCTAGGGCTAGTAAAAGTTCATCTGAACTAATAAATGCTATTTTAACACCAATTCAAACACTTTAACAGTTAAATTTAGATTTTAGACATACAGCACCGTAACAGTTCCTTCTGGCCCATGAGCACATGCTGCCCAATAACACCCAATTGACCTACAATCCCTGTATATTTTGAAGGGTGGGAGGAAACCAGAGTACCTAGAGGAAACATGTGCAGACACCGGGAGAACAGCGCAGGCAGACAGTGCTGGATTCGAGCCCGGGTCGCTAGTGATGCAATAGCGTTGGGCTAACAGTGCTGTCCTTTTCTTACATAACACAGAATGTACTGCATATTCAATGCAATCAAAATCCTAATTCTATGAGCGTTTAGGCTGTTACTTAATCCTGCCTAAAATAAGGTATATTTTTATTTTGTGCTGCCAGTGATAAAATCAATTACAATGAACGAGCAGTGTGATTCCATGGAGCTACATCTCATCACCCTCCCACACCTATTCACATTGGTACCACATGCACCATGCTTGGCAAGCAGTTTTAAAAACTCTAACATAAAGATATTAAATAAAATAAACTGAAACTCGTATATTCTAAAAAATAACAAATATCTAACAGTGGATTTCAAAGCAGCAATTCAGCCTTGTGGTCTTACTGACATTCGTAAACTCCTCAAATTCTGTTCTGTGGTTTATGATATGAATTGGAGTCTTATAACTGGCTACCAGACATTCATCATTTTGTATATAATGCACCTGTTTAATGTCCATGCTGAAGAAGGTCATTACTGAGTAGTTGAAGGATTGGAGTGTCAGGTTGGGCTGGAAATGAGGAGACGTATGGCAGGATCAGCTGGCAAAGGCTTCAGTGCACAAGGCCAAGGTGTAACAGAGATGTAAACATCAGTGGGGCCCAGGTCTCACTTGGGACTTTGTTGCATTAATTACCTCTTCCAGAGTCAAAAGAAGGTTAGAACCTAAATTTTTAAGTGACTCCGCAGCTAAATGCTCAAGGCCTTTCCACAGGCACATCTGGATCATTGCAGAATATTCTCAATATGTTTGAATGAATTTAGCTCCAAAAGTGCTCAACCATGTGATTGAAGTAGAAACACAAAGCTGGAGAAACTCAGCAGGTCAAACAGTGAACTTTATAGAGCAAAGATAAAGATACATCACCAATGTTTCGGGCTTCAGTCCTTCATCAAGGTATGGAAAAAATGGAGGCAGATGCCCAAACAAAATGATGGAGGGGAGAGACATGGGGACGAGCACAGTCTGACAGGCAGGAGATAATAAGAGGATACGGGTGGGAGGGCACACCAGCAAGCAGGGGGAGGGGGGATGGCTCTATGATTGGAGAGGGAAGGGATGAAGAGCTGGAGGAAAGAAAACAGTGATGTCAGGAAGAGAGGGAGAATGGGGAGTAGGCAAGCTGAAACTGGAGAACTTGAAGTGTGCCCAGACAGAAAATTAAGTGCTGCTCCTCCAATTTTAGGGTGGTCTTGGTATGATAGTACATGAAGCCATGGATAGACATGTCAGCATGGGAGTGGGGAGCAGAATTGAAATAGTTGGCCACATCACTAACTAACACTCAAATTAAATTCACAGAATTGGCCAGGAAGTGCATAGTGGAAACATGGAAGTCTGACTCCCATCTACTCATGGATAGGTGGTCTTCAGAGATGAATAGCCGTGTCCCACTTGAAAAGATCACATGCAATCTCAGGAAGGGATATAACACCTTCCTAAAACTCTGGCAGCCTTATTTAGAGCATATAGTCACCTCACTGGCCCCAATATAGGGTTACGATCGCTACTGACTAGCCAGTAGCCCTCTGTAAAGATTTTAACACTGTGGTATTATCATGTCTCCATATGATTTACTGTACGCGCTGACAAGGGGATGCTTTTTTTGTATTTTTTTCCTTCATTCTTTCCCTGTTTAATAGGACATATAGAGGGGAGGGGTTCTCTTCATGCTTTGTATTTGGTATGATTGTTGATTGTTAAACATATTTAAAATGATAAATAAAATATTTCAAAAAAAATGGTTGGCCATAGCAAAATCCCTGTCATTGATGCGGACAGAGTGAAGGCCACAATCGGAACCCTTTTTGAACCCTGCTTACTTCATATGTAAGCACTGCCTCAAACTTTCACTCGTTCACAACCAGTGCACCATTTAAAAATGTGTGCAACTCCAAATATGCTCATCATTTACAAAACCAATGTTGCTTTCCAACGAGATCTTCCACACCGTGAAGTCCACGATCTAAGAGAATAAGGACATGTAGATGATGATGGGATCAACACATGGTCTGTCAATCCAATTTAGGCACTACACATCCACTTTCATCCAGAGTCCAGAAACAAAGTTGCTGTCTGTAAGGAATTTGTACATTATTCCCGTGTCTCCATGGGTTTCCTCCAGGTGCTCCACTTTCCTCCCACCCTCCCAGATGTACCAGGGTTGTAGATCAAATAGGCAGCAAGGGTTGTGGGCCAGCAGTGCCTGTTAGACTACAGTACGTCTAAATTAAAAAAATTAAGGCTGATAACACCCACATTTTATGAGAGGAAACAAAAGTAATAAAATTTTCATAAAGCTACCTGACTTTTGTTCATTGCCTGGTATTAGTGTTCTTGAGGGGAGGAACCTGCCATCTTTATTCATGTGACTCCAGGCCCACCAATGAAGGTAACTCTTATAAATTCCCCTTGATCAAAGCAACAGCTCAATTCAATAGTAATTAACCCCAGCAAACCCCTTCAATTCAGGGGCAATTTTGGATGGACCATAAGTGGAGTGAAAAATTAAAATCTGCAGATGCTGTGATTGTAGTCAGAACACAGAAATGCTGGAGGAACTCTTCCAGCATCCAGAGGAGGTGAAGATATATTACAGACATTTTGGGCCTGAGTGCTTCCACAAGGTATGAGAGATAAAAAGGCATCTGAATTAAAGGCTGGGGAAGGAAAGGAGGAAGAATTGGAGGGGGGCAGAGTACAGACCATTAGATAAAAGGTGTTCATTGGATATAATGAGAGGAAAGATGAGAATTGACTTTGACTCTGAGAAAGGAGCCAGAGGGAAAGGGGGGTGGGGGGGGAGAGAGAGAGAGAGAGAGAGAGAGAGAGAGAGAGAGAGAGAGAGAGAGAGAGAGAGAGAGAGAGAGAGAGAGAGAGCTGAGGGAAAGGTGACGGGGGAAGAAAATGGAAGTTTTAATTGAAACCGGAGAAGTTCATATTTAATGTCGTCTGGTTGGAGGGTGCCCAGTTGGAAGATGAGATCCTGTTCCTCCAATTTGCAGATGGTCTCAGTCCGGCAGCGCATGAGACCACAGACTGACATGGTCAGTACAGGAATGGGGTGGAGAATTGAAATGGGTGGCCACTGGGAGATCCATGCTATGGCAGGGAACAGAGTTGACATGCTCAACAAAGCGATCTCCCAGTCTGCGCCCTGCACAGAGGAGACCAAGACACAAGCACTGGATGCAGTAGCTGACCCCTGCAGATTCACAAGTCAAGTGCTGCTTCATTTGGAAGGACTGTTTGGGGCCCTGAATGGTGGTGAGGGAGGAGGTGTGGCTGCAAGTAGAGCATCTGCTGCAGTCACAAGGGTAGGTGCCAAGGGAGTGATTGGTGGTGAGGGAGGAGTGGATGAAGGTTAATGCATGAAGTATTAAGACAATAGATGTTGATCAGTTGCTGAGACATGAATAAAGACAATTCCGATCAAAGTACTGGGCAGGGTTGAGACTGCCTACAATCCACCTCTCTTCGTGTCTCATGCCTGGTCAAACACAACAAGCTGGAAGCCAGATGTGCAAACTTCTCCTGCGTGACTGGATCTCCACTGAGCCCAGCAGTGGATCACGGATCCATTGAAGAAAGGAGTTGGATGCAGTTTGCATCTGGTCCTCAGCTTCCTGGCAAAATGTGCAGGGATCAAAGTTCATGTTAGTAAGTGGTTTACATGTTTGGCTTAATTATTTGCCAGCATTTAAAGATATTTTAAGTAAATGTAATTTATTTGCTATACCATTTATTTTTACTTTCATTAATTATTTAAACTAATTGAAACAGTTTTTACAAAATAGTCTCCAGAGCTTTTTACAGTGGCAAGCTGTTAAGGCTAGTGTGTCCCCTGGGGATATGAGTCTGAGAATTGTTATATACATAGGTAATTTGCACAGATGCATCAGCATCTTACTTGCTGCAGCCACACAGGTAAGATGTACCAACGACAATAGCATAAATTTAATTACACAATATGCCATGAGATAGAAAAAGAGAGGGGCCTGTTCACATTTCAAAGCCTGGTCTATCTCTCTGAATGCCTCTCGAGTACAGAGGATCGTCTCAGTCAGCTCTCCGAAACAGGGACAGGTTAGTTTAGGTGGGTGAACAGTAAGTTTGGGCGATAAGAGCTTAGAGACAAAAAAAATCAACCCAACATTAAATCAAAAGAAAGGGCGGTAGGGTTGGCATAGAAGTTAGCGTGACGCTATTACAGTGCCATCAACCAGGGTTCGAATCTGGTGCTGTCTGTAAGGGGTTTGTACATACTTGCTGTGTCTGCATGGGTAATCCCCCCGGGAGCTCCGCTTTTCCTCCCACCCCTTCAAAACATACCATGGGTTGTAGGTCAATTGGGTGTAATTGGGCGGCATGGGCCCATGGGGCAAAAGGGCCTGTTTCCGTGCTGTATGTCTAAATTTAAATTTTAAAAATAAAAGCGTACAGTAAATTTCCAAAAACACCACCTCCTCCAGCTCCTTTCTTGCCAAGCAGGCTGACAGACACAGAAAGGCAAAGGATTAAATACATTCCTTTTAATAAAGAGAGAAACAAAAGCAAAAGCAGAAACCCCATGACCTGATGTAACCTGTTGGAAAAAAGCACCCACCCAAAAATGGAAATAAATGCACCATCTCCTGGATAACAGGAAGTGTTCCTATTTATTGCCACTTTCCGGATGACCACAAACATTGGTTTAAAAATTACATTTCCCCCAGGATTGGCAGTCACCAGCTACTTCAGTAAGTTCCTTCAATTGTCCTTTTCATTCTTTTTATAGTTTCCCTGTTAACTTCACAGCGCAGAGGATGTCTGAAGCTAGAAAGTGCTCAATGCAACATATCTTTAAAGTAACTCACTGAGAACTGGATAGTACCAGAATCCTGTTTTGAAGTTTCTATTTGGAAGATTGTCATTATAAATTTGATTACATTCCAAAGTTATTCTGATGCTTTTTGCCACATCAGTTGCAATAGTTTAATGTGGTGGAAATAAAAGGACCAGGATGGTCTAGTTGGGGTAGCGGTTAGTGCATAGCCTTTACAGTGCCAGCGATTGGGACCAGTCCTGGCTTTGAATCCCGCGCTGTCTGTAAGGAGTTTGTTCTCCCCGTGTCTGTGAGGGTCTCCAGGGGCTCCGATTTCCTCCCACCCTTCAAAAACCAGGGTGTAGGCTAATGGGGTTTAAATTGGGCGGCACGGACTCATAGGGCCAAAATGGCCTGTCACAGTGCAGTATGTCTATTTTTTTTAATTTAAAATGTGATCACGTAGCACTTACAATTGAAAGTGAACTTTTCTTGGAATGAGGCGCGATTATTTCTGTCAACAAGAAAATTTGCAGACGCTTGGGTCTAGTGCACAACACAAATGTGCTGGAGAAACTCAGTAAAATTATTTCAAGTTTATTTCTGTATCATTTCACACATCTCTGGAAATTCAACTCAGCACATCATCTGAGTCATATCTGAGTGGCTGGCCAGATGCACATAAAAAGATATCAATTACTCCCCCCACCCCACCCCTTGTGGGACCATATCTGGAATATCATGTGCTTTTCTGATGTCTCTACCTGAGGAAGGATACACTTGTGATAAAGGGAGAGTAGTGATTGCTTCCTGTGATAGGAATTTGTTAGATAAAGGAAGATTGAGCAGATTTGCTTCTGCTCTCCAACAGAGATGGAAATAAGCCTCTTTTACATCGCAAAGACAAAAATACATAACCGAAGTTTTGGACTTGAGCCTTTCATTAACACCTCAATGAAGGACTCATGTCCGAAACATCAATTATGATTTTTATCTTTGCGATGTAAAGGACACTGCTTGACCAGCTGAGTTTCTCCAGCATTGTGTATATACTTTAACCATGATGTCTACAGACTTTTGTGTTTTCCCTCTTGGAAATAATTCCACTTTAAGAATTCCCTATGCCATCAGTGCTCTGTGATTGCTTAAGGTGGTATGTGAGTGGGAAGGGAAGGTTAAGAACCACTGCTCTAGATCCAATTGTTAGTGAAATATTTTGCTTGAGAAAAATTGTCATTGGACCATTTCCTTTGGAGTTATGAAACTCCACAAACGAGCCACAAACGAGCCTGCAGCTGACGTGGACTTTTTACCCCCTCCATAAATCTTCATCCGCGAAGCCAAGCCAAAGAATGAAACTGTGCACATAACAAGTCAATTAAGTACGATTAAAACAGTCGTTTCCAAACTTTTTTACACTCGCATGCCACCTGAAGCAATCCCTTTCTAATCACAGAGCATTTATGGCTAAGGATTGTTAAAGTGGAATGTGAGTTTAAAAAAAAGGTTGCCCACCCCTGCTCTATGCTGCATTTGTAAGTGGGCTGTCAGGAGAGCGCAGGGCAGTGGGATCAGTGTGGGACTGAGAGCGGGCTGTCGGGAGAGCGCGGGGAAGTGGGCCTGGGAATGCTCAAAAAAAATTCCCTTATAAATTAATGGTAATTGCTTCTTCACTTTATGCCATTTTGGCTTATGAAAGGTTTCATAGGATAGCGGGGGATACCTGTATTCCAATTCAAACTTGAGATTATGCTCGAGTTTAAACAGCTTCAGCTTTTTTCTGATGGCCAGTGGTTGTCTGTTGATAATCAGTTCAGTTCACTCCACATGATAGCTTTATTTAGCAAAGGCAGTGGATCCCAATACATTCATTCAGTTCACTTATCGTAGGTCAATCCACAAGACCATAAGAGTGGCATAGAGGATCACTGGGTCTCCCTCCCATCATTGCCGTGATCTACCAAGATTGTTGATTGAAGAGGGTGTGCATAATCATTGAGGATCCCTTCCACTTCGTGTACAGCATCTTTTAGCTGTTTCCATTGGGAAAGAGATATAGATATAGAGCCAGGATGAGGAATAGCTTCTTCTTCCGAGCAGTGAGAATGCTGAGCGACCAAATGAACTACTCACACTAACCGTCCAAGACTCTCATATTAACAAGAAAATATTTATTTGTAGAGATGAAATACGTGGCCTGCATATGTATTGTTTGTTTGTATCTGTGTTATATCTGGCTGTGTGTCTGAGTGTTTTGCACCAAGGACCAGAAAGCACTGTTTCATCAGGTTGTACTTGTAAAATTAGATGACAATAAACTTGACTATGTCCATAATCCTTGTTGCTAATTTTTACCTAGCCTTATGCTATATTCTACTCCTGACCAAGTTGAGAGAACTTATTCCAACTTCAGCTGAGATCATTTACTCAATTCCAATAGCATGACCAAATACAAAATTTCTCTGCTCATTGGATAGATCTTATCTCCGCCTTTCAGGGAGAGATTGATGGGGTCAGAATTATAAGAAAGCCATGAGACCTCTAAAGGTTGTGATACATGTGAATGACATGTCAAGGTGTGCATGTGTTTAGCATGTGAGGGTTTAACATGCCCTTTCAAAGTTACTGAGATTTAAAGTCCTGAGTGTGGCCTTGCTGTAGAAAAGGATTTCTAATTTCCACCCGCTTGGTTTGATGGCTAATAGCCATACTTCAGCTTTGATATGTGAGTTTAAGAATATGCCTCAATGGAAAAAGTAGATGGTTGCATCAATGCTGATGGAATCCCATTGTTCTGCCACGATGACAGAAATATATAGCCGAGTCATCACTGGGAAATCCTACACATCCTGTATCCACTTGTACCCGAGGGGTGTTTTGCGTAATCCGGGATATTATTGCCATTTTCATTTTATTCCTGTTTCAGAGGAAATTAACAGAAATAATCCTCTGAGATCCAAACTTCCTTTGCAGCTATCAAAATATGTGCGCACACATGCACCATAGGCACACGTGCGTTCCGAGATAAAACACCTGCAAACCTCAACCGAACACTCTGTGCTGCAAGCCCGAGGCTGCTCAAGTGGTTCTGAATTCTTGAGGTGAGAAGCTGAGAAGTTTCCTCCTTCCCTGTGAGTCATCACCCCACAATGTAGAATTAATTGTATTGAAGGTCATCTTGAAATATTTGTGCAACAATTGAAAGTCATCAGTTTTTCTTCCTTCCTCCAGCAATTATTTTCCTCCTTCCTGCTGCAAAAGCCAGTAACCTCTGCCACAACCCTGAAACTTAATTAGATTTTCTTTGAGTTCAACAAGAAAGTGCTGGGGTCAAGGGCCATACACAAATGTGCTGGAGAAACTCAGCAGGTCCCGCGATATCCACAGGAGGTAAAGGTTAACCAAGGGCACAGGCCAGGTCCAAAACATGGGTTACCTTTTACTGCCTATCGTTGCTGCATGACCTGCTGAGTTTCTCCAGCATGCTTGTGTATTGAATTAGATCTTACCTGAATGGTCTTTCCTCTGACATAATCAGCGAGATCAAAGATATTTACAAGGTGCATATTAAATACTCTATATTCATTCTAACACCAATTCTGCACATTCTTTTCCATCAATGCCACTCATATTTCTTCCGTAAACAATGCCCCCATCATGCGTTTGAGAGTTAAACAAGAAAATCTGCAGATTTTGGGGTCAAGAGCAGTGCACCAATGTGACAGAGAACCTCAGCAGGTCACGTGGCATCCATAGGAAGCTGCGTGACTTGCTGAGTTTCATCAATGTGTGTTTGAGGCTGTCAGACAAGACCTAGCCACTGACTGCGCAGTGGTGGCAGGACCCTAGCCAGTGGTCCTTCTCCACAAAGCCTTTGCTGTGGCTGCACCAAACTCTGTGCCTCTCTTAGCAGGTATTCCGGCTGAGTGGAAATGTCATCCCATACACGGGAGGAAACCAGGACACCCAGAGGAAACCCACACATGGTCATGGGGAGAACGCACAAACTCCTTGCAGACAGCACTGGATTCAAACTCCAGTCACTGGAGATGTAATAGTGCGGCGCTAACTGCTATGTCGAAGATGTTTCCCTGCTGAAAAGAAGGAAATGTGATATATGAAAGACGGTGAGTGTGATGAGGTTCTGCAATGAGGCAAGATATTGATGGGATTAGATGGTCATAATTCCAGAGTGGCATTGAAACCAACCACGTTTTGATCAAAAGCATCAAGATCGCAGGTAGTGTGTTTAGGTTTATGCGTTGTTGCTCCAAATGTACTTGGCCTTGCAAAAGTGAAAAGATTTAATTCATTAAACCCCCTGGGAAAACCCAGTAGAACAAGCCTTCAATGGCAATGGTGCCAACACCCAACTAAACTTATCACTCACAACTCAGCTACTCTTTACACCTACTGTATACACTTCGTGGCTAGTGTAGCAGTTAGTGCAACGCCACTGACCGGGATTCAAATCAATCACTGTCTGTTAAGGAGTTTGTATGTTGTCCCCCCTGTCTGAGCAGATTTCCTGCAGGTGCTCCGATTCCTCCCACCCTCCAGAACCTGAGGAGGTTGCATGTCAATTGGGTGTAATTGGGCGGCACAAGCTCTTCGGCTAG
This sequence comes from Narcine bancroftii, assembly GCF_036971445.1. NCBI lineage: Eukaryota > Metazoa > Chordata > Chondrichthyes > Torpediniformes > Narcinidae > Narcine > Narcine bancroftii. The sequence goes on along the minus strand of NC_091477.1, from coordinate 11,082,289 downwards.
AAGGGCCTGTTACCGAGCTGTATGCCTAAATTTAAAAGATGTCAAATTTTACAATATGGAGATGAACAGATATGTTAAGTCCATCTTTAATCATAATCAGGGACTTCATTTCTCACATTGTTAGGCAAATTAGCATTTATCACCTAATTTCATAGGCTCTTCATACTTTTCTTTGGCTTGGCTTCGCGGACGAAGATTAATGGAGGGGTAATGTCCACGTCAGCTGCAGGCTCGTTGGTGGCTGACAAGTTCGATGCGGGACACCTAATCACCTAATTTCATAGGCTCTTCATACTACTACTGTGAAAAGCACATTGCAGCTTTGCATCTATGTCTTTGATTTTATCCATGTATTGGTAGAGATCAGCAAACAATAATTGATCTGCTACAAACCCAAACAGCAGAAATTACATTTTATTTTGCAGAGTGAAACACGAGAGTCTGCGGACACTGTGATTGCGGTAAAAACACAGAAATACTGTCTGTCTTTTCAGCGTCCAAAAAAAAGCAAAGATATATTGCCAACGTTTCGGGGCTGGTCCTTTCTATTCCTTGAAGAATGTTTTTATTTTATTTTGCAGACCTACTCCCCAGCACTGATTTAATTCTCTGCCAGTTTATCGTGAAAGTCACATTACTCAGCAATGCAGAAGATGTTGGCATATTGATGACATTAGGGGCGACTGAACATGCATTGCCATATGCAGCTTTAGGGAGATCAGGATCATGCGACTACACAGCTACATATCATGTAGTTCTCCAGCAGCAGATATCTCATTATCTTGTGGCTATAGTCAAATTTGTTCTTTCCTTATCTCCTTGGCAAAGAGGAAGTAATTTTAGCTGCGTTCAATGTTTTTTCAGATTTAATGATTTCCAGAAACAGGCTCCCTTGTACCTGCTATCCTCAGGTGGTCAGTGAACATGAACTATTCTGACTAGCTTTTCTCCCATTGATGTTTGACACAGCTTTATTATTGAGGTGACTCAGTCAAGGATCTGAGACTCTGTCCATTACTGGATCCTTGACTTCCTCATCAGCAGATCCCAATCAGTGCAAATCGGTAACATCACTTCCTCTTCACTGACCAAGGGCCTGTGTACTTAGTCACCTGTTCTCTTGCCTATACACTCATGACTGCATAACCAGGTTTGACTCCAACACAATCTATAAATTAGCTTTCACCGCCATTGTTGGCTGAATAACTGAAAACAAGAATCTGGTTGGGTGGTGCCAGAACTCTCAACATCTCCAAGACCAAGGAGTTTATTGTTGATTTTAGGAAGGAGAGACTGCGAAACTACACACCTGTCCATCCATATTGATGGAATGGAAGTGGAGAGGGTAAGTACCTTCAAGATCCTGGTACTCCATTTATCAGAAGACACATGGGGACAAAATTCGAACTTGCGTCCATTTTGAGATATAACTGATCCTTCAGACTCAATTATGGTCGTAAGACAGGGAGTACCTGCAGTGGTAATGAGGTAGCTTAGTAAGGGATGGAAAACAAATCCATTTTACTCTGCTCGACAATGCTCATAGAATTTGTATGATTAAATCAGTTTTTCCTGTTGTTGTATTCCATTCTTAATAAAGTTAGATGTCATTTTTTAAAGTTGTGTTCCTTGAAAAATCCTTCTTATCCTGACATATCATTGGTTTAAAATGTAATGTTTCTAAGTTACTTGTCAGAATGTCTTGAAAACTACAGGGACTTTGGTGTTGACAATACATAGTAAAGATTTCACCAATCCTTTTAAATTTGGAGTAGTTCAAGTGAACCGGTACGGACTTGAAGGGCTGACATGGCCTGTTTCCGTGCTGTAAACGGTTATATGGTTAAAAGAGCTCTCCTGGAGCTAGCACACTGAGGCACCATGAAGAAGGCACACCAATGCCTTCATGTCTGAGGGGATTTGGCATGTTGGAGAATATCAAAAATCCAGAGATACACTATGGAAAGTCTACTGACTGGTTGCACCACAGCCTGGTTCGGGAATTGGAGTGCCCAAGGTTGCAAAAAGCTGCAGAAGATATAGCAAACATATCCCATCCACTGAAGACATCTATGTGAGGCACTCCCTCAAGGAGGCAGCCAACATCATAAAGGACCCCCCTTGCCCTGATCACAACCTCTTCTCACTGCTACCTTCAGAAAGAAGACATAAAAGCCTGAAGACCAGCACCTCTAGGTTCAAGAACCTCCCCTTAATAAAGTAGCCACAAAATATACTGACACCACATAAAGGTGCCTATGTAATTGTACAATAAATATGACAATAAAGTCATTATCACTATTAACATTGAGAGGAATGCATCTTTTTGCAGACATTAATGATAGATCCATTAACCAATAAGTTGTCTGTAAGATCACACCCTCTATTGGCTAGGTAGATTTTATTGGTAAGAATTTTGAATCCCCACCAGGTGAAAGCATAACTCTTGCATTCTATTTTAGTGTCCCTCTCTGACTATTGGCCCAGCCCAGAAAAGGGCAGGATGGTCATCTGCCTTTTTGTTCAATCTGAACAAATGTACTTCTTACAAGTTGTTATTTTATAGCAAGGTTTCTACTCCTGATCGATAAAGGTATCAACTGGGTTAAAGGGAAATTATTTTGACAAAGCTAGGATGTTTTACTTATTTCTGATATTTCTTCTTACTGTAGAAAAATTCATGGAATATTGTTCCTCGTGTTTAACAAGGCCACATCTCTCATCAGGTAAACATTCACCCTGTGGGACGGTTTATTCCAAAATGTGTCCCTTTGGGAAATCATAACAACATTAGCTGTAAGGCCCATAGAAGCACCCTGAAGACAGAAAGATGCTTTATACATACTTAAATTTATCTTACACTTATTCTACCTAGATAACCACAAGCACTTACTTTGTGGTAGAGATGACAGTACATGAGGATCAGGGGTGAGAACTACTGGCCGCAATGCTGTAGCAGCTAAGGTAAACCCCTAGGTGACATCATAACATAAGCTAATCACCATTCATCCAACTTTGAAAATGATAAGTCCTTGGGATGAACATAAGCACCCCAGAAGAACAGGTTTCAGCCCGGAGTGAAGTCTGCAGATGCTGTGATTGCAGTAAAAATGCACAGAAATGCTGGAGGATCTCAGCTGGTCTCCCAGAGTCCATAGGAGGTAAATATATATTACTGACGTTGCGGCTCTGAGCCCTTCTTCATGGTATAAACAAAAAACAGGAAGGAACCTGAATAAAGACTGAAGAATGATGGGGGGGGGGGGGGGGGGGGGTGGCAGAATCAAAACCAACAGACAAAAGGGGTTAAAATGGATATGATAAGAGGAAAGGTGAGAATTGATTTTGGCTCTGTGAGGAGTCAGGGAAATAGGAAGAGGAGAGAGAGAGCACTGGGGGTAAGGTGATGGGGGGCGGGGGGGTAGAGGAAGGGCTGAAAGGTTTAAAGGAAACCAGAAAAGTCAATGATAATGCCATCTGTTTGGGGGCTACGCAGATGGAAGATGAGGTGCTGATCCTCCATTGTGCAGGCTGTCTGAGTCTGGCAGTGCGAGACCATGGGCAGACATGTCAGCAAAGGAATGGGACGGGAAATTGAAATGGGTGGCCACTGGGAGATCCATGCTATTGCGGCGGACAGAGCCAAGGTGCTCAACAAAGCGATCTCCCAGTCTGCACCCAGTAGGCTTACGTTGCCACCTTTCTTATTGGGAAACACATTGACTTCCTGTAACACTGAGGAACTCTTAATGCAAGTTATAGATTCTTTGGAAGAGAGAAAAAAATCTTTTATAAGACCAAATCATGTTTTTTATCATCAATATATTTTTTTCTGATTCATACATACATTACATTTTCCCCTCTTATTTTACATAATCAAGGAAATTTCACAACAGGAGAAAATCTAAAATAAATACTATAAAATAGAACCTTCAAATAAATATTCTTACAAGAACCCTTTTCCAACAGAATCAGATACAGAACTCTACACAGCTTTTCATGTTAACACAAAGGTGCCAAGTTAAACATGAACAGGAAATGACTGGTACTGATAGCTTGAATTTCATTGAAGTTCAGAATTACCCAAGTTGTTTCTTAAAGAGTACCACGCAAACAGAAATATTGATAGGTGCCAACTTGTTTTTTTTTTCCAGGAATCAGAGAGATGAACATTAATTCTGCCTGACGCGTTTCTATGAAGCACTTTGATGGTATAGTAAAGGTTCAAAAAGACTCTTCACACATAATGAACCATAATATCACAGAGCAGAATTAAATCAATCTTCTTGAGGTTTCTTTACAATCTTAAACCTTTTGTTATCACTTTCTTAAGGTGCTGGCATATACTGCGGTATGGTCATATGTCAGCCAAGGCAAAGTGTGGTGCAGACTTTTCCAATCAAGTGAGTGACATCCTAAACAAACCCAAACTCTTCCTTCAGCTAGCATGAGGGTTTTCTAACATGGGTCATTAACTATCAATCACGCGAGTAATTTTTACTCTGTTTCTGTCAGTGTCCAACCACCGCTCATTAAACCTGTCCACCTATTAACTAATAATGACTGACACGTTTGGGAAGACTGGAGATGATAGATTACATAGAAGAGACTGATGAGGGCCTGCCATCCTTGTCATTTGTTCTCTGATGGAAAGGCTACCACCAAGTGACCCAATGACCTGCCTTTAACATTCGATGATGCTGCCACAGTGAAGGGAGCCAAAACACATCAGACTCCTAAATAGCTTGTATCCCTTTCAGTCACTTCCTTCTCTTGTCAGGCTTCTCAACGTTTACTTATATATTTGTAGAAAGTGCCTTATTAAAATCACCACACCAACAAAACACTCACTACACTGCATGGTTCGCAGCAGAGCATCTCTGGTACTGGGGCGGTTTTTCAAAGAAAGTTTCCTGCATTTCCACTACTATTATATTTACAGAACAAATAGGAACTTGCGTATTACATTCAACAGAAGGTAAAGTATCTTTAAGGCTGTATCATTCAGACAGGCACACTTATTGTGGCATACAATAGGGAAATAGTGATCGCAAATTGAGCTGGGCAGGTAATACAAAATGCAATTTAAATGCCTCCATTCAGCTTAAGTTAAGCAGAACGAGTAGGAACTTGTATATTACTGCACATTAGCCATGATTTACCATCATGTATATGAGAGATGATGGGGGGTGGGGGGAAGAATCTAAGTGCGTAAATGGAGGATAAAATAAAGGGGCAAAAAGTCCCTCAGAACATGCTTGTTAAAGAAAATGGCACACAATGCATGTCTACACTTTGTGAATTGACTTACAACAGGCCGACAATTTGGGATAAATGAAAATAGCAACAAAGAGGCAAAGCACTTGTCTGTGGAACGTCACGCTACTGAAGCATCATTTCACATCCTCCGTTCAGACGATCTGCTTTGTTCTTTCAACATTCATGTTCAGCACCGCAATGCTGCACTCGCTTTCTTTCAAACGCGTGGTAGACTAGCACTGTGACTGGAGATTTTCCTTACTGAGTGAGAACAATAAGGGCTGCATCGCTGGAGCAATATTCCATTCACTGTCTGATCACTATTCTGGTTGGCCGGGAACATCCTGTTTCCATTAGTCACGCCGTGGGTCATCACACCACAAATAGCAAATGCTGGGTTTGCTTTAGTTGCCAGCATTTTTCCGGGCAGAATTGGAAGGAGATGCTTCAGAGTTAACCTGCCTCAATTACATTAAAAGCTACTTCTGTCAAACGTCTCAGCATAAATATGCGTATGAACTTATGCAAGATACATATACTGTATGTTGTAGTCTACTTGCGCCTCACAATCTTAAGTTCAATGATCCAGTAATATTATCAATTGCAAGACACTATTCATCCCAGTCCCGATTATTCTTCTTATTATTTCTAGATGGAATAATAATGTCAGTGAAGGTTTTCCCTATGTTAAAATGACATATTCCCCAAATTATCCTTACCTATATCATTATGTAGATACCAAAATGTCAGGTGTTCCAACTGATTAAATGCAATAAAAAAACCTAAATATATATTTAATTTAGTTCGGAAATGTTTGTTTTTCATTATTTTTAGAAAAACGTAGACTTTAAAATCTCAATAACAAAGACAGATGAAACACAGAGAATGGGTTAGGTCAAAAGGATATTAGTTTTCTTTACAATTCAAATTGTTGCATTTCCTCTTCTTTTTGTTACATCACAGTCCAAGCAGTTCCTCTGGTCTGTTTACTACAGCTTCCTTCTTTTGACAGGTGTTCATGTTGCCAATTCCTGCCTTCCTGCTCAGTTTGCAGCTCTCTTTTGAACTGCATGGAATAGACTAGAAATACTGCCTTATATTGATTGACAAGATACCGAAATTGCCTAACACCGCATATTATTGGCTTCTTTAAAAAGTATGAGAGTATCTATCACATGTGTCTTCTGTTCCTAGTTATTTGTGTAGTTATAATTCTAAATTATTATTTTTTTCTTTACAGCAAAATATTATTTGCATTGTCTGCAGTTATATACTTGGTTAATTTTATTCTGAAAAGAACCGTCGTCACCTGTCCACTTCTCAGTACTTGTAAAGCACACATCATTCATACCAACAAAATAATTCCATTAACCATAGAATGTTGCAGCACAGAAAATAGGCCATCCTGCCCTTCTAGTCTGTGCCAAACTATTATTCTACGTAGTCCCACTAACCTGCACCTAGTCTATTGCCCTCCACTGGCACGGTTTATGTACTGAGAAGCTCTTGTGATACAGACCAAAAGAAAAGATCTGGATTTAATTTGGACTAAAATTAAAACATGAAATTTTGTTAATAAAATACATAAAAAATATTTTTTTCAAAATATTTAACTGTGGGGCCCTTTCTCTTGTTCACAGAATGACCTCTTGTGCATAAAGTTAAATATCAAAAACACATCAACAGCTGAAGTGACCTGATGAGTTGAAAGTGAAAACCTGCCATATTTTCCTATATTGCTTTGAGATTCCAATCTAAAGTGTCGAACAAGATTTATTAGGGCATCCTTCACTAGTACCATTGTTGATCAAATAGCACATTGAATTTAACAATGAATATATTGTTTTAAATGCCTTTTACTCCATTTTTTTTAATGGTGTAATATGGAGCAATATTTTAAATCTTGCCTGATGAAAGATGCATGAAATCTGGGAAATATAGGCTATTGATGGCATTCCAAAATGAACAGGCTTCTGCAACCTTCAAAAAAGTGCCTGGCTAAATTCTATTTGAGATGTTCACCAAAAAAAAACCTTAGCATAATGGCGACAATTACAATTCACACAAGTATGGTCTCAGCCAATATAACACAGGGTGGAATTTAGAGGTAGTTACTTAAACTATTTAAAATTCCTTTTGCCCATTCACCCCATCTCCCTCCACAACCCACCCATTCAAAAAAAAATGGAAAGCCTTGTTCTTTTTTTAGCAGAATATCCTCCAAGTAACATGAATTTATAAAGAACTTTAGAAACCCCCACATTTTATCGGCTTCTTAAAAGCTTCATTTAATTAGATATTATGTGGACTTCCAAAAAAAAAGGAACATGAAGATTTTGCCCATTCTGCATTGGATTCAAAGGAACCCTTGCAAAGGACAAGAACAATTCGGTCCGAGTATGAGCCACGGCTCTCCAAACACATCATGTCCCCCCTGCATCACGAGGGTTTGTCCCCGTTGCACCCCGCGACTTCTGGGACTTTGCAGTACACGCTGATCGAATTCTTGCAACGGCAGCCTGGCCGACTTAAAGTGTCATAAAACTTTTGAGACAGTTTGACGCATCCAGTCGCCGGCAGGTAGCAGAGCAAGCAAGGCAAGAGCACAGACATGGTTCCCATGCAACACCAGCGGGCACAACAGTTGGAGTGGGAGCAGGAGCACGGGTGGTCTGCGCAGGAACCTTCCTCGTCGTCGTTGGTACAGTGATAGAAAATGCCCCTGACAAGACACATGCAGGTGGCATAGTTGACGATGTCCTGTGGGCCACACTGGCACCTCTGGTTGCAAACCCAGCAGTAGGGCAGAGTTCTGGGTGAGGTGCAGTGGGCGCACTTGCATTTCCCGCAGCCCTCGCACAGCAGGACGTGCTTGCCGCTCTCCAAGCGCTGGGAGGTCTCTTTCAGATCGATCGCTTTGGAGCTGGATGATTTGGGCTGTGATTGAACGGCCCTCTGGCAGTTCGGCTGCTCGGCCACTGACGGGGGCGCCGCGTGGTCCAGCAACCTCTGATCCGAGGAAGTACTGCTGCTACTACTGATGGAGCCGGGTCTCTCCACCAGAGAGGACCAGGACAGGCTACTGTGGTTGGAGAGCTCGTGGTGGTCGCAGCCCTGATTGCCCGCCGCCCTCTCCTGGTGGAACGGCCGGCTGTGGCTCGTCGGGTTGCGGCTGGGCTGCGTGGCGATGGGGTTGTCCACGTAATCGTTTTCCAAGCGGTTCGGCTTCATCTGGTCCATGGGTAAGATGGTCGTGTGTTGCAGTCTGCCGTATGGCAATCGGCCGTCTAGCAAAGGCTGGAACACGGAAGAGGGACTTCCAGCATTCCCGAGGGAAACCCGGGACTCCATCTGACTCTCGATCCTCACTTAGAATTCCAACCCCTGCAACAAAAGACAATTAAACCTTTTAAAACGCTCCCACGTTGAAATCATCTTAACATTCCTCGACAATGCCCCGGCCGAGAGGTCAAACTTGTTTCAAATATTGTCGCAACAATCCGAGGAAAACCATCAGATCGTGGTTAAAGTAAAAGCACGATGCTGGAGGAAGTCAGAAGGTCAAACAGTGCAGCAAAGATACATACATGACCAACGTTTCGGGCTTGAGCCCTTCAAGGAATAAACGTTTTGTTCCTACCTTGATGGAGGGCTCTCAAGCCCGAAATGTTGATTATCTATCTTTCCTGTTTGATCTGCTGAGTTTCTCCAATATTGTGCTTTCTTTAACAAACGTAGGACGAGTCATGTTAGGAGATGCCTGTGATCAAGGAAGTTCAAAGTCTATGCCTTAGCCTTCCTGATGGCTTGGTTTAAATTCACTACTCTTGACGACTTGCCGTGCATTTCGTGGTGGAGGAGGGGGGGGGGGGGGGAGGTGTGATCGAAATCACATGTCTTCAAAGTGGGAACCCCCGAGCAAAGTCAATCCAATCAAGGTTGCAATCCTGAAATGAGAACTCTCGTGGAATGGACAAGTATTGGAGGTTCATGGATCTCAGACCGATCCACGAAGTCAGCATTAACAAGAAATCGAAAACAGAACTCAAAGGGTCATTCATTCACAGAAATGAAGCCCCCTGGTTATCTGAAGCTTCTAACTAACGACATGACGGTAATGATCAGCCATGTGTAGGTCCCCTTCTTCCCCTTTGAGTGATCTCCCGCTATTTCACATCGAGGGGGAACTGGACGGTGGAGTAACCTATGGAGAGGGCTAAGGTTCTGCTGTATATTAGCCCGTGCAAGAATTTCCTCGAGTAGTTTCACGATACATCAACATGATAAAAAAAGAAAGTAACGTGAATAAGCCGTGGGGATTTTTCGCACACACACACTGATAAAATGGATGGGGCAAAATAATTTCATTGCAATACCCTCAATTCGACCGTTCCTTTGATACTAAGAGTTGGGAATTATTCTATCAATATTCTATGAACTAAAAAAGGCAGATCTAATAGGGGCAACAGGAAAACAGATGTTTATTGCAGAGACTTAAACGTCAAAAAATTACCAAGGCTTTCAGTATGGCAGCGTTTTGCATTCTAAATAATACATTTGTACAAGCACAGTAAGAGATCGAAGGATGAATCATTTTAACCGTGAAGACGGAGGGCAGCATCTTGGGCGCAGCCAAATAATGGAATTTCATTCATAAAATTGCCGATTAATGAATGGAACCATTTGGCAGCGCTCCGGGAGGCCAGGATGCGTTTTTCATCAATTTGAATGATCGATGCAAGCCATTGAAGGACACAATGAAACATATTTTCATATTAAAATAACCCTTATTTGCAAATGCAAAAGAGGGATTCGTACAATAAACTCAATCTTTGCTTTCTTTAAATAAAAAGAAAAAAAACTATCCACACGGAAATGTCGTTAAATTCGAGTCTAATCTGAGAATCCGTTTTCCATCTGAACTATATCACAACCTGCCTGAATCACCGAAAAGCCTATGAGCAGCTCCCAATAGGTGTTACGAGTACTCTTTTAGGGCACTGATTACAGTATTTTGTCGAAATCAGGGCACAGATTTAAATGGAACGAGCTCAGTAAAAATTATAGACCTTCGTGGGTTTTTATTTTTGCAGATGAATTACTTTCAAATGCGTCTAAAGAATATAATGCAATTCGGTGTTCATCCTAAATCTGTGCAGTTCTGTTTAAAATAAAAGGGGGGGGGGGGGGGGAAGAATAATTGATGTTTCCCCTGCACAACAGAAGAGGCGCTTTTTAAAAGGACGAAATAGACATCGGAATCGCATCAATGCAACGCGCAGCTCAATAATAAATAGAATCTACTTACTTGCAGTGTCCCCAGAATAATAACAAGCTCCTCTAACACCCAGGTGCAATAGGGGAGGGCTCTGCTTGGTAGATTGCAGTGGAGCTCGGCGTAAGGGCGCAGAGTGCGTAATTTTGTGAATGAAACGTCTGGCAGTGGCTGGGAGGGTAGTATTTTCTTTAATGATATTAAATCAACACGATACTTTTAAAAAAGCCAAACTTAATGTCCCCCCCCCCCCACCCCTCCTGCCAGCTGCATTAAGAGTTCAGTCGATGCAATCGTTGCTTTAGCAAATTCACAGTGGAGATTGTGGCGGAATCATTGCTAAACTGCGGAGTCTCCGATTCGATACCGTCCATCAGCCCCACTTTCTGTGAAATGCAATTTTTTTTCTCTCTCGCTCGGCGCTCATGAATGGAGAGGCGCAGACAGCGCTGTGCGCAGGCGGCCTTTCGTGGCAATGCACCATGAACCTTGTAGTTTTGACCCTCATCTCTTTCCCCCTGGTCCAGAGAGAATCAGACTCCAGTTCCCGTCGCCCCGCTGCAAGCACGCCTCCGCTTCCCACGGCTTGATTTGCATGCCTCCTTCCGATAGGGCGCAAGCAACAACCCGCGATGTTGATTGGATCACTCAAGAGGAAATGCCGCATCCGGTGGGAGTTGATTGGACAGGTCGAAGTGGGCCAGGAAACCTGCGCGTTGATTGGGCGGTAAGATGTTCATTGATCTATTCTCTGGGATTCTTGTGAATCGAAGAATGGAGACCGGGAGAGGAGACGACAGATGTGGCTTAAAGGGGCAGCCGCTTTTTGCTTGATTGCAATGGCCCCTCATTGAAAGCGCAACATTGACGATTTGTACCTTCTTTATTGCTGCAGTGCGTGTTTATTGAAAAGAGGGCATTGATCTTTAGCTCACTTCCAGTTGCAATGGAGGAAAGTTATCGCAGCGAATGCATCGTTGTAATCAGTCAAATGGAACTGAAGCTGCAAGGATTGCATTAAGTTAAGTTTTAACAAAAAAATATTGAAAATCTGGAACAGAACAACACGGAATTAAACGTCCAGACAACTCTTCTGTCGAATTTTATATTGAGTAAATATCACAAACCCACCTGAAACCATATAGTCCCCTTGGCGTTATTATTCATGAAGGGAAATAATAGGGGCGAAGCTGCCGATAAAGCAGGCTTTATTGCAGAAAATCAGTTTTCAACGAATACCAGTGGCTCCTGCAACAATCTCTCAAAAGTGATCCGACTTTGTACACTCTCTTCTTAAAGGTATGCTCAGGATACAGCTTCAAAATTACAATCAGTTATTTATACAGGAATACCATGATTCAATGAACTAATTATTTAGACACACAACTATAAATATAACCAATCAGAAAATTATTCATGACTTTTCACCAACAAAACTATTCCACATTTCTAGACTAACCAATGCAAGCGCTGGTGGTTGCAGTAGATTGTTTATTCATACACATCTGGACTCACATCCTGCTTCACAGCTGTTACCAGAATTATTCCCATAACCAAGTATGTTATGAAATTGTATTACATAATCATCGCATCAAGCATAAAATTGTACTTAATATCAGCGACCGTATGATATTCAGTCACGAACTAAATGCGATCACAACAATTTCTACTTCAGTTGCTTGTTAAGACTCACCATCTTTATGTCTCTGCTTTCACACCATCTTGTATCCTGAATCTCATTTTGACTTCTCATTGATAACACTGGACAATGAAGATTTTGCTTCCTGAACACTTTTGGGTGTATTTTATGGAATTAAGGTGCTGATCACAAAATTAACCATAAAATTTTCCGACCATGTACCAATGTTTAGATATAACCTGTTCTTGTGCTTTCCTGTCATATTTTAAATCTACTTCAAGCCTACAAAACCATGAAGGGCCACACGTCAATGAAAATTCATTTTCTGCATTCCCACTTGGACCTCTTCCCTGCTGATCTTGGTGCAGTCAGTGACAAACATGGTTTCACCAGGACAATGCAGGCATGGAAAAGTGGTATCCAACTATTGTTGGACACTGACATGAGAGGCATCAGCTGCTGAGTATAAATGAAAAAAGGTGGCAAAACATTTTTAGGTCCGTTGAATTATCGCTATGTGTCAGCATCATTATGCGATTAAACCTGCTGAATTCAATAAAAGTTAATTTAATGTTTCTCCAACATCTAATACAGTAAATCTGAAATTATTTTTGTGTTCAGTTTGAAGTTGTCTATCATAATCTCCAAATTTGTTTTTCAGGAAGCAAAACTTTGTTGTCCAGTGTAATGAACCTCTCCTCTTTCCTATTGTTCCTTTCAAGTCCCAAGGTTATCTTCTTCGATGTTCCTTCTCCAGACTGTCTCTAAAACTTACAAATCTATTGGTTGTTTCATGACTGTTTCAAGCTCTCATCAGATTGTGGCTAAGCTTCATTAAGCTGCTTCCTTTATGACAATATCTGCCATGACATTCATTAATGTATCTTCAAAGCATTCAAAGTGCACCACACTTGCAATGAAATTCTCTCAAAACAGCCCATTCAGTATTCACTGGGTTCTTCCCGTGCAGCAACAAACTGTTAAAGGAAGCTTTGTCGACACTGGGCTCTTCCCCAGGACTCAGAGGGTCAATTAGAAGTATCTCACTCACAGCAGCAAAGTGAAACTCAAAAATCTGCATACAATCTAATTCCAGTAAAACACACAGAGAAATGCTGGAGGAACTCAGCCACTCTCGCAGCGTTCAGTGGAGGTAAAGATATATTGCCAATGTTTTGGCCCTGAGCCCTTCCTAAGGATGCTTCAAGACTGGCTGAGTTCCTCCAACCTCCAAAATCTCTTTGAGTTTTTACTACTCACAGCAGTACTCAGTGCTGAGCCTTAAGCTGTCCACATTATCTGTGAACTCCTGTTATGGCAAGGTCATCCTTAGCCACTCTTAAGACTATCCAATCAGACTCCTCCTGTGAAAAAATTTCTATTGGGCAGAGTGAATATTCCCATTGCTCTCAAAATACAAAGTCCTTGCACTTGGATTATTTATGTTGGATAATCCTTTCCACTGGTACATGCCCTCCCTGGTCTAATTTTCTGGTCAGCTTGTGATTTTGCAGGCTCTTTTCACAACTTTGTGGTGACCTCCACAGATATCTAAGTAATAAGCACCTCTGACTTGCTACCGTAATGCAACACTTGTTTCAATTGTGTACCTGCAATGAACAACACATGTGCTCAACTTTTAGTCACAGACAGCTGATCAGTCAGCACTCCTTTTTTTTTAAATCCCAGGTACAATGACCACCAATCCCTTATTTTCTATGTCAGTGCTGGTCTGCTGGTGCTCTCTGACCTACAGATTGAGTCTTAGAGTCATGCAACACAGAAACAAACCCTTTGGCTTTTAGTGTTTACGCTGACCTTTGTGTCATTTACCAAATGTTGGTACCTCTCGAGCCCACCTGTACTGTTTGGGGAGTGTCAGTCATGGCAGCCAGCAGTACAAATGGCTCCTAGATTTTTTTTCACTTCACAAAATGATGATTCTTTCAAAGATTCAATGCTTCAACATAAATGACTCAATCTGGTTTAATCCATGGTTGCTAGTGGATAAGTAAGGCCGATAGCTGCAACAGGCAAATGACACATCTCTTCTTCTATCTACCCAACTATAAATGGGAACATCCCACGAGTGTGACTGCACAATGACATTTTCTGCTGCCTAAGTTGGAAGTGCTTAAAGTATTTCCACCATATACTTGGGAGGAGGGAGGGGGGGGGGAGAAAAAGTCACTGTAAATGTGTGGAAAAGAAAAAGTGTATATCATGGCTATTGTGATTTATGGTGTGAAAAAAAAAATAAAAAAAAAAAAAAAGGTATTTCCACCATATATATATTGGACTGCAATAGACCAAATCTCTAGTATCAATATACAAGTGTCTTTGCTGCTTTCTAAATCAATTAAGTATTCTTAAATATACTGACCTTATTCTCCTCCTTAACTGTGCAACAGATACCTGTTTCTACCTTGTCATTCTTCAATTCCACCCTTTGTATGATATCCTTGCTAGATAGCCGTAGACCCTTGCTTTTTTGTGTTTGAAACAAGGAATTACTAACTTTTTGGCAATTACTTTCTTCAAGGGCAAATATAAACTCATTTCTTATTTGCAACACTGGGCAATTCTTTTATGCGAAGTATCCCTAAATTCTCTGACCGCGCAACTGAACCATTTAGTAATAGTTCAAAGTTGTTGCATGCTGTCTCAAATTAAGGAAACAAATGCAAGAGAATTGGAGATTTTTCCATTGTTTCTTTTTACCAAAAATAGACTTTATTCACAATAAATTATTTACAAAAGGAAAACCACTCCAAGTCTCTTCCCACCCTTAGTTTCAGTTCCATACATATCCATTACTGTACATAGTTAACAATCATTTATATTTATACCATTGCCACCACTGTGAATTTGTAGTTACTCCACCCTCTGTTGTTTGAGGGTCTCCCCCTCGGTCTCAGCCTCTCATTGCCCGGTAATGGAAGGACTCTAGTTTGTGGTCCATCCCCCACAGCGCCCTTGCGTTAGCTGTGCATGCATATCCCCCCCCCCACCCCCCAGCACGTACTCCTGCAGCCTGTAATGTGCCATTCGGCAGCATTCCCGGAGTGACATCTCTGTGCAGCAAATCGCAGATCACCATAGCAATTTGCATGAAAAGGGCATCATCTGTTGGCAGATTCATGGATGCTCAGTTTTGGTTTCCACAACAGCTTTGCTTCCTGGATTGCAGTCAACAACATAACATGCATTCTCTATTAATTGCATAGCAAAGTGAAACAGTCTTCATGATTTTTACACTGGATACAGAAGAGAGAATATCTTTCAATTAATAGGGGGTGCAGTGCTAATTTTTTTAGGTGCTGGAGCTCACCAAAAATGGCGACAAGGATGTATGGCCTTGGTGGCTACCCTGTTGTATTTGGCGAATAATTGAGACCGAACGGTAGGACAAGGAACAAGGACAAGTGTACCAGTCATGGAAGAAACAGGTTCCTTGCATGTCCAGAAGAGCACTAAGTGGGGTTGGGGGGGGGGGGGGGGGGAGGGTGGGGGCTGGAGCAGACTGGCCCCATGAGATTCTGGAGCAGTGCTCCGGTGAGCTCCAGCAGCACTGCACCCCTGCCAATTAGTGGCAGCTGGATGAGAACACATGACTCAGAGGTGAAAGGACTCAAACCTTATTCCGTACTGTCACCTGCATCTAACTAATGCTCTTTCTCTTCAGTCACTGGATTGATCATAGATGTAGATTATGATGCCAGGACATAAATAATCCCTGAAAGAAAAGAAAATGCAAAATTCACCAGCACATTTCCCTAAAAGCAAACACTGAGGTATTGTCCTACTCTTCTTTGGCTTGGCTTCGCGGACGAAGATTTATGGAGGGGGTAAAAGTCCATGTCAGCTGCAGGCTCGTTTGTGGCTGACCAGTCCGATGCGGGACAGGCAGACACGGTTGCAGCGGCTGCAGGGGAAAATTGGTGGGTTGGGGTTGGGTGTTGGGTTTTTCCTCCTTTGCCTTTTGTCAGTGAGGTGGGCTCTGCGGTCTTCTTCAAAGGAGGTTGCTGCCCGCCAAATTGTGAGGCGCCAAGATGCACGGTTTGAGACGATATCAGCCCACTGGCGGTGGTCAATGTGGCAGGCACCAAGAGATTTCTTTAGGCAGTCCTTGTACCTTTTCTTTGGTGCACCTCTGTCACGGTGGCCAGTGGAGAGCTCGCCATATAACACGATCTTGGGAAGGCGATGGTCCTCCATTCTGGAGACGTGACCCACCCAGCGCAGCTGGATCTTCAGCAGCGTGGACTCGATGCTGTCGACCTCTGCCATCTCAAGTACTTCGACGTTAGGGATGAAAGCGCTCCAATGGATGTTGAGGATGGAGCGGAGACAACGCTGGTGCAAGAGCAATTGGCATTCGAAAGTAGCTGTGGCACAGTCAAGAGATTCAAGGAGCATCAACAAGAGAATGGGGTGAGTGATGGTGAAAAGCTTCCAAAATTTTCCTCTGTACCTGCCCTTTGCTGCACCAAGACAAAACACATGTACAATAGCACAGCGGGAATACTCAGTATTAAAGGTGAAGATAAGATCGAGTAAAAAACACAGCCGTGTTGCTTAACTTTATTTGTTTTAAGCTATATTACAATCATTTAATCAATCTTAGCTGACCAAGTTCAATACACATTTCCCAATATTATCATTCAAAATACTCCAACGTACATCCAATGGCTGGTTTTGTTTAACTGTATGTTTTCAAGTTCATAATTCTACCAATCGTATTTCACTGCCACCTTAAGCTGCAAATTAAGATTTATAGTTTACATTGTACAAGATTTCCAATGTAATAAATATGTAGTGCTGCACAGGTTTTAAAAGCCATTAATTTCTTCCTTAGGCGCCTTAGAAACTCACAGAATGAAACCATTAAAGTTCCAAAGTTTATCCTTCAGCATCCTCCCAAGTCTCTTAGGGAGTGTAAATGCCTGTAAGATTTACAAGTTTTCTTACAGTGTTCCCCAGTATTAGGTTCACAATAAAGAAAAATTCAATTGCTGCTTATTAGCATCAATAGACATATAAAAATACACACACTTATTTGTTTTTTTAAAGAGCATCACCTAATGTGCAATTCCTAATCCACCTCTGCTATAGGCACTGTAGATAAAAGCATTTTACACATATGTACTCTGTGATCCATGCAAACATACCTCTCCACAGGTCTGCTCTAATGACAGATGCCACTTGGGAGCCTTTTGCTTCTCCCTCTCTACCAGGCAACAGTTGAGACACAGAATGAGGACGCAGGTGGGCGGGAGTAAGCAGATTGAGCTCGCTGAGCCCACCCACATCCAACAATGCCAGCCCCTCGCTATTCAGCAGGGTTGCTACACCGCTTGTCATCAATTGAAAGCATACTTCTAATTAAAAAAACATTTTTTTAAGTGGCAGATTGTTCATAGTGCAACTTCAAATCAAGTGATTCTATTGCGTTTCAGGCACATATGTCTTCTAAAATTCTTTTGAAATCCTGTGTCATACCTCATTAAGAATTTTTGTATGCTATTTCGAATTTTACCTGTGAGCCAATTCAATATTCTTATGTAATTATAAGGATTGAATTTGTTGATTTCATGAGATTTGTAGAAAATATTTACCATAATGACAGAGCTAGGATTTTTTTTTCTCTTTGGAGCAATGAAGGATGAGCTAACTGTATAGAGGAATATAATATTATGAGAGGCTGAGATAGAGTGGCCAGCCTGCACCTTGGCAAATAGCAAATGCTAAAGGACATATTTTTAAAGTGAAGTAGAGGAAAACTTAGAAGAGATATCAGGGGTACGATTTTTATACAGAGGGCGGTGGGTTCCTGTAATGTATTACTGGGTGTCGTGTTTAAAATAGGTTTGACGGGTTCAAAGAGAATCAAATCTGGACATGTGTTATGAACAAACAATGGACTTCATTTACACACAGGGAAATTCAAAAAAAGGGCACACACTGACAGCCTAACATACACAGCACACAGGCCCAGTATTCTGAGAAACGAGGGTTTAACTTCTTCAGCACCCACCACCCACAGGCACAGTATACCACATACCTAAACGAGAGCATGCACATGAACTTGATCTCCAGAGTTGCTGCTGTTCAGAATCCAGAACGGGCCCATTGCAGTTGGCCCTCTGGAGCTGCCCATCGCTTACAGCCTGGAGTTCAACAATGGTCACAACTATTGAACGCAAACACAGCAACAATACACAAATTACCACATATTGGGTGCTAAAGATTATCAATGCGAGGGTTAAACATACAGCATCCACCAACCCTCTTTATCCCTAGCAGGCACAACAAACTAACAAACAGTAAATGAATTACAACTAACAAGTACCCAGCATTGTTCATGGCTTGGGATCAGGGACAGGCCCACTCCAGTTGGTCCTTCGAAGCTGCCTGCGGCCTTCAACCTGAAGTTTAGTGATGGTCTCCATGCAGCAGCAAGGAGGGGGAGGGAGAGGCAGAAGGAGGGGGGGGGGGAGAGAGAGAGAAGGGGGGGGGGAGAGAGAGAGAGAGAGAGAGAGAGAGAGAGAGAGAGAGAGAGAGAGAGAGAGAGAGCTGTGTGAAAGGGGATGATATGACTGCTGAAGTAAATGTAATTAAACCAAAATGAAAATTTAATGAGTTAAGTGAAAGCTCAAGAACATCCAGTACATTCAAGGGCCATTTCACCCAGGGGTGGGGGGTGGGTGGGGGTGCGGAGTGGGGAGGTTTTGGTGTGCTGGGGAGGATATCTCAATTCTGCTTCAATGTATCAAAGCCAACTTTCCAAGGAACACAAAGCCTTGATCAGAGTTCTGACATTTCATACAAAGACTGAAAGATGGTGACAATTTGTGCTCTTCCCATTTATCATTAACATTAAGCAATTTCATTGAAAACACAAACTAATGAACAACTTACACAAAAGCAGTAGAACAATTAAAATATGTGGGCACCTTCTGGTATCATTTTCCATACAATGCTAGACTGGTATAACATAGAAACCTCATTTTATTTGCCCAACGTTCTCATCAAATCTCCCCCTCCCTGCTCCCCGCCCCCCCCCCCCCGCCGTCCCCCCAAATTCGATGACCCACTGACTCTTCATTGGGGTAATTTACAACAGCGAATTGACCTGCCGCTCGCACATCCTTGAACTTGCTGGGTATTAATGAACGCATGAAAGGGGTCAAGGAGGAAATCCAAAACAAGACCAACATTGTGCACTGTGGCACAGCAACTGCAGCGGCGGCCTCATTGGTCTGGGGCACAGGTTTAATCCTTACTTCTGTTGTTTTCCGTGCGGCATTTTGCACGTTTTTTACGCAACCACCTGGGCTTCTCAGGCTTAGCTGACCAGCGTGAATTGCCCCTTGATTGCACCAAGTGGTGGAATCTGGAAAGAGCCAAGTAAGGGAATGAAACAAAATGAGAGTAAGAGTGGCGAAGGTGAATGCTTGATGGGCACCACAGACTTTGTGGGCTGAATGGCCTGTTCCTACCCTGTAGTACTATGATTTCAGATTTATTGTCAGAGTACATCCATGACATTACATATAACCCTAACATTCTTTCTCTTGTGGGCGAGGCAGAATTACCACTTATTGGCAGTGCAAAAGAAAACTGTACGCAGCGTACACATGTAAACAAATGAAGAAATGTAAGCAAACCATGCAATACAGAAAGAGAACAAAAATCAATATAGTGCAAAAGTAAGAAGTCCCTGAGTCCCTGTTGTTGAGGAGTCTGATGGTGGAGGAGTAGCAGCCGTGCCTGGAGCTGGTGGTGCGAGTCTTGTGGCACCTATACTTCTTTCCTGTTGGCAGCAGTGAGAACAGAGCGTGTGAGTGATGTTGTGGATCCTTGATGATTGCTGCTGCTCTCCGACGGCAGCATTCCCTGTGGATGTTCTCAATGGTGGGGAAGGTTTTGACTGTGATATCCTGGGCTGTGCCCACTACATTATGCAGCGCTTTATGCTCAGAGGTATTGGTGTCTCCACATCAAACCTTGATGCAGCCAGTCAGCACACTTTCTACCACACATCTGTAGAAATTTGCTAGGGTTTCCAATGTCATAACAAACTCCTCAGAAAGTAAAGTACTGACGTAATTTCTTCACGATGCCATTAGTGCTTTGGGTCCAGGAAATATCCTCTGAGATAGTGACTCCCAAGAACTTACTCACCTTTTCCAACTCTGATCCTCCAGTGATCATACACCTTGCTTTTTTTTCCTTAAGTCAACAATCAGCTCCTTGGTTTTGGTGACATTGAGTGCGAGATTGTTGTTGGTGCACCACTCAGCCAAGTTTTCAATCACCCTCCCGTGTGCTGACTCATCACCGCTTTTTATGGAACCTACTACCATGGTATCGTCAGTGAATTTGTAGATGGTGTTAACTGTTGAGCTCAGCCACACAGTCATCGGTATATAGTGAGTAGAGCAAGGGGCTAAAAATTATTCATAACAATATAAAGCTGGGTTTATATGCTTCTTGCGAATAGAGATTCTTCATATGGAAAGAGAAACTTCAAATATCTAGTATCTTTCACAACTTCAGGATGCCATTATTTGCATGCATCTTGATAGATTGAAAACTGTTTGAATGCAAGATATAAAAGAAGAACCTACAAAAACTAAAGATAATATCGATGTTTTTTCAGTGTTGTTGATTGAGAGATAACACCACTAGATAACTCCTATGCCCATTCATGTAGTTCCATCCAAACATCACTGGTGAGATGTATTTTATTAAAATACTTTGCTTTTAACCTATCATGCTTTACAGTTATAGCTGACATAATAGGGCTATGCAGTGTCAATGGTTTTGTCACATGCAAAGCAGCCATTTTGTGTTTAATAGCATTCAGTGATGAGAAAAAGTAACTCAGTGATGACAATTCTAGTCTGACATAGGTTGGGAGTAAAATGTTTCAACAAAACTCACTGCCTCTTTTTAAGTAACTCCTTTGGATATTTAGTGTCCACTTTAACAGTCAATACAGCCTCGGGAGCCTGAGTTGATCTGATTAGTTTACCAGATAGTTATACATCTTGTCCAAAGAGGAACATTCTGACAAGACTCCCTTCCCCCATTATTGGTTCCCATCTTGTTGGGAGTAATGGTCTTTAAACATCCTGGAGGTGAGGGAAATGTCCCACCTGCACACCAGTTCTCCTGGCTCAAAACTGCGTGCGTGGAAGTTTTGAGCACCCCCAGAATTAGGCTTGTAACATCACCCAGATTGAAGCAGCCCATCATGTATAGCCAGTGATCCATAGATGAACATATTTATTAGCATCTATCTCTTGATAAAAAGGACTGATGTCCCGCTGATGACTCGTGAACAATCCTTGTTTGGGTGTGATGCGGAGGATGCCTGCTACCTCTGGAATCACATCAGAGCTAGGAGCTGATGCCTCCAGGCAGTAGAGGAAGGAAGGAAATTGGAAAAGAAAATTGGTGAGCAAAAAAATGTTAACCTGTTTGCCGACTGCCACAGTGGAGGTTTTGTGTATAAAGCACATTTGGGAAGCATTAGCTTTTGCCGAGATATCTTTGTGACACTGCAATCTTTGAAGTTGAGCATCTACAATTAGGAAAACTGAATAGAACATCTTGAGTGCAGGAGTTTTATGATATTGCCTAAGATGGAACTTTGCACAGTCAAAGAAGTATCTGTCCTCTTTCTTAAATTGTATAATTAGGTAATGTGAAATGATGAACATTTGTTTTCTGTGGATATAACATTGTACCTTAATTATTAACACTTTAGTAGGTCACCGTCTATTAAAGGGGACTTCAGTTCTCCCTTTTAATGACTTGTCTAGTTTCATGGTGATGGAACATTCACACAAATAATCACTGAACTATTTGATTAATTTACTATTGCTCAGCTCATGTTGAATTAAGTTAAAATGTTGCTCTTTATTTTTTAGATTTCTCATCCTGGACAGAGTTGATCTGGCAAAGTTGTTTCCCATGGACAGGGAGTCTAGATCAAGAGGCTACAACTTCAGGATTGAATGGGGTCCATTTAAATCAGAGATGCTGAGGAATTTCTTTAGCCAGAGTGGTGAACCTCTGGAATTTGTTACCATAGGCGGCTGTGGAGGCCAGGTCATTGGGTGTATTTAAGGTAGAGATTGATAGGTATCTGAATAGTCAGATTATGGGGAGAAGGCAGGAGGGTGAGGGAGAGTAGGGGAATGGATCAGCTGATGATGAAATGGCAGAGCGGACCTGACAGGCCAGATGGGCTGTTTCTGCTCCTATACCTTACGGTCTAAAACACGTGCTTCAAAGCTTCCACCCCTCTGGGATCTGAGATAAAGACCGACAAATTGATGGTGAGACTCTCTCTCTCTCTCTCTCTCTCTCTCTCTCTCTCTCTCTCTCTCTCACTCTCTCTCTCTCTCTCTCTTTCTCTCTCTCTCTCTCCATCAACTGCTTTCGAGTCCCCTAAAATTAATTTAATAGTTTCGGCTGATTCATTTGTAAGTTGAAGCAGAATAAAAAACAGCCTTTAGCTAAATGGAAACAAAATCGCAGTTTCAGAAAAAAATGCTCTGCTCAGGATGCTCAGTGTTAAGAAGTACATTTTTGACAATGAGATTGAGGTGAAGGAGCATTTTTGAGATAGATTAGAGAGAGATTTATTTAACATCTGTCCGCACTATAATCTGAACTGACAGTAATTGATGGTAAGCTCGCATGCCAAGAATGGAAAAGTATTCAATTTCACAGAATTCTCTCGAGCCCAAAAACAACATTAAAATAAAGTTTGTGTAACTTTAGAGAACTTCCCAGTTTAATACAATATTCTATTAACTAGATAACAGGAAACTATCAAGTGAATTGCAACTTCAATGAATTAGCTGTTGAAACTGTTGAAGCTTTAATAGTCATTATTGAGTCTTCATAATAGACTTCAGTTCTCCCTTTTATGATTGTCCAGCAGCAAGTATTATCTACAATTAAATACACATCCGTAATGACAGATAAAACTCACTGGAAATGAAAATACACAAATTAACTTCTTTCAACGCTCGTAAAATTAGGGCAATATCAAATTTTACTGTAATATAGGAAAGGCTTTCTAACACTTTGTCGGAAAGACATCAATCTGCGAGAAGAAAATACAAGGCAGATGTGCATCTTTCTGAGCCATCGACATTAGTTTACTCAACCAATAAGAGATAGATAGCTGGAACACACCCACAAAGTAACAATACTGTCTTGGTATTAAATCAGATTACTATTTGTAGGAACTTGCTCTGTGCAAATTGGCTTTGTTGCTCTGTCCACATCAATTTCAGGGATCTCCTAGTGGCCAACCACCTCAATTCCATGCCCCACTCCCATGCTCACGTCTGTCCATGGCCTCATGTACCATCCCACCAAGACCACCTGTAAATTGGAGGAACGACACTTGATTTTCTGTCTGGACACTCTCCAACCAGATGGCATTAACATCGACTTCTCTGATTCCTGTTAGCCTACTCTCCATTCTCCCTCCCTCTCTTTATCTTGTTTTCTCCACCACCCCCTTTCCTTTCTACTCACAGGGGCATCTTTCCTCCCCCTGGTTGTTGGTGTGCCCTCCCTCCTTTATCCACCTATTACCTGCTTCCTTAGAGACTGTTCTCCTTGCCCTGGACCTCCCTCCCATCACCATTGTGTTCGGGCACCTGCCTACATTTTCTCATACCTTATTGAAGGGCTCAAGCCCAAACATTTGTTAAGTATCTCTGTTATATAAAGTACATTGTTTGACCAGCTGAATTTCTCAGGCATTGTGTTTTAACTCTGTACAAATTGGGTGTATGTTTTGCTATATAAACGATACCAACTGAACTTCAAAGGTGCTTTACTTGTTTTCAAGTGATTAAGAATGTCCCAAGATTGTGAAAAGCATATAATAAACTAGAGTTCATTTTTCTCCGATTCACTGCAACGGTGCTGATAGATTACAGTGCGCAGCGTATCAACCCAATGAGATTCAGCCTTTTTGTAGAAAGCTCTGGGGACGAGGGAAAAGTAAGAATGAAAGACTCCCCGCAAGAGTCCAAAACTAAGTGATAGTCACATTGCTCAAAATCAATTGTAGCATCAAAATGAAATCTGCCCAGCATGATGTTTTGGAACAATAAACTTCTCTGATCTCTTCTGGAGCTAGTAAAATAAGTTGGGGGTTACCACTCACACAATGGTTGCTTGATTCTAGTGGAATGCTAGGATAATGCAATAACGATCAATGTTTCTGTCTTCAGTTTACTTGTCCCAGCAAAATCTGGGGGCCCTTGTCTGCCTTGGAATAAATAGTGGAGGTGATTTCAAATGTTTATTCAGTTGAGTGATAAATTGTCCAATTTTTCTTAATGTATCCTAAAAGATTTGCATTTTAAAATAATTTCTGGCAACATGTTTTAAAATCTTTTAATATTAATGGCATAAATGACATTAATGGGGTCCCACATGATGGTTCAAATTACACATTTCAAATGAATAGTTAATGGTTACAGGTTTTTCTCCCAAGGTAGAAAAGTCAAAAAGTCGAGGGCATAAAGTTTAGGTGAGGGGGGAGATCGAAAGGGGACTTGATGGGCATCAGAAGATGGTGAGTAGGCTGAATAAGTGATAGAGACAGTTACAATTACAATATTTACCCAAAAAAAGTCTCAACAGGTACATGGATAGGAATGATTTCGAGGGATATGAGCCTTATACAGGCAAATGGGTCTTTTTTTTTCCCACGGACAAAGGGCTGTAGAACTCTTTGATCTTCTGAAAAATATGAGGAGAGTATTTGGACCAATGAGTATGAATAAGAATTGCACATGACTGGTTTTGCAAAAATCTAATTCTCCAATAGGCTGTTTGGAGGAATAAAAAATGTTAAAAGCTACACTTGATTCTGAAACTTCTATGGGCACATTAGTTAGGAAGATTTTTTGGATGAAATTTCAACAGAATCATTTTCTGACCTCAAATCATGTTGCTCCGGGCAAAAAAAAA
The DNA here is from genome assembly GCF_036971445.1 of Narcine bancroftii. NCBI lineage: Eukaryota > Metazoa > Chordata > Chondrichthyes > Torpediniformes > Narcinidae > Narcine > Narcine bancroftii. The sequence continues at coordinate 11,057,096 of NC_091477.1, read as the reverse complement.
AGTCATTTTAATTCAAATTTTGGAATGGTTATATATGTGGGAAGGATCCTATTGAATTTACATCGACAGGCAAATAGGGCTTTTGGGTGAGTGGATGGTGAATGATGCTGGAAGCAGACACAGTCAATTTACAAGGGGTCATCAATGCAGATGGGCAAAATGGTTGGTATGGACACGATGGGCCAAAGAGCCTCTTTCTGTGCTACAGTCTACGCATCTACTATTCCCCAAGATGGCATTTATCCAATAATAGGACTCATGGCAGACCTGTGAAAACATGTCCAATTGATGTATATAAAAGCATTCATTATTCTTTCCTTCAAAGTATAATATTTATACATCAACTGGAGCATTACTACATTAACATGACCAGACTACCAACACTACATTGGTAATAATGGTTTCTTTAATTTAGAATTATATGCAGGAATTCAAATAATTTATGCAGTGCTCATTAACAAACAAGACAAAATATTCATTGGAAGAATTCTATGAAAATAGGATCCAAATGATTCTGGAAGATATATTTTCAAAGAACCACTCCACAAAATCCAATGGATTTTATACATGTATTATCAAAGGTCATTGCTGGCAAACTCTGGGAAAGCAAAAACATCACACAACTGAATTCCGAAACACTCATAAAAAAACAACTAAGAATCCCATGTAATAAAAAATGGGGTTTGATTTATTAGGGCTGCTGTAAAACCAGGGGCCTGATTATAAACAACAGGATGAGGGAAAACAGCAAGCAACCCCCTAAAGGGCTGGGAGTGGTGGTGGGGGAGATCCTGGGATCCCGTGTAACAGAAAGCGAATGTGATTTGAGCGTGTAGCTGGCCAGGCTGAAGGCTGGAGCAGCCTTTTTAGTTAAAAGAAAGGCTTTACAGTCGAGGCAATGCCAGTCAAGATCAGAGTACTGGAGACGAGGGTGGTGGGGGGAAAGGCTTTACAGTTGAGGCAATGGCAGTCAAGATCAGAGTACTGGAGAAGAGGGTGAAGGGGTGTGGGGGGGGGGGGGGAAAGAGGATATTTTACTTTTATTCAAACCATGGGAGGGTTGGTCATCGCCATCCGTCTTAAATGCTCTGCTGCATTTATATACATGTATCTCTCTCAACCTGGGCTTGGTCTAACAAGTGGATCAAAGCACTTAGCAGTTTTCACGTTTCCTTGAAATGATGCTTTTTTGGGTTGCAAATGCAAAAGATGATATGTTGGAATCTGACCAAATCTCCCAACATGTCCAAGAGCTGGGGGCGGGAGTAACAATAAGCGCTTGGGAATGTTTAACAATTGGAAGAGTCAACAATAATTAACATATTCGACTTCTGATGCTCAGAAGAATGAGAGGGACGAGCAACACAGAGGAAAGGCTCAAAAGATTTCAGTTAGAGGATGTAAATGAAATCCACCCCCCCCCCCCTCACCCACCCACCCACCCAAAAAAGCCGTCGGCTCGGTCTAGATCAGGATACAGAGTGTGGGATGGGGGGGGGGGGGGGCAATATTTAGGAAGCAGAGCGGGAGAGAGAGAAAGAGTGGATCTGAATGGGCCGAGTTTGTATGTGTTGGGAGGAGAAAGCAACATTCTTTCTTTAGACAGCGCTGCTACAGACGGGCCGCCTGGCAGGCGCCCCGGGCCTGACAAAAGGACAGGATGTGTTCATTTGTAAGTAAACCACAGAACGGAAATTATTGTAATTTTCTCTCAAGTGTCCTACTGTCTACTCTCGGCCGCACCCCCACCCGACTCCTCCCCTGCAGACAGAGGCAGAAGGGGATCCGTTCAAACGCTCCCTGATGTTTCTCCATGAGTTTTAAGTTTTTAAAGTTTTAATGAGTTTTAAAGTTTTAATGAGTTTTTAAGTTTTAACACTGAAATGCACTTTTAGGGACTGTTGTTCACTTGTTGGACCCATCCCAGAGACCAACCTCCATCCAATGAAACTCAGCGTCGATGTTCTGGGATGGAATATTGCAACAATCAATCAGATGCTGATATTTTAAGAAACGTTCCCGTTTATTCTCTGCAAATGCTTCCCCGAGTTAGATTGGGATTTTTCACCTCTATAAGAAACGGGGCGAGACCAGTATCTTTTAAGAGGACAGGTCGGATTCGGGGTGGGAGTCTGGCTGAAGTGAGGGAACTCAGGCTGAGTTTTCTCGCCCCGACTCGCAATTTGCCCCCAGAGGTAAAAAGCGGCGGCGGGGCAAGTGGTGATGGTGGGGGGGGGGGGGGGGGAGGAGTTGGGGGTCTCCGAGTTGAACGCGAGCAGAGGGAGGGCTCTTCATGGGCCAGGTTTGCGGGACCTTACAGATCGCTACACACCAGGCGTTCGCGTTGACCTTGGTCGGGGGGGTGGGGGGGGGGGGGGCAGGAGGCTCCTCGCTCGGGGCTTTGAAGGAGTCGAGACACTCACCGCGACGCTGGGGCGAGCGGATCCTGGGGGCTGTTGCCCTCTCGCCTGGGCTTGGACTCGTGGGCTTTTCCAACCGAGGAGGGTCCCCATGTCTCGATCGTGGCTGTGTATTGTTCAGCGAGCTGTGGCTGTCAATCTTCCCCCTTTTTGACAGCCCGGAAGAATCGGGGATGGGAGGAGAGGCGATATATCGTCCAATAACAACAAATGTACCGTTCTTAGAACTGATGCATTGGATTAGCCCGTTTTTCCTTCGCTGGATGCTTTGGTTTCAGAGAGAGGAGGTGAAAAAGAACATCTGGGAGAAAGCAGAATTGTGTTTATTCATCCAAATGCAGTTTTTTTAAAAAAAAGCTCCCATCTGCGTGCTACCCAGCCAAGTCAACTCTTGCAGCAATACCCATAAGTGAGACATCCTTGAAGGGAGGGGTGAGACATCCTTGAAGGGAGGGGTGAGACGTCCCGGACGATAGGGAAAAGAACAGAAGGATGGTGCAGGGTAGAGAAGAAAGTAGTGTTTAAAAAAAAGTGCAGCACGAGGGCATCATCTTTTTTTACCGCATGGTAACAGGGCTCTTCTGGCCCACCAGCCCGCGCCGCCCAATCGACCTTCAACCCCCAGTGAGGTTTTGGAGGATGGAAGGGAAACCAGAGCACCCAGAGGAAAGTCGTGGGGAGAGCCTACAAACTCCTCGCAGACAGTGCCGGCTTCGAACCCGGTGGTTTAACAGCAGTGCACTAACCGCTGCACCCCCCCCCCCACCCCGTGCCGCCCGAGAGCCATTCATGTTAAGAGTCAGATAACAGCAGGAAAAGTACTGTCCTTGAATTTGGAGGTTCATGTTTTCGAACACATGGAGTAGAAAGTGTGACTGCAGTGGGATGACTGTTGAAAGCTTAAATTATTTGTAAGTTTGAGTTAAAATCATTGTTAAGATTCGAAGTGAAAGCGTATCAAATGTTTCTTAATAGTAGATGATCACAAGATACAGGAGCATCAAATCTGATCCGCCATTCCATCATGAGCTGATCCATCCTCCCACTCAGCCCCACTCTCCGGCCTTCTCCCTGTACCCTTGATGCCCTGGCTAATCAAATACCTGCCAATCTTTGCCTGAAACACATCCAATAACATCTCTTCCACAGCCGCCTGTGGCAACAAGTTCCACAGACTCACAAGCCTCTGACTAAAGAAATTGCTTCTCCTCTCCGCTGTAAATTGATGCCCTTTTATCCTGAAGTTGTGCCCTCTTGTCCTAGACTCCCCTACCATAAGAAACCTGTTCTCATCCCTAGATATTTCCAGTCAAGGGAACTTAATAGCACTGAGTAGGTTAGAGGGGCAGAATGGTGAGTTCCTGTTCTTTGGTAAGGAGCCAGCTGTGACTCCTGTAGGTAGAAACTCATTCATGACTGATTTATGTAGGGTAAATGGAGAGAAGCCATTTGCAAATAGTTTAAGATGTAACCTTTAGCACATGAGATATCAAGCAGATGTAAGGGATACAAAGTAGCTACAATCTGAAATTCACTATCCATAATGGTACTAGAAGCAAAATCAATCAATGCTTTCAAAAGGAAATTGGATAGATACTTGATAGACAATGACTGGCAAGGCTGTCAGGAATGAATGGATTGCTGGAATTGACTCATTGCTTGAATGGTTTCCTTCTGCATTGTAACAACTCAGTAATCAGAATCGGGTTTATTGTCATGACCGTGTGTCACAAAATATGTTGTCTGGTGGCAGCAGTATTTACATTACAGGTACAAAATTGCTATAAATTACAATTGCGTAAACACAAGATTTAAAAAAAATTAGTGCAAAAAAAAGAAAAAGTGAGGTAGTGTCTGTGGTTCATGTCCATTCAGAAATCTGATGGCAGAGGGGAAGAAGCTGTTTTTGTCATGTTGAATGCACGTCTTCAGGCTCCTGTACCTCCTGCCCCATCGTAGCAGTGAGAAAAAAGCGTAGCTTGGGTGGTGATAGTTCTTGGGGTTAGAGCTGCTTTTTTTGAGGCACCGTCTCTTAAAGAAGTGAAGACTAATGCCCATGTTGGCGAAGGCTGAGTTCACAACCCTCTGTGGCCTTTTCCAGTCTTGTGCATTGGCACCTCCCTACCAGGCAGTGATGCAACCAGTCAGAATACTCTCCGCGGTTCACCTGTAGAGTTTTCGAGAGTCTTTGTTGAAATACCAGATCTCCTCAAACTTCTCATGAAGTTTAAAGTCTTCAAAAAAAAAATTCTCATGAAGTTTATGAGTTGGCGAGTTTTCTGCGCGATTGCATCAATATTGGGGTGGCACGGTTGGCGCAGAGGTTAGCACAACGCCTTGACAGCTCCAGTGATCGGAACCAGAGTTCGAATCCCGGGCTGCCTGTAAAGAGTTTGTACGTTTTTCCCCGTGTCCGTGTCGCCAGGGCTCCAGTTTCCTCCTACCATGTCTTTGGTGACATACCAAATCTCCTCAAACTCCTAATGAAATATAGCTGCTGGTGTGCCCTCTTCGTGACTGCATTGACATGTCTCATTCAAAAGGCCATGCATTCAAGGAACACTGTAGGCTTGACCACAATGATCTCAGCAAACATTCAACAAGTGATTGTTGGAGGTGATTTTTTTTTGGATGCGACGCTGCCCGATCTCTCACATGAAAGTAAAAGGTCTCAAGGTATCATTTTGGAGAGGAGCTAGGAAGTGGTTTCCATTATTCCAGCAAGTATTTATTCCTTGCTTGATATTCTTAAAGTTGATTTTAGATTTGCTCTGTGGGAGTGATGCAGTGTGGGGTTTTATCTTTTGGGTGAGGAATGAAACTGATAATCTGAACCTACTTAGTCAGATGAATATAATACATTGATTGCATGGTCCCATTCAAAAGAAACAATGGTTCCAGTTGGCTCAGCCAGGATTCAAACCATGACAAGTACCATTAAAAACATCCCCACTGGTTACTTAGCATGCTTGCTGTTCATTAGATGTTGCTGAATACAAAATGGAGCCCATGCTTCTCGGTTCATCCGTGCTGACATTTCAGAAGTAACTCTTAGCTGGGGAAGGTATTTGGCTCCAACGCAATCTATAAATTTTCTGACCACACCACCATCGTTACACAAATTGGAAATATAATGAGTCAGGATACAGGATGAAGTGGAGAATCTGGTTGCGTGGGGCCAGAAAAACAACCTTCCTCTCAAGACCAATGGTTCGCCAAAGGACTATACAGCTGTCTGCATTGATGGGACAGAAGTGGAGAGGGTGAGTATCTTCAAGTTCCTGAGAGTCCTTATTTCAGAAGACCTCTTCTGGAGCCAGCACATTGAGTCAACCATGAAGAAGACACACCAATATCTATTTTCTATGAGGCCTGTGTAATTTTGGCATGTCACTGAAAACTCTGTCAAACTTCTACACTCTGGAAAGTATATTGACTGGTTATATCATAGCCTGGGTAATTCCTGGATAACATAGTCTGGTCCATCTCAGGCTCCAACCTCCCATCCATGTGAGGTGCTGTCTCAAGAAGGCAGCCAAATCATAAAGGACCTCCCATTACCCTGCTCACAACCTCTTTTCATTGCTTGCGAAAGCCTGAAGAACAGCACATCTAGGTTCAAGAACAGTTGCTTTCCAACAACTATCAGGCTCTTGGACCTTCACTACTGTAATGCCATTTTTTTTTTAAATTAGAACCACAGCACAGTAACAAACCCTTCCAGCCTACAAGCCTTCTTCATCCAGTTGTAGCCATGTGACCAATTAATCTCCCAGCCCCATACATCATTACATGGAACATGGAAGGAAACCAGAGCCAAGAAACGAAATCCACACGGACACAGGAGAATGAACAAACTTCTTAATGTCAGATTTGAAACTGGGTTGCTGTCACTATAATATTGCTGTTCTAACCATTATGCTAACCTTGCCTCCATCTTTCACTGTGGCAAGTGAATATTATCTTTCTATCTATCTTTTGTATTTATCATATCTTTATTAATTTAACTTGATACATGCCATAATTGTAGTGTATTTTGTAAGAAGTACCTGTACAACAATAAAATCATTTCTTGTGCGGCAGTCAATTTTCATATGTCTCTGCTGGAGGATCCATTCATGTCATGATTACCACCAGGGCAACCCGGGTATTCCAGGCCTCAACTTCATTTTGAAGCGTGAATCATGCTTGTGTGCGATTTCTTTCAGCTTTATGGTTGCTGGCCAAACCTGTGGCATGGACAATAGATTGATTGCTTGGCCCAACAGAATGGAGCAACCAGGTCAAATCAGGTCTTGGCTCCTCTCCTGGGGCTGAGTTAAAACACATATTGGACACACATCCCCTCAAACACTCTACCCACATGCACACACACGTACATGGACATGCACACAGGTGTGCACAGAATCAAACCCACCCCCACACACACACACACACACACACACACACACACACACACACACACACACACACACACACACACACACACACACACACACACACACACACACAAATAATTTTCCAGATTTCTACTCACAACTTGTCAGCTCTCACCAAACAGCCTACTCCAGCCACTCATATCTTTCCTTCTCCGGACCCTCCTTTCCCACAACCTTCAACTCCTTCTCCCCCTCACCTCTCCATGGTTGGTTTCTTGAATTAAGTGGTAGGGGACATCATTCCCTCCAAATCACAAATTATCATTCTTGCCAAAGTCTTGGAATGCTCCGAAGTTGCCTTTGAGTAGCTTCACTGTGTATGATGTGGCAGCCCAGGGAGTAGACTGACCAGCTCCTGCTTGAGGATGTCCAGGGAGGGATAGGACAGGCCAGGCTTGCTAAGGGACCTGAGAATAAATCAGCACCCATTTGCTGCCTGATAACTCAGGCTAGCTGCTGGATTCAGGTAACTGTATACATTATTGAGTCTCCTGCAGCAGACTCTAGTCTCTGCGGAGACTTTGTGAAGGGCATCTCATTCTAGTCGAATAAGGATGGGCACGCAGTCCAAATACTACCATTTTGCATCTGTTTGTCAACTCTGGAAAAGGATTGCAAGATGGCTTGTTAGAAAATCAGGAACATTTCAAATTGCATGAAAGATGCTTCTCCAAGCCCATTGTTGAGTTTGATAGATGGTGGATTATTCTACATCTTGCTGCAACCTCAGGGCGCTTCATAAAATAGCAAACATTCCATTTATCAACCTTAATGTCCCTCCTTGACATGAACATGAAAAAATGCACCTAAAATATTTGCGTGTATCTTCGCTCACAGGAACCAAAGAGATGGGGAGATCATACGTGCAAAGTAATAAAGAGAAATGTAGCATGAGTTTCAGAAGGTTCTTCACACAATGAGTGAAGACAACAGATGGAATTGATTTGATCTGACTGAATTGATTTTCAAGGGAGTGTGGTAAAACCATAAGTCATGGATTCATTTTAAAAAAATGGCCGGATCTTTCACTGAGTGAAATATATCAGGGGATTGATTCCCCAGTGACTGTGCAAGGAGAGTTATCACTATTGCCTTGTCCAACATTTTTCCCTCACTCGACTTCATGAAAGCAGATGATTTTGTCATTATCGCAATTGATGCTTGTGGTAACGTGCAAATTAGCTAATACGTTTCCTGGCCTTACAACAGTGACCGCACTTCAAAAGTGCTTCAGTAGTTATAAAGCATTTGTGTGGCACCTCCTGAAAGGGATGTGAAAAGTAACATAAAAATGTAAGATTTGTTCCCATAGGATCACCCTCAATTATTGTGATGTATTTATCACGTACCTGCTAATTAAGCAAAAAACCTCATCCCTAGTGGAGTCCTATCAAGATTTGTTAGCCCAGAGACTGAAAGGTAAAGGAAGCAATGTAGTAGTTTATTTAAGTTTTAAGTGTTTAATTGCAGCTTTAATTATAGAAAACATAAACTAATTACAGCTGAGAAACACCATAACTACAGAAGTTGGGATCTTGAGCAAACAATGAACAACTAGAGGGACTCAACAGGTCAGGCAGGATCCATGGAGAGACAATATTCTGGGCTGGGATCTTTTCCCGAGACCAAAGAGGGAGGGGGGGAGGAACCACGGGGGGGGGGGGGGGGGGGGGGGGAGGGGCGAAGAGATGATCAGAAATGAGGCAAGAGAAGGTGGGAGAGATGGAGAAAGAAGCAAATGAAGAGACCGCAGGGGTATGGAGTGAAAAAGGTTTGAAAGTGAGAACAGGAGGAGGGAAAGGACAGACAGAAACAATGGAACTGGATCGGGATGGGGGTTGCCTTAATTTGGAAAGATCCATGTTTATACCGTTGGGTTTTAAGGCACACAGGCAGAATTTGAAATGTTCCTCAAATCTATGTTTGGCTTCACCCTGCCCATGGAAAAGGCCAAGGTCAGACATGTCTTTGGGAATATTTTTAAATTTAAATTTAGACGTACTGCACGGTAACAGGCCATTTCGGCCCACGGGTCTGTGCGGCCCAATTACACCCCATGAACCTACCCGGTACATTTTGAACAGTAGGAGGAAACCGGAGCCCCTGGGGAAAATCCCACATAGACACGAAGAGAATGTACAAACTCCTTACAGGCAGCCCGGATTCAAATCCCGGTCCCAATCACTGGTGCTATTAAGGCATTGTGCTAAGCACTGCACCAACCATGCCACCCCAATATCGATGCAATCATGAAGAAGATTTGCCAGCTCACAAACTTCATGAGAAGTTTGAAGAGATTCGGTATGCCACCTAAGACTCTGGAAAACTTCGACAGGAGAGCATTCTGACTGGTTGCATCACTGTCTAATATGGATGCGTCAACTCTCAGGACAAGAATAAACCCAGAGGGTTGTTAACATCAACATGACTTACACCAGTCTTCAGTCCATGGAGGCCATCTGCAAGATGTGGTGTCTAAAGAAACCAGCCTCTATCTTTAAAGACCCCCACCATCCAGGCCATGCCCTCTTCACACTACTACCATCAGGAAAAAATATAGGAGCCTGACAACGAGCCCTCAGCAGCACAAGGACACTTCTTTCCCTGCTGCCATCAGATTTCTGAATGAACAATGAACCAGAGACAATACTTTATCTTTTTATTTTTCTTGCATTATTTTTATTTATTTAATTTTGTAATGTAGTGTATATAAATGTTTGCACTGTAATGCTACCACAAAACATGAATTTTGTGATATATTCATTACAATAAATTCTGATTCTGAATTGTGAATGGTAAGGAGAATTAAAATAACATACCAGCTTGCACTTAAAAACAGGGCTCAGGTACTTGCCAATGTGGTCATCCAATCTCCATTTGATCACACTGATGAATGGAGGGGGGGGGGGTGTGGGGAGACCACACTGAGCGCACTGAATGCATCTCAGATTGGATGAGGTGAATGTGAAACTCCGCCTCATCTGAAAGTAATTACATCTAATTTTTTTCAATACTACCCCCACTATCTTTCATTGCCTTGGAGTATCCCAAGTTGCATCACAACCAATTAAGTATTTGTGTAGCATTTTCAGTGCTATAATGTTGGATACATAGCTGCTAATTTTCGCAACGACAACCTGAAAACAATCGAGAGATCAGTTCTTGTTGAGAGAGACATGAACATTGACCAGGATACTGAGAATAATATCTTCATTCTGCTTTGAATCTGGGTTGTGGGAGTGCCACAAGACTCACACTGCCAGGTTCAGGAACAGCTGCTGTCCTGCCACCATCAGGCTCCTCAACATCAAACTCAATCAGAGACTCATTTAGGGACTCTTACTTGTGCACTTTATTGATTTTCTTTTGTTCTCTTTGTATTGCAGTCTATTTGTTTACATTTGTTATCTCATTTGTTTACATGTTTATACTGTATAGAGTTTTTTTTTGCATTACCAATTAGTGGTAAATTTGCTGCGCCCACAGGAAGTAGGAATCTCAGGGTTGTATGTGATGTCATGTATGTCCTCTGGCCATAGATGTGAAATCTGAAAAAAAAACTTAGAATAGTGGTGTCAGAATAGTCCACGATTAGTGTAACACGTTGAGGTTCAAGAGTATGAAATCTGTTGGAAGTACACTGTCCTTAAACCTAGATGTGCTGGTCTTCAGGCTTCTGTACCTTTTGCCTGAAGGGAGCAGTGAGAAGAGGTTGTGACCAGGCTGATAGGGAGGTCCTTTATGATGTGAAACACACAAGTCTGCAAATGCTGTGATTGCAGTAGAAACACAGAAATGCTGGAGGAACTCAGCAGGTCTCGCAGCGTTCATAGGAGGTTAAAAATATACTGAAGGCTTTACGATATTCAGAATCAGAATTTATTGTCATGAACAAGTCATGAAATTCGAGATTTTGTTGGCTGCCTTCTTGAGCCAGCGCTCAACAACACATGGGTTCATCTTGAAATCTGTTTGTCTTGAATTAAATTGTTACCATCCTTAGATGTTAAATTAGTTTTCAGCCTGAAATATTCATTTCATCTTCATGGGATCATTAAAAGTATGTGGTCAAAATAAAAATTTTAAAATTACCTCCCTAAACTTTCTCTCCTTCACTGTGAGTTAAATTTTACACAGCTGTGCTCTTGTCAACACCTTGAGATGTTTTATCATTTTAAAGGAGCTGTATAAATGACAGCCATTGTTTTGATGGCTCATTTTGCAGGTCATTTTGTGTGCTATGTCATTGGATCCACCTCTGTACTGGGGACTGTCACTGACATTCCTAATTTGTGATTCAGGTTTGATGAGGATGCCATTGGTGAACAGCGCAACCAAAGGGTCTTGAGTATTAGCAGCTTCGGTTTGCAACCTGGAGCCAAGGAGAATGACTTGGATGCTGGAGATCGCATTCACCACTGGTACAGACAGTGCGCCTACAGAGGTTACAGGAGTTTAAGAGGCAGTGGTATCGGAGGAGGTGGTGGAATGCGTGGAGTCATTGCCTTCAAAGGGACTCACTTTTCCTTCTCTTTCTCCTCATCAGGGCACTGGATGAGTTGGGTTTCTTTGTGTACCTTTACAGGCCAACCAAAAGTGAGCACATTTTGTGTATCATGCAATAATAAAGGACACAATGTTAAATGATCTGAAAATATAAATTTTACTTTTGTTATCTCTTTTCACAAGGCATATGAATGTCACTGCTGGGATTTTCATTTATTCATCCATGCATTATTGCTTCTTCAGCTGAGAGGTTTGCCAAATCAGTTAACCTAATTGGTGGGGCTGGAGTCACATAGAGGTCAGCCCGAGGAAGGAGAGCAGATATCCTTCCACAACACATCAGTGAATCAAACGGATTTTTATGGCACCATTACTGAGACTGCTTCTTTTTCATTTCTGGTTTTATTTAACTGATTCCAAATCTCTGTGCTACCAAGATGGGATTTGAACTCCTTTTGGATCAATAGTCCAGGGCTTAGATACCAGTCCATATTTAGAGCTGAAACAAGTCATGGTGTCACGATCAAGTGTCAAGATGATAAACTCGTGTTGTAAACGGGTAAGGACATCACTCCAACTTAGATTAACTTGTCTGACCTTTGCTCGTGTAGAATCAGAGTCTAAAACTGGTCTTAAACTCTCGCTGTCAATACACAGGATGTGTCTTGTATGCCATTCTGCTGATACTGATCTGACATCTGAATTGTTGACACCGTTCATGATGACCTTAGACCTTTTAAATCCAGCTGCACAGGTGTACGGCAGGAACAACAGCACAGTAACTTTGAAGTCTTAGCATTGGCATACTTTGTTGCCTGGAGACACAGGTGTAAATCAAAGGTGGTCTTTGGTCTTTAGCCCCGGGTCACATGTACACTATGACGATGTGTCATAACACTATTAAACGCATGAGTGGAAGCTGAGTTTCACTATTGCTGAGATGCTGTTACCTGGTGCGGAACTGAGCAAACTGCAGAGTTTGTTTAGGGATTGAATGAATGCTAAAAGATAAAGCGCTGCAAAAATTCACAAGTAGGAATTAATTAATTGTGTTAACCCACCTGCAATTTCACTTTTTGCCAATATGCAAGTAGGTTTCTTTTGTGTTTCTTTCACATTGAACTTATTAAACTGACATTGAGTTACTAGTAATTAGAAGCCCTAACAGCTGATGTGAAAGAGAAGGCCTGTGCCTCTCATTTCCTGGAGCATATGGGAGAGATGTTTTTCAGGTGTTTAAAAAAAAGTCTTGGTGGCCAGGCAACTGATTGACTTCCTGTGTGCTGACTGCAGCACTTTTTAAGGAAGGAATATATTCCACTTCCTTCAATTTATTCTGGATGTTGCAAATTGAAGCTCCAGCAAAAATGTGATACATCACATTAACTAATGTGAGATCATTCAAAATTGCATAATTTGTATCCAGTGCCTTTGAAGCTTTGTCAGAATATCATTGAACAAATAATCTCATCAAGTATTGGAACAGACGTCGAATACTTGGCTCAGAATTGAGCCTTAAAGAGTGTCAGTAAGGAGGAAAGTGGACAGGCAGAAAGCCTTGTAAAAGCATGGCAAAATCGCATCCAAAGAAAAAGATATTCACTCAGAATTTTCCTGGGATTATCTCCATCCCTTATCACAATTTGGTAAAGGATCAGTAGAGATTCCAAAATTAGATAGTTCTTTAAACTGCTTCACTTGGGATTCTCGCTAAAGCTAAGGTTGGAGATTGAGAGATCCTCAGTTTATTTTGCTGGTATTCTGGATTATCAGAGTTAAGGTTGCCTAAAATCTCAAGATGTTTAAAATGAATCACCTGGACAGAGCCATGGAGATTATTAAGAAAATTGATGTTATTATTTTCACTGAACCCTTGCTCAGTGATTATAAACATATTGGAGATACATGTGGCTTGAAAGGCATGAATATAGCATGGAAATTACATTTTATAATGGTCTACTGAAACAAATGTAATCGTCTCCCAGAGGCTGAGTTCCTCCAGCATTTCTCTGTGTTTGTACTACTTACGTGTCTACATCGTTTTACCAATGTAAAATTGAACCAGGTTGTAATTTTTTTCTCTGTCCAAAGCATGAGGGACAAAGGTTTCCAGAGTTGTCCACATAAGGATCTGCTAACTTGGCGCAGACAAAGTATTGAACAAGTGCACTTCCAAGTTACTTCGCTCTGCACCATTAGCAGATAATTTAGGGTCATTAGCAGCGATGGGAGATGGCAATATAGTAAAGGGACAAGTTGAGGACTTTTTGTGGGCAAGGTTCAATTATCGTCATTCAGGGGTAGTGATGGTGGGGAGGTAGGTTCAGACTCATAACTTGTACTCAAAGACTGGGGAGGAGCCTGGATCACTGGCTGAGCATCCGATCAGCATCCTAATAGAGGGGTTTGTTTGACCGGCTGGAAATTGGTGAAAGGCAAAAATCTGCAGACTCTGTGATTGCAGAAATGGTGGAAGAACGCACCTGGAATCGCAGCGTCCATTGAGGATAAAGATATATTACTGACATTTCAGGGCTGAGCATTTCTTCAAGGGAAAAGGTGAAAAGCAAAGAACACAAAGGCATCAGAATAAAGACTGAAGGCTGGCAGTGGGAGGATTCCAGACCAACAAAAGGTGTTAATTGGATAAGATAAGAAGAGGGGTGAGAATTGATTTTGGCTCTATGAAAGGAGATAAAGAGAGAGAGAGAGAGAGCTAGGTAGGGGAAGGCAAATGGGGGAAGAATGGGGGAGTGTTTATGGAAACCGGAGAAGTCAATGTTAATGCCTTCCATTTGGAGGGTGCCCAGACAAAAGATGAGGTGTTGTTCCTCCAATTTGCGGGTAGTATCAGTCTGGCAGTGCATGAGACCATGGACAGACAAGTGAGCAAAGGAATGGAACTGGGCATTGAAATGGGTATCCACTGGGAGGTCCATTCTATTGCGACAAACAGAGCTGAGGTGCTCCACAAAACGATCTCCCACTCTGCGCCCAGTCTCTCCGATGTAGAGGAGAGCACTGCTGGAAATAGGTGCCTTGCAGGGGTATGATGTGAAGAGGAGGGCCTGGGTGAGGGAATTTGGGGGAATCAGTAATGAAGGGATGAGGGGCCAGATCCTGTCTGCTTGATAGACTGTTGGATGGGAGTATATGTTCCTTGATGACTGAAGGATATAAAGTATGTAATAGGATTTGATTTAATGATGCATCTGTTCTGAAGAGAATTAATAAAACCCCATTGTTACAGAGAGTTGGAGGACAATGTAATCCAATTTCACTGCCTCAAATTACTAACCTAATTAACAATAGAATGTTTGATAATGCCATCAGGAATGTGCCCACCATTGTTGGCAATCCTGCAAAGGTAGATGGGCGACTGTAAATAGTAATCCAGTTGCACAGGATTTGAAAGCATAATTTTTCTCTTAAGAGCAGCTGATAGAGAGTTAATTAGACTCAGGCAACCCTGAGGCCCAAGTGTGCACATAGCCCTTCAGGGAAGGAAGGAACTTGTATTTTATAAAGAGTCTTTCATGGTCACAGGATGACCCAAAGTGCTGTGAAGACAATGAAGTACTTTCCAAGTGTAGTCACTACTGTAATGGAGGAACATTTATGCATGGCAGGTTCCAACAAACTACAGTGAAATAAATGAACGATTTATTTCTAATGATAGACATTTTTGATGTGTGAGAGATTCCTCTTCGAATAGCACGCTGATATCTTTGCATCCACCAGACAGGGAAAACAACTTCTATTTAGCGTCTCCAGCAGATGCTACAATGCTGCAGGGTAACGTAGATCCTGCAATCTGCAAGAGATGAACATAAGAAATAGGAGCAGGAGTAGGCCATTTAGCCCATCAGGCCTGCTCTGCCATTCAATGAGATCATGGCTGATCTGATGATAGACTTATCTCCCGCTACCTGCCTTCCCCACGCCCCCACCCCCATCCTTTAATTCCCCAACAATGCAAACATCTATTGAATCTGGTCTTAAATATGTTTACTGAGGTAGCCTCCACTGCTTCAATGGGAAGTGAATTCTATAGATTCACCACCCTCTGGGAAAAACATCATCCTCCTCATCTCCATCCTAAGTCTATTACCTTGAATCTTGATGCTATGCCCCCTAGTTCTCATCTCAACCACCAATGAAACAAACTTACCTTCCTCTATCTTATCTTTTCCTTTCATAATTTTAAACATTTCTATAAGATCTTCATTCTTCTAATTTCCAGTGAGTACAATCCCAGACGATTCAATTTCTCATTACAGGCTGACCCCCTCATCTCTGGAATCAATCTAGTGAAACTCCACTGCACTGCCTCCAAGGCCAGTATATCCTTCCTTTTTTTTTTTAAATTTTTTTTATTTTTCACACCATAAATCACATTAGCCATGATATACACTATTTCTTTTTCACACATATACAGTGACTTTTTCTCCCCCCCCCCCCACCCCTCCTCCCAAGCCACCCCCCCACCCCCCCCCTCTCATCCATTTTAGGTATACAATCTAGGTTGCATGAAGCCAGTCAGACAATGTTGTCATTCAACAAAAATACACCAGAAATTCTACTGAGTCCATTCTTTTCTTTCCTTCTCCTTCCATCAACTTAGGTAATGTTTGTCCCCGGTAGGTTTTCGTTATTGTATTTAATGTAAGGCTCCTATACTTGTTCGAATATTTCAATATTATTTCTTAACCTATATGTTATTTTTTTCTAATGGAATACATTTATTCATTTAAATTTAGTAGTTTCTTCCTTTTAATTTGGTTATGTATTCCCTTACTATTTAAAGTCATATAGTTCAGCGTAGCCCTTTTATATTTTGTTTATCTTCTCTTTCCGTTTTTCCATCATTACCTTTCCTCCTTTTCCATTTCTGTTTTCTTATTTTCAACTCTTTATAAGACAACATTCCTACAACATCCAACATTTTCCTTATTCTCCTATTTCTATCTTATTTATCCCCAATCTCCCCTTCCCCTCCTGAGTTGTCCTTTATCCCTTGTCGGACAACCACATCTCCCCTCTCCATTTGGATTTGCGAATCCACTCGCAAGCGTCAACTGATTTTGCAGTGACCGCTATTTCCCCCCACCCCGCCCCCCCAGAAAAGATTTCACTTTTCATCTGTCACAAAGGTCACTCTTTTAATTCCCTCCTTATTCTCTCTATTCCATTACCTTCCCTTATTAATTCTTGTCTATACTATCTATATTTTCCTCTAAGTACAGATACATTCACGTATGCACATTGTCTCTATTTACTCTTATACCTCTTTACCCGCATACATATCAATCGTGATCATTTTTACTCTCATTACCCGTCTTCATCCCTCAGTCTATTTTTGTCTTTACCCACATACATATCAATCGTGATCATTTTAACTCGCATTACCCGTCTTCCTCCCTCAGTCTATTTTTGTAATTGTTCTGCAAATTTTCGTGCTTCTTCTGGATCCGAGAATAGTCTGTTTTGTTGTCCTGGAATAAATATTTTCAATACCGCTGGATGCTTTAGTATAAATTTATACCCTTTCTTCCATAAAATCGCCTTTGCTGTATTGAACTCTTTTCTCTTCTTTAGGAGTTCAAAACTTATATCTGGATAAATGAAGATTTTTTGCCCTTTATACTCCAGTGGTTTGTTGCCCTCTCTTACTTTTTCCATTGTCTTCTCCAGTACCTTTTCTCTTGTAGTATATCTTAGGAATTTTACTACAATAGATCTTGGTTTTTGTTGTGGTTGTGGTTTAGAGGCCAATACTCTATGTGCCCTTTCTATTTCCATTTCATGCTGTAGTTCTGGACATCCTAGGGTCTTAGGGATCCACTCTTTTATAAACTCCCTCATATTCTTGCCTTCTTCATCTTCCTTAAGGCCCACTATCTTTATGTTATTTCTTCTGTTATGGTTTTCCATTGTATCTATTTTTTGAGCTAGTAGTTCTTGTGTCTCTTTAGTTTTTTTATTAGATTCCTCCAATTTCTTTTTTAAGTCTTCTACCTCCATTTCTGCTGCTACTGCCCGCTCTTCCATCTTGTCCATTTTCTTTCCCATTTCTGTTAAGGTCATCTCTATTTTATTCATTTTCTCTTCTGTGTTGTTTATTCTTTTTCTTCAATCCTTAAATTCCTGTGTTTGCCATTCTTTAAATGACTCCATGTATCCTTTAATAAGAGAAAGTATATCCTTTACCTTGCCTTTCTTTTCTTCTTCTATTTCACTGTACTCTTCCTCTTCCTCTTCTTCTTCCTCTGGGTTGGCCATTTGTTGTTTCTTTGGTGCCCTTTCCTCCTCTTCTTTCTTGTTTCTATTGTCTTCTGTAGTCTCTTCTTGCTGCAGGTGTTCTGCAGCTGTCGTTGCCGGCTGTGGAGATCGACTCCCCAGCTGGTCCCCCCTCCCGTCGGTGTGTTTTTTTTCATTCGCATCGCGCATGCGCGAAGAATCGCGCATGCGCGGTTGCGCACTTTTACTCGGCTCAGCGAGCCATTTTTGTAGTCCATTATTTACCGACCTGAGGGAGCGGGTTTCTCTCTCCGCAGCGGGCCTCTTCGGACAGGTAAGGCCTTCACCTTTTTCCTCCTTTGTCTTCTCTTCCTCTCTTCTTACCGTTGCTTTCGATTTTTCTTTTTTTGTCGCCATCTTCTTTCCACCTTTATACTTACTTTTCTGTAACTTTTATTTCTGTGCCTTTGTGTTTTCCTTTGTTTTTCCGACTTTTCTGGAGAGGGCTGGAGTTCACCGTCCGGCCACTACTCCATCACGTGACTCCTTCCAGTATATCCTTCCTTAAGTAAAGAGACTAAGTACTGCAAGCAGTACTCCAGATTTATCCAATATTCTTATATTGTTTTACCAATACAATATTGAATCAGGCTGTGGTTTTTTTCTCTCTCTGTCCAAAGCAAGAGAGACTAAGGTTGATTTCAATGCTCCCAGAGTTGTCCTCACAGGGATCTGCTAACTTGGCACAGACAAAGCATTGAACAAGTGCACTTCCAAGCTATTTCGCTCTGCACCATTATGTGATGATTGTATATGTGTCAACAGCGGAGGTAGAAACGTTTGTTAGTGACACACAGTCAAATGATCGTTTTATTCAGGTGGGACAATGGCCATTTGCATTATCGCAATCAGTCCATGCCTGTAGATGTGTAGAGAAACACAGCATAAATTGATGCTACCAGATAAATGATCGGAAAACACGAGCACTATTTTTCTTGTAAGGTCCTTTCATTGTCATTCATTAAGTTAGAAGCCTTTTAATATATTTTTTAAATTAAAGTATTAAATTGTGTATGAGCAATGCTGGGGCCTCAGGGTCTTGCTTCCAGTGTGAAGAGGAGGTGAATAACAGCTGGTGGGACTAGAGGCAGGACCATTGGACACTGCTTCCTCAGTGTTGTTGGATCTGCCCTTATATGAGATGGTGGAACACATAATATTGCATTCAGGGTGGCATGGTGAGTGCCACGCTGTTACAGCGCCTGCCACCCGGGTTCGAATCAGATGCTGTCTGTCAGGAGTTCTCCCCCATGAACTGTACGGTTTCCTCCAGCTGCTCCAGTTTCCTCCCACCCTCCAAAAAAAATTACAGGGTTTTGTAGGGATGAGGTTCGAAGACTAATTGGTCACCTGGGTGTATATGGGAGCTGCGGACCTGTGGGCCCCTCACTCATATCTGGTTTATTCTTTTCTCCATTGTCATATTTCTTAATTTTTTAAAAACATGACGCTTGTGGGCTGCTAGTAAAGCTGCTGTCTCAGTGCTGGAGACCCAGGTTCAACCCTGACCTCGGTTCCTGTCTGCATGGTGCTTGCATATTTCCCCGGTGACCATGTGGGGTTCAGGGTTCAAGGTTTCTTTTATTGTCACCTTATAAATGCTACCGACATGATATACTTTCACTTTTGTCTGCCGTAAGGCAGAGTCGCCATGTGCCCAGCGCCCCTAACAATAGGAAAAAGAAAAGACCTTGCAGAGACACCGAGTGTCCTCCGTGGATTCACCTCCAGCGCTCCTGCAGCCGCACAGACTCCTATTTGATTCCCTCCAGGTGGCAGGCAGGTTGGTGGTTTCATTGGTCACTAACTTTCCTTGAATATGCAGCTGAATCCAGGAGGAGTTGAGAATGTGGAGAGAAATTTAAAAAGGGAATTAATGTAGAATTAGCGTTAATGGGAGATTGATGGTGAGCACACCCTTGATGGGACGAATGGCCTGTTTCCATACTGAATGACTCCATGACCATGTGGAATTTATTTTCTTGTTCTCTCTGCATTCCCCTTGTTTTGAGTTCAAGTTAAATGATTGCACTAATATCTAGAGGCCTGGACTATTGATCCAGGGACCTGAGTTTGAATCCCATCACAGCAGCTGAGGAATTTACAGTGAGATAAATAAAGTTGGATTGTTTTTCTCTCTTTAGTGGAAGGGGATCTGCCATCCTTGCTTGTGCTGGCCTTCATGTGACCTCCTAGACTCACATCAGTGTGGTTGACTCTTAACTCCCTCCTGAAATAACTCAGTATGTCACTCAGCTAAGGGCAATTAGTGATGGGCAATAAACAATGGCCAAGCCAGCTACCCCCACATCCCGTTCATAGATAAAGACTCACGGCGCATTTGTATACTCTTCGTTATTGACACAATGAACTTCAACGCAATGGATTCTCTTTCCTTCTTGCCTCTTGTGATGCGATGGGTTTGAAACGTGCCACCTAGACACTCACTATATTCTGTGTATTTTTTCATCTCTCCAGTCCTAGTGACGGTTTTGGCTTTTTAGCTTGGTTACATAATAAACAAAATGGGCTGTGTAGCTCACTGCCTCTACCAAATTAGGCATCAGGGGAGCTATTAATTAAGCATTTATCTTGCAAAAACATTGTGCATTTTCTGCTTATTTAGTAGGCTGAGGGTTAGCAAACATGAACTCCAGGGGGTTACCATGGGGGTCACAATCCATGCTTTAATCTTTACTCTG
This sequence comes from Narcine bancroftii, assembly GCF_036971445.1. NCBI lineage: Eukaryota > Metazoa > Chordata > Chondrichthyes > Torpediniformes > Narcinidae > Narcine > Narcine bancroftii. The sequence goes on along the minus strand of NC_091477.1, from coordinate 11,036,729 downwards.
ACAAATAAGGAAGACAGCTATGCAGTTAGCACAACATATATGGTGACACATATGTTAACCCTTGCCCTACTGGGTAAACAAGAGCCATATAGGGCAATCGCAACAAGTTTTGCAGTGGGCATATTTAATCATGAACCGCTGTCTGCCAACTGTACAGAAACTCTGTTTATTCAGGAGTGTAAGGGTTAAAACACTTTCCAGAGAATGTGTTATGCTAGCTGTATGAAGTTCCTGTTTATAAAGCAAAAGTGAGGGCACAGAAGTGAAGGTTCTCAAGTGTCTGGCACTTAGTGCAACAAACTGCAGGCCAGAAGGAAGAGATGTCGTAGCATGAAAATGGGATACATTGGGATTATTGGAAAGAGGAAAATATGGTATTCTTTGTGTATCTGCCATGGTAGGTATTTTAAGGGTGGTGGACAAATGCTCTATCAGTCTATAGTTCATAATGATCAAAGGAAGAGAAGCTTAGAGAGCAGTTTATTTTCCTTTGTGTCTACCTGATGTAGTCATTAACTGGGGGAGTGTCACAGAGTTCTCAAGATGAATGCAGACAAGAAGCAACAATGTTCTGCACAACAGCAACATTTTCACACTGAAAAAGCTTGCTCTCTCTCCTCTATTAGATTCCCTCTCGTTTTGGATTTCCCCAGGGTCTGGAATATGAAGCAATTAAACAGGAGTGGAAGATTTGTGAACAGAGGGAATGTCAAGCCCCATTTATGGTTACCACACTGGATGCGTGAGCCAGCAAGCTGGACTAATTAGAGGTAAAAATGAATTCAAGAAGGCAGCCAACATCATAAAAGATCCCATCACCTTGGCCAGGATCTCTTCTTGCTGCAACCTAGAGGCAGAGAGTACAGAACCCTAAAGTCTGGCACCTCTACACTCATGGACAGGGCTATCAGGCTCCTGAACTTCCCCGTACTATCCTAACCACTGCACTCCTTAAAGACGACTAAAGACCTGTCTGTACTACAATTTAGCACTTTTGATTTGCACTTCAATTTATTTGCAACTGTGAATATTTTGTCATAATGTATTTATATTTTGCTCTTTCTTATACCATATATACTTGAGTAAAAGTGGCTCATTTAAATGTCGACCCCTTATTTCTGGCCAAAGAAAACCTAGAATTTTCTATATATCTCTTCTCTCACCTTGACCCTCGCCATCCACAGGCCGCCCGCCCATCAGAGCTCTCGACGCCTCAAACGCAGATTTCCACCTCAGCCCCGGCTGTCCACCCATCATAGCCTTTGACGTCTCCAATGTGAGCTCACGCCTCGGCCCCGGCCACCTGCCCATTGTAGCTCTCAACATCTCCAACGTGGGCCATGCCTCAGCTCCGGCCACCTGCCCATCTTAGCTCTCAACATCTCCAACGTGGGCCATGCCTCAGCTCCGGCCGCCTCCCCATCGTAGCTCTCAACATCTCCAACGTGGGCCATGCCTCAGCTCCGGCCACCTGCCCATCGTAGCTCTTGACAGCTCCAATGTGGGCCGTGCCTCAGCTCCGGCCGCCACCCATAGGAGCCCCCGACGCCTCCGACGATGAAAATAATTATTGAAGTCCTGACCTCCCCCATGGTAGGATGTGTGATTTAATGTGCAGACTCTATTATTGCTTTAATTTGTTGGGCTTTTGTTCTTTATTTGTTTAGAGATAATTTGAATCTGCTATTGATATGGTATTTTGGATTCCCTTGTGAATTTCAGCCCCTCAAAAGTAGTATCCTTATAATGATGAATTAAATTATAAATATAACATTAAAAAATGGTCTACAAAATTCAACTTTTACACGAGTAAATATGATATATTATGTTTTACTCTTCTTATGTGTTGTTTATGCACCGAGGAAGCTGCAGGAAGTTGCCCGGACTTCAGGAATTAAGTTGCAGGGAAAGGTTGAACAGGTTAGGACTTTTTTCCCTGGAGCGTAGAAGAATGAGGGGAGATTTCATAGAGGTATTTAGATTTATGAGAATTATGAAAGGGATAGACAGAGTAAATGTAGGTCGGCTTTTTACACTGAGGGTAGGTGAGGTACAAACCAGAGGACATGGGTTAAGGATGAAAGTGGAAAAGTTTAGAGGGAACTTCTTCTCCCAGAGAGTGGTGGGAGTGTGGAATGAGCTACCAGCTGAGGTGGTGAATGCGGGCTCAATATTTACACTCAAAAAGAATTTGGACAGATACATGGATGAAAGAGGTATAGAGGGCTATGGATGGTGCAGCTCAGTGGGACTAGGCAGAAAAATGATTCAGCAATGATCAGAAGGGCCTATTTCTGTGCTGTAATGTTCTATAGTTCTAAGTGAGACTTTCATTGAACATAGTACTTATGTACATGGAAATAAGCTTGATTTGTTCTTTCAGATCCTACCACGGCAGATGTAAAGTGCAAATTCAGTTAATTAAATATTCAGGAATAACAGAAATGTTAGAATCAGTAACTCTGACCATTTAAATGATCAGTTGGTCATAGAATGAGATAGTTTATACATGTCCTTTGGACAACAAAATTTGGCACTCTTACATGCTGGCTCCAGCCCATTTGTGATTCCAGAACTATTGGCTAACTCTGAATTGCCTGCTGAAAGTAGTCAGCTACTTTCAACTTGGTTGAAGGGAGTGATTCCCAACCAGTGGGTGATCACCCACTGGTTGGGGGGTCACAGTTGGTTTCCATGGGGTCACGGAGACTTCCCAGCCCACTTATCTTTGCGATCCAGGCTTTTTGACGTTGCTGCAGTTGAAGACGAAGGCACAAAACCACATTGAAATGGAGGAAGATCTCAGGTGGGCATTATCTACAATAGAACTAAGGATGTGGAAACTGGTGAAGAAACTTCAGGAACAGGAATCTCATTAAAATGGCTTGAGCTTTGATTTTGATTGGGAGTTTTTGTGTTCAGTGTAGGGTTGCAGTGTTTTTTATTCTTTAAAAATGTTAAATAAAATACTTTAAATTAGATAAAGATGTGTTTCTTACAGAGCTGCCTTTGACTTGAAAATGTTGCTCAGTCATTGGCATGTTAGGCCAGAAGCCAGGTGGGTCTTAGACCAAAAAAGGTTGAGAACCACTGGTTTAAGGCAGCACAAATCCCTGGCAGTGTACAAGCAATTACAAGTAAGACAATACTGGCTGGACATTGAGAACTAATATCAGGAAAGGTTCATGAAAGAAACCGCAAGAAAGTTATCAGCCAAACATTGCCTCAAGCGATGACATATGGCTGAGGTTCATTCTCCACCAATAGTAAGAATGTTTATTGAAAAACAGCTTATTGATAAAAAATAAATGTGCAGTCCAGACTCTCATAAGTCTTTTTAAAGATGGGCGACCACACTCAAGTACTTGAACTCTGGAGAACATTGGTTCTGGGGTTTTCCAGTCAAGAATGTTGAATTGCTTTGGCTGAACAAGGCATTAATAGAGATGACTGCAGGGTACTAATTGTAGAGTCTAAAGGTATATATTAAATGCTGTTTCAGAGAGCATCCCACTTACACCTCTTTTCAAAATCCTGAGGAATGGAAACAAAAGTTAGGTAAAATGAAGTACGAGGAGTCAGGCTTAATTTCTGCTGGATATCTGATGATATCAAGGGGAGAAAGTAAATTGGTAACAGGAAGTTTATACTTGCCGCAGAAATGGTGTCCCACTGTTAAGCAAAAATGATATCATAGAAATCTTATTGCATAGCACTGTTTACTTCATGTCTCACTGATTTGAATTGAATTTCACATGCGGTGTGAAGTTCTATTTCGCCTTCTATCTGGGCAAATCAACCCATACTTAAGTACTGCAGTAGTGCAACAATAAAACAGCAGGTCCAGGCTAGAGTTAATAGGAAAAAGTGCAGGGTCAAGAGAAAAGGAAAGTTAAACAGTGCAAGGTCATAATCTTGTAGCAATGAAGGGCCTAATCTAAAGATGGCTAACAGGAGCAGCAAAGAAATCACCCTTGAATCTGGAGGTTTATGTTTTAAAGCTCAGATATCTTTGCCCTATTAGTGAATCAACACTGGCTTGAAGCTCAGCCTCTGACTACAAGCATCACCTGTGTTCAACAGTTCAATGACTGTGGTTGGAGGGATATTGATTCTAGAATGGAAATGTTGAACAATTGTTTCACTCTGCTGTATATTAACTCTGCTCTAGTAGGAGCTTGAGGTGGAGGTGGGTGGGGGTGGTTGGGTGATCTATTATCATGTGGAAGATTGAGAAGAGAGTCAATGTAATAGCATGGTTGTCATTGGGATTAGGTCAGTGGTGAATCCCATGGAGAGCTTCATAGCATGTGTATCCTAATTAAGTAGACTGAGGATGGTGATTTTTTTTTAACGATAACTAGGTTTGAGAAAGGTCCTCAGCTATCAGTCCAAAGCTCTCATAAAGTCAGTCAAGACTGTAAACAGTTGACCATCCTGCTTACTGCATCTTGTTTTGGGGGAAATGCAGAGAAGTGGATGCCCTTTGCAATTTTAATGGACAAGCTTAGCGTTGCGAGGAGATGTGTTGTCACTGTGAGGAGAGCCAGTCAAGGATTCTTGATGTGTGGTAGACAGAAGAGAAATTCTTCTATACTTGATGCAATTTCTCTATTGCCTGAACTATGTTTTGTACTTTTATCTATATCCTGCATTACTTGACCATTGTAACATTACTCCCTAGACTGTTTTCTTGTCTATCTATTTATTTGTTCACTTGTAAATATTGCACTACCTGCTATATGTTGATTTACCTGGATGGCACACAAAACAAACTATATTTCAGTCCGTGTGACAATAAAACAATTCAGTTCAATTCAACTGATGGCCGCCCTACCAGACATTGAACCCAATCACCTCTTCTGAACCAAAGGTCTGATCTTCCCCCATTGAACTGGTTGCTATATCTGTCCCAACCCATAGGCCAGTTCCAGAACCCAGCATCAACTGTAGCCCAAGACCCAGGAGTTGATCAGCGGTTTGACCATCCTCTCCCTCTGACCTTCCATCCTGAGTGGCTAATTTTTGACCACGTGAAATTACAATGCCTCATGAGAAAGTCACATGAGTTCTACTGCCTCAATAATCCAGAGCAATATTTAGGATGCTTGAAAACATCTTGGCCAATGTTACTTGAACAAATTTTGGATTTAAGAGACACACTGCTATATTGAGTAGAAAATTTAATGGAGCTATGCAAATTATCAGCTCAGGACAGGCAAAGATCAGCAAGGCACAATGGACTGATAGTAAGGAACTGACATGGGAAGTTTTCCTTTGACTCTTGGCTCCCCCTCTCCAGACATTGATTATGAGTGCTGTTAATCCATCACGACAAGTCAACCATGTAATCGGTTGTGAATGTTCCAATTCGAGTTCAAGTTTATTGTACATATACAACCCAATGAAACAGCGTTTCTCTGGCCATTGACACACAAACACACAGTATACCCTACACATGAGAGAGCGAGAGAGAGAGAGAGAGAGAGAGAGAGAGAGAGCGAGAGCGAGAGCGAGAGCGAGAGCGAGAGCGAGAGAGCGAGAGAGCGAGAGAGAGCGAGTGAGAGAGAGAGAGAGAGAGAGAGAGAGAGAGAGAGAGAGAGAGAGAGAGCAATCCAAAATAAATATATATAAAATAGTTTTGACAGTGTTTGTAAGCAGTTTATCAAGAATTCTAACCCTACTCTCACCTGGCATATACTTGGTGGTTTCTCAATAGCCAGGAATAATAACAGCACTACTTAACACAGCATGGAATAAGGCTACTCTTTGACAGTACTATTCAAAATACTCATCCTTTTACTTGTCTAACCATCACAAAAACCTTAGCACAACAGTTTCCATGTGCAAGATCCTAGATATAAATCTGTGGTTATATCCTACATAACACTCCTCATATTTAGAATAAGGATGTTGTTGGGAACATCAGCTGCCGGAAGCTGTGGCATTTGTGTGTATGAGTCAAAACCAACTTTTACAACATTCCACCCCACACTCAGAAGATGTGCAGATGCTGGGATGTGAAAATCATGTCTTTGATGGAAAATGTTATTATCCCTGGAAAGCAGTCACGACCTGAGACCTAATTAATTATGGTTCATTAAAATGGCCACATAGTTCCACACCTTGATGCTCCTACAAGGTCATCAGCTCTGCTGTTGAACAAGACTGGGGGACTGGGTTTAATTCCCTATAAAAGCTGGTTCCATTTCAGAAAGATATATTGAATATGCGCCAAGTGGTGGTGAAGCGTTGGCAGTGGCAGAGGTGAGGTAAGAGAGCTGTGACCATGGAGTGCTCACTGAAGGCACAGTGTGTTCATCAGGAGGATGTGATACCATTTCTCCTGATGAATAAGCTTCTGAAAAGATTCTGATTGGAGATGATGCGTGCTAATGAATCTAATACAATTCTCGGCCAATTTTGTTTAAGTGCAGCGCAGATGTTTCCAAAACGGCTCCACTGGGATCACAGTAGGGAACAGGATAATGTAGAAGACCATCTGGAATAAGGCATTTGCGTCAGTCCACAGACAATTTGGAAATCCAAAGCAGTTCTGGGAAAATACCATCATGGAAGTTAAAAATCTGGTGTACACCAAGAGCAAAAAAACTCTTCACCAGTGTTAGTGTGGTGGACTGCTCCCCGTTCCGTGAGTATTCATGGAATACAGGAATACATGGAATATGTTCATGAGATACAGTCATAGGGTGGCCGATCCCTCATTGTCCTTGTGCTGAGAGGATTGCCAAACCATTTCACAAGGTAGTTGAGCAGCAACTGCAACGCTGAAAAGTTGGAATTTCATACATGCCCACTGAGTAAGGATTGGAGATATCTTTAATTGAAGAGAAATGCGATGAATTTTGATAACATCTCTGTTCATCCCCGATTCCAATGTTATAGTTCTCATTTATTTAAATAAGGGTGGCACAGTTAGTGCAGCAGTTAGTGCCATGTTATTACAGCGATCCAGGTTCGAATCCAGTTCTGTCTATAAGGAGTTGCACGTTCTCCCTGTGTCCTACATGGGTTTTCCCCAGATGCTCAGGTTTCATTCCACCCTTCAAAAACATATGGGGTTGGTCAGTTAATTGGGTGGCATGGGCTTCAATAGCCGAAATCAGCTTCCACCCTTTTGTAAATACATTTAAAGGTAAATATAAATTTCCAGCTGGCAAGGAAGGATTTGATTTCTACTCCTCTGGTTTACTAGACTAACAATATCATCACCTTGTCACCTGGCTCTACATTTTGGCCAATTTTGTTCTGTGTAACATAAAAGATTTAGTAAGGTGCTATAACTATAACAGGAATGTATTTGCATTACACCTATGCAAAGTATATGTTTCCCAAGACTTAGATATTTGTCTAATTCATTTTCTTACTAGAGCACTTTCTAAATACTTAAAGACACTTCGCATCCATGGGGAGACATCATACTTTTTATTTTTATTTACCTAGGGTGCCAATCTTTCAGCCAAGAGTAAACAGCATCTTAAAACCTTGGTCTTGCTTGAGGATGATTAGAAATGATAAAACATCAGGATCAATTGGGCCCAGTATCTCCCGAGTAGAAGATTATTTTGGTGGCTGAATGCATCTTCAGAAAGCAAGGCTGAATTAAACTATTCCAAGCTGTGTGCTCTCATTAGTTCTTGTGGATGATCTGTTGATATTTTCGCTCCAAAAATGTTTCAGAAAGTTTTGGTTTGTAAAAGACAAAGGCTTAGTAAAATGGCTCATGCACCACAATGAGAGAACTTTACATAGCATCTCAGACTGTCTATAGACATTAAAGTTCATTTTTAACAGCATCACTATTGCAAAGGAGGAATGTAGAAGCCAATTTGTGCACAGCAAGATCTCACAAATTGTTTTAATGATGTTGGTTTGGAGGTAAATATTGGCCAGGACTTTCCATCAAAATAGTGCCATGGAAAGTTCCACATCCCCCAAAATGGCAGATTGTTTAATCTCACATCCAAAACATATGATACACTGGAGCTTCAGGCTGAATTTAGTGTTAAATTTTCTGGCATAAAACTTGAATGTGGGACTCTCAAGTTTACTGCTATTGAGGCACAGCTAATATCTTGGGTACAATGAAAACACTGAAAAGGAAGTGCTTCATTTGTCACTGGAGGAATATTCAAAGTTTTGGAGATCAGTTCACAATTGTTGATGCTGGCATGATTTGCCCTTCCCTTTTTGCCACTTACTCTGAACTGGAGGTCAGGTGCCAGTGATTCTGACTTCCTGCTCTGTCACGAGCTTCAAGCGCCCACACTTGCGTCCACACCTCCTCCCTCACCACCATTTGGGGCCCTAAACAGTCTTTCCAAGTGAAGCAGCATTTCACTAGTGAATCTGCAGAGATCTTCTACTGCATCTGGTGCTCCCGCTGTGGTCTCCTCTACATTGGAGAGACTGGGCACGGACTGAGAGATTGCTTTGTTGAGCACCTCAGCTTTTTCCCCCACAATGGCATGGATCTCTCAGTAGCGACCCATTTCAATTCCCTGTCCCATTCCCTTGATGACATGTCTGTCCATAGTCTAATACACTGCCAGACTGAGACCACTTGCAAATTGAAGAAACAACACCTCATCTTCAATCTGGGCATTCTCCAGTCGAATGGCACTAACATCAACCTCTACGTATTTTGTTAAAAACCCTCCCAACTTTGTCCCCTTGTCTCCTTTCCTCTTGTTTTAACTCTCTCTCTCTCTCTCTCTCTCTCTTTCCTTTTCCCTTTGTCTCCTTTCACAGAACCAAAATCAATTCTCACCTTCCCACTTACACTATCAAATTAACACATTTTGTTTTTCGTCTGAACTCTTCCCTCTCCCATTCTTCCCTGTTTCCCTTTCAGTCTTTATTGAGACATCTGTCTGCCTTTTGGTTATACCTTGAAGAAGCACTTGGGCCCAAAATGTCAGTAGTATGTCCTCCTCCTATGGACCCTGCAAGACTGGCTGAGTTTCTCCAGTATTTACTGTGTGTTTATTTTTATTGATTATCCAACTGCACGAAAACCAACAAGGTCGGGTCAGATACAGCAATGAGCTCTCTGAACCCTTCTCCATTAACAATGGCGTGAAGCAAGGCTGTGTTCTCGCACCAACCCTCTTTTCAATCTTCTTCAGCATGATGCTGAACCAAGCTATGAAAGACCCCAACAATGAAGACGCTGTTTACATCCGGTACCGCACGGATGGCAGTCTCTTCAATCTGAGGCGCCTGCAAGCTCACACCAAGACACAAGAGAAACTTGTCCGTGAACTACTCTTTGCAGATGATGCCGCTTTAGTTGCCCATTCAGAGCCAGCTCTTCAGCGCTTGACGTCCTGCTTTGCGGAAACTGCCAAAATGTTTGGCCTGGAAGTCAGCCTGAAGAAAACTGAGGTCCTCCATCAGCCAGCTCCCCACCATGACTACCAGCCCCCCCACATCTCCATCGGGCACACAAAACTCAAAACGGTCAACCAGTTTACCTATCTCGGCTGCACCATTTCATCAGATGCAAGGATCGACAATGAGATAGACAACAGACTCGCCAAGGCAAATAGCGCCTTTGGAAGACTACACAAAAGAGTCTGGAAAAACAACCAACTGAAAAACCTCACAAAGATAAGCGTATACAGAGCCGTTGTCATACCCACACTCCTGTTCGGCTCCGAATCATGGGTCCTCTACCGGCACCACCTACGGCTCCTAGAACGCTTCCACCAGCGTTGTCTCCGCTCCATCCTCAACATCCATTGGAGCGCTCACACCCCTAACGTCGAGGTACTCGAGATGGCAGAGGTCGACAGCATCGAGTCCACGCTGCTGAAGATTCAGCTGCGCTGGATGGGTCACGTCTCCAGAATGGAGGACCATCGCCTTCCCAAGATCGTATTATATGGCGAGCTCTCCACTGGCCACCGTGACAGAGGTGCACCAAAGAAAAGGTACAAGGACTGCCTAAAGAAATCTCTTGGTGCCTGCCACATTGACCACCGCCAGTGGGCTGATAACGCCTCAAACCGTGCATCTTGGCGCCTCACAGTTTGGCGGGCAGCAGCCTCCTTTGAAGAAGACCGCAGAGCCCACCTCACTGACAAAAGGCAAAGGAGGAAAAACCCAACACCCAACCCCAACCAACCAATTTTCCCTTGCAACCGCTGCAATCGTGTCTGCCTGTCCCGCATCGGACTGGTCAGCCACAAACGAGCCTGCAGCTGACGTGGACTTTTTACCCCCTCCATAAATCTTCGTCCGCGAAGCCAAGCCAAAGAGAGAGATTTTTAACTACAATCCCAGCATCTGCAGACTTCCATGTTTCACTCCACTAGCTTCAAGCTCCTGGGAGTCAAAATTTCCTAAGCTAGACCAAACATGTTGATGTAATGGTCAAGGACACTGACCAATGCCTCTACTTTCTTAGAAGACTAAGAAAGTAAAAGCAAGTTCAGCATGTCCTACGTCAACTTCTACAGGTGCACCATTGAAAACATACTTGCCGGATGCATCACAGTGTGGCACGAGATGTGCTTTGCCCACAATTGGAAGAAGTTGTAGAAGGTGGTGAATGTAGCTGAGAACACAATGCTAACCTTCCCCCAGCATCCAGCCACACTTAATCTGATCCTATTCAGTGGAATGGAGTCAGTGACCTTGAATAGAAGTGATTTATATTTTTTAGGCTATAGAACATAGAAAATAGAACATTGCAGCACAGAATATTGTGATAACCTATATAAACCTACTCTACAACTATCTAATTGTTCCTACCTCACACCCTAACTCTCTTTTTTTTACACCCATGTGCCTGAGAGTCTTTTGAATGTTGCTATTGTACCATATCTTAATGTTGTTTCATTTATTTCTAGTAAAAACACAATGCTGGAGAGACTCAGCAGGTCAAATAGTGTACTTCGTGTAGCAATGATATGGATACTAACGAACAGTTCGGGCTTGATCTCCTCATTGGGGAACTTATGGGGGAATTGCTTCACACTGAGAGTGGTGGGAGTGTGGAACGAGCTTCCAGCTGAAGTAATGAATGCGGCTCAATTACAATTTTGAAGAAGAATTTGGACAGGTGCATGGATTGAGGGCTATAGTTAGGGTGCAGGTCAGTGGGACTAGGTAGAATACAAGTTTGGTAAGAAATAGAAGGGCTGAAAGGCCTGTTTCTGTGCTGTATTGTTCTATAGTTTTATGGTTCTACCAAGGTATGGAATTTATTTCTATATCTCTTTGGTGCTTTTAAATAATTTTATCATTTTTAAATTTTTTAAAATAATGAAATGCATTTCAATGTTTTTTAAAAAGCTTTTGATCTCCAGAAATATTTTAAAACTATTCATATAGATTTCATTGAGAATTGTGCTGTCAGAAGAGAATCAAGACACTCTTGACCTGCCGCATGAGACAACAGTTGTCGTTTCTGCCTCCTTCTGAGGGACATACTTGACCTCCAGGAATACTGGTGCTGCAGGACCACAGAAAGTTTCTGCGGCCGCGGGAAATGCTTCGGGGCTGAGCTTGGGCTGAAGGCCCAGATAGAGGACAATCCAGCCCATTGTTGCTCATGAAGTCATGCTGTTTGGCTGCATAAAAAAATCTCAGCAAGACTGGACGCAAATACAGGGCAAGAAATAGATTGAGGGGCCACGAGATGTGGATTGTATCAAATCTCGAGGAAAACACATTACTTGTCAGGAAATTCTTAGGGATGGAAGTGGAATTATGAACAGAAGGAATCCAGAAAAATTAAGTGGATTGTTTGTGCAAGATTCTGAAGTCCATTAAGATTTTCAGACAAGAATTGAGGAGCCAAGCTTTTGCAAAATTGTAATGGCAGACAGCAACATTAATTGTCAGGTTTTCGTCTCCCTCGCTATATAAAGCAGTGACGATATACACTTTTGTTATTCATCATTATGCTTGTGAAATTTTCAGCCAGATTCCATATGGCTCCATGATGTAAAAGGGTAAGGGATAAGAAGAGGAGAATGAAGCTATTTGGATCATGATTTAAAAGAGCTTGTGTGTCTACAATTAACTGATTGACCTCCTTCCCTGCCATAAGATCTTGTGGTTCCACCATTAATGTTAAATGGCCTAAGGAATGAAGGATTGGAATGAAGGATTTCAAGCTACACTTTAATATATTCCCTCTACAAAATGATTTTTTCCAGCTGCTTGCAAGAATAATGGCCAATGTTTATCCTGCTTAGAGGAGTTACAGTAATACAATTTATTGTTTAAAAATATTGCATCTGAATAAATGGGTGTCGAGTACACCAGAAATTCGCAGCAAGTAGTCAATTCATAACATTATGTTAACTATTCAGCACAGCTCCATCATAGCCAGCATTTGTCAAACCCTACGAGCTCCTTTCTGTTATAAGACCTGGAACTAGCTGTCTATTTGTGCACTGTATTATTTTATTTTGTAGACTTCTTTCACAATCAAGCCCCACAGTGTGCTAACCTATGTAAACCCACTCCACAACAATCTAATCCTTCCCTACCTCACTCTCTATTATAACCCTCTATTTATCCTGCATCCATGCGCCTATCCAACAGTCTTTTGAATGCCTCACCAGGCTGAGGAACAGCTTCTTCCCACGGAGAGTGAGGATGCTGAACGACCGAAGAAACTCATATTTAGTAAATAATATTTAATGATTTTTACATATGCATATTTGTCCTGCATAGGTATTGTTTTTCTGTATGTGCATTATGTCTGGTTGTGTGTCTGCATGTTTTGCAACAAGGACCGGAGAACGTTTTTCATCAGGTTGTGCAATGGGAAGATGATAAACCTGAACTTGAATGTCCGTATTGTACCACCTTTCGCCACCACCCCTGGCAATACATTCCAGGCACCCACCACTCTCCAGTAAAAAACTCACTTCTGGCATCTCCCCAAAACTTTAAGCAGACATCCTCTGGTATTTGCCATTGTCGCTACAGGATGAAAAGGTGCTGGCTCTCCATCCTATCTCTGCCTCTCATAATATTATCTACCTCAGTTTAGTCACCTCTTATCCTTTGTCGGTCCATAGAGAAGAGCCCCAGTTTGGCCAACTTGATCTTTGGCATTCATTGTTCAAATAAAAAAAAGTATTAAAAAGAACTAATTAACTGAAAGAGAAAAATAAGCCTGAAGGAGATCTAAGTTAATCCTAGTTCTTTGTCAATTCCGATGAGACTATGATTGCAGGCATTAACCACACACAATAAGTGAATGTTTTCAATGGTTTATTTTGTTACTTAATACTGTATTTTCCATTCAAACCTGCTGATGCTTGAGGTAGAGAAAAATACTCCAGAAATCAAATAAGGCTGTTTTTAATCAAACATTACGGTCAAAGGTCCAATAACGACATTCTGTTTGTTGGCTGGCCAGACTGAATGGATGATGTTATTTGTATAATGGGCTGCACAGGATTTCCTGTTTCCACTGATAACTGTTGGACGAGTACATGTTTATGTTCTCTTTTTGATTTTTATCTGGTTAAAATAATATTTTCAGAATTTTTCTAGTCACAAAAGTACTGTTCTGTACCAGTGAATTTTAAAGTTGCCTTTTTTAACCTTTTATTACTATTAATAGTGAATATGACTAAAATGTTTAAACTGAATGTCAGGAAGTTGGCCTTCTTGAACAGTTGGTAAATGCATTCCTCACCCAAAGTGGTACTGAATCATAACAAACCAGGAAAGGCACCACCTCTGATCTACTCTGAGCTGACGGATCTCAGCCAAAGATTTGGTGGACCACAGTTGGTCTCAGCAACTTTAAACTGTTCAGAGGGGGTTATTAGCCAAGATCCACGTGCTACGGTTGCTGAAGAGAAATGGATCGGTGGTCAGTCCACAGGACCATAAGAGTGGCAGAAAAGATCACTGGAGTCTCCCTCCCCTCCATTGATGTGATCTACCAGGATCATTGTCTGAAGGGAGTATTCAAAAGCTTTGAGGACTCCTTCCACCTAACACACAGCTACTCCCATCAGGAAAGAGATGCAGGAGTATCAGAGCCAGAACCATCAGGCTGAGTAACAGCTTCTTCCCATGGACAGTGAGAACACTGAATATACAAAGGAACTGCTCACACTAACCAGTTGAGATATTAATAAAACAATATTTATTTACTTATTTGTACAGATGAAATACTTGTCTTGTGTATGTATTGTTTGTGTGTATGTGTGTTATGTCTGATTGTGTGTCTGCGTGTTTTGTGCTGAGGACTGAAGAACGCTGTTTTGACAGATTGTACTTGTGCAATTGAGTTGATCCCTGCTCCAGTCTGCCAGCTTGGGTCCTCAGTGTTGTGGAGCTCAGTTGAATTAAACCTACAAGCCTATTTCCAATCACTATCTGATCACATAGCTAATTTTTTTTTTGATGGGGTATGCAGGGTTCCCTATATATAGATGCCTTAAAGTATGTTACTGGGTTCACAGTGGGGAGGATTAATGGGCAATATGTGCTCCCGATCTCAAGACTTTATTTTTGCTATTTTATCTTGTCATTGTGAAGTAGTTCTACTGCAAGTCAAAAGCTCAAACAAATAAAAAGTGTATGGAATTTTTAGGTGGAAATAAACAAAGAATTATTAACCTTTTTTTTGATGGGCGTCAGCAGAGAAAGGTTATGCCTGATTGCTACCTACTTCAACATTATCAACACAGTGGGCAGGTTTCCTACGGTCATTATTTTAAATAGCATCATAAATGGATATAAAATATTTTATTTTTGATTTGACTGGAATTAGATCTGAGGAAATAAGACCTCACTATTTGCAGTGCAACCAACATCTCAAGAAATTTATGAATGAGCGCTTAAAAATGGATTTTTCTGGGGGTGTTGATGAAAAATGTGCAACAGACCCAAATTTGAAGGCCCAAGTGCTCAGAAGGAGTTGCTCGTATCCACTATGCACTGGCCTCCCAGCTGAAACAGATGGTGTGTGGGCGGCAATCCTTGTGTGCACAGGTTTTCCTATGTTATAATGGGTCAATTTACATATTATGTACTGAAAGTTAGCAGGGTTTGCTGGAAGTGCATTGGGCAGTGTCAGTCAGCTCATGTTACCAATAGTTCTATTTAAAAAAAACACTTTTTGGGTGCCTTTTAAGTGCTTGAATTTAACTTTGTTAAATCTGGATGATTTGTTGTGCAGAGAGCACGCAAAAGAAGCTGGGCTTAAGTTTGCCTCAGACAATATTCCACAGCTGAATTTTGATGAACAGAATGTATGGGGAAAACAGAATATTTAATTGAAATGTATTTCCTCCTGACTAACTGTACCTTTGCATGCAATATGTTTTGTAGTGTTTAGTCAACAACAGATAGCATTTGTTGCTAATATTCTCCATTCTTGATATCGGTCCAATTTTATCTCCATTGGTCCTGTCCTTGTTAAACTGATCAGACTTTTCACTGTTGACTTCAGGCTGATCAAATGGTGCAAGTGTCATGGTTTCTCCATCAATCCAGGTGGAAGTGTTCTGATCCATTGATGTAATTGGACAGTTCTGATTTTCCAAAGGGTAGCCAAAACACCCAATATGCAGATCTCTTTTTTTGTATCTGCCATTAAAAATAATCAGACTCCTCAACAATAAACTCAATCAGGGTCTCATTTAAGTTTTGCACTTGATTGATCTTTTTTCACAGTGAGTTTGTTTACATGTTTGATTACAGTACTTTTGCACTACCACTAAGTGGTGATACTTTTCCCCGCCTCCCATGGGAAAATAGAATCTCAGGTACATGATGGCATGTATGTACTCTGACAGTAAATCGGAAATCTAAGTGACATCCAGGAATATTGCCTCATCAACATCAGAATAATTTAGGAAATTCTTACCTTCAGGAATTCAGCGGGAGGATTATTTCATCCTAACCTTTATTGTCATGTATTTTGAGGTGTTGCTGGCAAAGATAACATTTATTGCCATCCATTGCCCCCCCCCCGAGAAGGTGATCCTGAGCTGCCGTCTTCAATTTCTGCCATCCTTCTGGTGAAGGGGCACCCACAGTTCAGTTGTGTGGGGGATCAAGGGATCTACTTTGCCCTGGGTGGTATTTAAGTGTTGTAGGAGCTGCACTCACTCAAGCAAGTAGGGAGGATTAAGCTGCAGGCCTGATGTGTGCCTAAAAGGTGGACAGACTTTGGGGCATCAGGAGGCAAGTCATTCACTAGAGAATATCGAGCCTCTGTAGTCCATGTTGTTTATGAGCCTGGTGGGTGTTTCTATTTTTAAATTTAGACATACAGCACAATAACAGGGCATTTCAGCCCACAAGCCTGTGTCACTCAATTACACCCAATTAAACTACAACTTCTGGTATGTTTCGAACATTAGGAGGAAACTGGAGTCCCTGGAGGAAATCCACGCAGATGCAGGGGCAGCATTAAAAACTCCTTGTAGACAGTGTGAGATTCGAACCCCAGCCCCGATCGCTGGCACTGTAAAGGGGATGATATTCAGATTTCAAATTTATTATCAGGGTAAATACATGACATCACATACAACCCTGAGATTCCTTTTCCTCCAGGAAAGGCAGAATTATCCCATTGATAGTGCAAAAACACTGTATTCAATGAACACATGTAAAGAAATGTAAACAAATTGATTGTGCGATACAGAGAAAAAAAAAATAATTGAATATACCATTAGATATGGTTAACCACTCTGAGTGGAGATGGTCATTCCTTGGAGGGATATGGGTGAGTGCAGGCAAATGGCTCGAGCTTGGGTGGACAACTAAGTTGGTGTGGACAAGTTGGGCTGAAGGGCTTGTTTCCTTGCTATAAAATATGACTCTATGGTTCTGCAGTATTCCAGGTTTGGCCTAACTAATATCTTGCAGAGCTATGACATCTCTTCTACATAACACCCCATCAATGCAGGCAACCAAGCTAAATGCCTTTCTCATTAAAAGGCTTGATCATTAACGTTTGACAGAACTGGCTTGAACTGGAGTCACTTGTGATCATGAAAGATTGCTCTTAAAACTGTAAACTTGTCCATCCTCATTCGCTGCCCCTTTCTACATCATATGACATTTCTCCTCAAAAGTCCAGCCCTGGGGACTCCTCATGGTGTAGACCAGTGCCACTGTTGGTCACTAAACTATCCCTCTTTCATCACTAGCCGCTTTCAGGTGGCCAGAATACCCGACTGTATTCTACCCCAATACTGCTGTCGGGTGGCCACCTGAAAGTGGAGAACCTGGCCCCAAGGAGCACTTACCTAACCCTCCTTGGGTAGGTATATTCTCCGGCTCAGAGCATCCTCCATTGCACCTGAACGTGAGTGCAGCAGTGACTACAGGAACCTGGGGCCTACGAATGGTGCACGTACATTCAAGACATTTCAACACATTTAGGAAAACAGTCAAGAAATTATTAACTCTCTACAATGTTATTTGATTTACTTACGTTAGTGATGACCATCCATTCATTACCACACTAACAGAATTACTCTGATATACGCAATACAGAGGCTTGTAATTCAGTAGCAGCCATCACCATTTTCCCATCCGTGGCGCCAGCCAGCACTTCAAACAAAGCTTGTATTTTCTTCTTTTTAAAAAAAGTCTCTTTCGCCATCCTTTTCTTTCTGGAACTGTATTCACGGATAGTTTCTTAAAGCGGTCTCCCTTTTGGGTGCGTGTCAAGGGTTGAGATCAGCGAAGTGTTTCTCTCTAGGTACAGAAGTGAGTTTCCTAAATATGCTCACAGGACACAGACAGTCCACAGGAGCCGCCTTCGCTCGGACACAGCTCTCCTTCAGATGGCAAGTTCAGGTGACAGAAAGGCGTCTTCTCCGTGGCCACCTGAACGTCCCAGCTCCACTCCCCCAGCCGCGACTGCCGGCGCATTATCTGC
Organism: Narcine bancroftii; assembly: GCF_036971445.1. Classification (NCBI taxonomy): domain Eukaryota; kingdom Metazoa; phylum Chordata; class Chondrichthyes; order Torpediniformes; family Narcinidae; genus Narcine; species Narcine bancroftii. Next base: position 11,018,824 of record NC_091477.1, on the reverse strand, counting down.
GTTCGAGCACTGGAAAGCGACTACTGAAAGAAAGTGATTCTGGCTTCCAAATTCATGCATGGAAATGTATTGGCAGCTTGGTTAGCATAGCGGTTAGTGCAGCGCTTACAGCACCAGCGATCCAAGTTCGAATCTGGCAGTGTCTATAGGAGTTTGTACATTTCCCCCCCCCCATGTCTGCACAGGTTTCCTCTGGATGCTCCGATTTCCTCCCATCCTTCAAAATGTACCAGGGTTGTAGGTTAATTGGGGTATTTGTGGGCAGCAGGGGCCCATAGGCAGGAAGAGCCTTTTACCGTGCTGTATGTCTAAATTTTTAAAAGAGATTTCAGTTTTACTAACTGAAATAAAAATAAGAACTACATAATCTCATTAAGCAGTAAAATCTTCCGATACTGTGGCTATAGTGCAACACACTCAAGTCATACAAGTGCTAGAGAAACTTCATAGGATCCCCAGCATCTACAGGAAACAAAAGGGATTAAACAGCATTTCAGGCCTGAGCCCTTCGTCCAGATCTCAAGCACGAAACGTGGTTACATCACTTTGCTTCCTATAGATGCTGCATGACCTGAGTTTCTCCACCACTTTTGTATAATCTCAGCTGGTCAGATAGCTCCCGAGAAGCAGCTTCATACCACACATTAATTTATTCATGCAAAAGTCTCTAAAGGTATTTCCCTCTCTATAGATGCTGGCTAACTAGTCACATAAATGCAAATCCTGTTTCCTTCAGACAGGCTTGTTGGAATAATGTTACCATTTGTTTGTATCTTTTAAAATAAATTACCATGGAAATCAAACAATAAGCTACCAGCAACTCTGTAGGGGAATCTTTTCAAAACACAATGAGGCTGGTGAAGCATTTGAAAATATCCTGGAACACAGCGTACAAAAGGCCATTTAAAGATGTAATGGATTCTTTCTTTGTTCTAGTTCTGGCATATGTTCATGCTTAAAGGTGGGGGTGTGACAGTGTCAAGCACCCAGTTTAATATCACAGATTGAATTCAAGTTAAAAACCATGCTCAACCACCTCAATAAGTTGCACTAACCAGTACACACTGAGGGACTACTGAGGCTTGGGCGCAGCCACCACACGGGCGCTGTGGGGAAGAACCACAGTCTAGAGTATTTCCAATACCGGGCTTTGAGGGGCTGTGACCAAGGGGAAGCCTCGATACCACAGTGATGGCACAGGTGTAAATATAAATGAATGTAATAATGGACAGTGATGGAAATGAATGGATACCGAATGAAGGGTTTTCCTTTGTAAATAATTTATTGTGAATAAAGTCTATTTTTGGTTATAAAAGTACTGCATATACTCAAGTAATAGTTGAGTTTTGGAGACCATTTTTCGGGACAACTTTTACACAGATACTACTTTTGATTGTGGTAAGTATCTGCGTCATTCAAGGCGATGGGAGTTCGGATGGCCGGGGCCGAGTGGTAAGTCCGCGTTCAGGGCGTTGGGAGCTCGCATAGGCGGACGGCCGAGGCGAGGGTCTGCGGTTCGGGTGTCGGGAGCTCAGATGGGCAGGCAGCCAACATGAAAGTTCACAGTTGGGGCGCCAGGAATTTGGATATGTGGGTGGACGCAGCCAAAAATAGGAGGATTGACTTTTAAATGGAATATATGGAAAATGCACGTTTTTTTGAGTCAAAAAAGAGAGGGTCAACTTTTACACACGATTGACTATTACACGAGTATATACAGTAAGTTGCACTAAGAGCAAGACATTGATTGTTGATGCAAAATAATTTAAGACAAAAATGCATGGTTTGAAATTGCACTCCCAGGCTCGAAGTGAGAAGAGTGATATCTTTTTCCCCACCAACTATCAAAGTACTTTGTTTCTGCCAGGACCTTCCCTGAAATTGGATTCAGATTACAATTTCATAGACATTTTCTCACTGCCTCCAAAATAAAGGTCCTGGCCATATCCCTTTTCCTACAAATGATACTCATGCCCATCTTTACCCCAGCTTCCCATCCATCCAGTGGGGCCTTTGTTGCAACAATGAACTTTGAATATATTATTTTATTTTCTCTTACTTTTATATTTACATTTTATCCTTTTTTCTCTGCTTGTGGTGCCTCATGTGTTAACAATACTTAAATTGTTGATGATGTGATTGATATAACTGGAAAGCTGCAGCAAGCAAAACTTTCGCGGCACCTATAAATTTGTAAAAAGTGTAAATTTTCAATTTAAATTTAGACATACAGCACGGTAACACGCTCTTTCAGCCCACAAGCCCGTGCCACTCAATTACACCCAATTGATCTACAAATCTCGTACGTTTTGAAGGGTGGGAGGAAACTGGAGTATCCGAAGGAAACCCACACAGACACATGGAGAATGTACAAACTTCTTACAGACGTAACCCCGTTACTGGTTCTGTAAGAGTGTTGCACTACATTAACTGTTCCTCTTGTGAATATGACAATAAACTCTCATTCATGCTTTCATTCTCTCCACAATTTTTTTCCAACAACAATCAGATTCAGATTTATTGTCAGAGTACATATACAACATCTCAATCAAAACTGAGATCCTTTTTCTTGCAGGCCAGGTAGAATTTCAACTTCTCGGTAGTTAAACTGCACTCAAGAAAAGATACATATACAAAAGAAAGAAATGTAAAAGAAACCGTGCAATACAAAAAATAAATATTCAATAATAAATAATGTGTAAAGTAAGAGTCCTTAAATGAGCCTTTGATGGAGTTTGTTGTTGAGGAGTCTGATGGTGGAGGGGGCAGCAATGGGCCCTGTACCTACTGGTCCGAGTCTTGTGGCACCTATTACCTCTTTCCTGATGGCAGCAGCGAGAACAGAGCGTGTCCTGGGTGGTGTGGATCCCTGATGATTTCTGCTGCTCTCTGATGGCAGTGTTCCCTGTAGATGTCCTTGATGGTGGGGATGCCTTTGATGCCCTGGGCTGTGTCCACTACCTTTTGCAGGCTTTTGGTGTCCCCAAACCAGACTGTGATGCAGCTGGTCAGCACACTTTCCAGGATACATACATCTGTCAAAGTGTAATGGAAATCAGAGTCTAGAACCTCTCCTTGTTACATTAATTATGGAGCACTCCAACACCACAAAAGGAACCTCTGCATTATTGAAAAATCACTTTTTTGCACACTAAGATAACTATTTATTATCTTTTTTTATATTGTCTCTTTTTAATTCAATTATCTATAGTATTATGCTTGGGGTTTTTAAAGTAAATGTTAAACAAATGCATGCACAAGCGTCTTCACTCTGCGGATCAACGGAATGAAGGCCATCATCCTCGACTACAAGGGATAGCCAAGGGAATAAAATTGTAATTATCATCAATTTTCATTATCAAGATCATCAGGGGTGGAATTTATGGGCTCTTTGTTTGGTGGACTCTTTGTTTGTTCTGTAGCATAGATAAAACCTCTCACACAACTGGGTAGGGTTCACTAGTAGGCTTCAGAGGGGTTCTGGGGTTAGGCAGGAAACCAGGGTTATATATGGGTAAATAGGAGTGGAGCCGGGAGATGGGGCCAGTCATCAATACAGCACTCTCCCAGTGAATCCAAGTTCACTGCTCTGTCTTGGTGACCAACGATGGGGGCAGCACTGATCTGAAGACTGCAGCTGGAGTGAGAGGTGCCACCAATGGAATGGAATCTGGTGGGTTGAGAGCTCTGCTTTACAATGTCTGAACATAGTGGGAGGTGGGAAGGGTAGGGTATCACAGTCATACAGCATAGAAACATCCCAACTTGCCCACACTGACCAAAACATTTCCCCCCCCCACACTAGTTCTGACCTGTGTTTATCCTATCTGTCCATCCATCCAAATGTTTCAGAAATGTTGCAATTGTACCTGCCTCAACCTCCTCACTCACCACCCTCTGTATAAAAAATATTACCCTTCTGTTGTGTGAGGAACAAGTTCAATAGGCCTGAGAAGCAATCAGTCTGGACGCAGATCGATTGTAACCACAGGGAATCATAATCACTCATTCTCTCGCTTAGAGTACATACAACATTCTCATCAGACACAACTAAACAAGCACTAACTATAAACTGGGCTAGATACAGATATAAAGTAGAGGAAGACACAACCACCCCTTGACCTAGTGCACTAAAATTAAATGGAACCATGATAATTAGTCAGAATGCACCACAAAGCCTCACACCCATTACTGGCACACACCTTGCTATCGACTCTCTGGCGTCAACTCTGGATCATGACATGGCGTGGAGCTCAGGTTCGTTCCTTAAGGAAAAGAGACCCAGCTGCTCCACATGTCAGGCTTTATACCATGCTGTTGGTCAGTGGGGCCAGACGAGGTGATTAACAGAGTCAGCAAGAACATGGGTTGTCTTTTGAAAAGGCCAATTACAAGGTGAGTGCTCAGCATGGGTGGTCTTCATCTTGAGTGACGGATGTGGTAGCTTCCGACTGGGTTCCTGCCGTAGAGAGGTCACATGACCCTCCACACCTACACCTTCAGGTTCCAATTAAACCTTCCCCCCCCCCCCCCCCACCCCCCACCCACCTCATCTTAAACTCCTGGTTTTTGATTCTCCTACTCTGAGCTAAAGACTGTGCATTCACCTGATGGTGGAGGGGAGGTAGAGATAGGGAATGCTCAATATCAATGAGGCCCCAGAAACTGAGGCCTGAAATATAGATGGAGGCACATGGTAGGCCATGGATGCTGGAATGTGGAGCTGCTGCAGGAACTCAGTGGGTAAAGCAGCATCAGTGGGAGAAATAGGAAAAGAATTGTCGACGTTTTGGGCCCAAACCCTTTTCAAGCCTCAAGTTCCTCCAGCAGGTTGTTTCTTGCCCTGACATGCGAGTTAATGAGCATCCCTTACCTTGTGATTAAAGCTTCATTTTTTTTAACTGTGGTACAGTTGGCATACTGGTTAGTGCACCGCATTTATAGTGCCAGCGATCCAGACTGGGGTTTGAACCCCACCACACTGCCTGTAAGAAGTTTGTATGTTCTCCCCGTGTCTGCGTAGGGTTTCCCCGGAACCCCCACTGTTCAAAAGAGTACCGGGGGTGTAGGTTAATTGGCTGCAAATTGGGCGGCACTGATTCATGGACCTGTTACTGTGCTGTATGTCTAAATTTAAATTTAAAGATTTACAAGGTATGTGTAATGTCGAAAAACCAGGACACACACTTACTGATCCTGTTATGTTCTCTTTGCAAGTGCATGTGGTTACTGTGTCGTCAGTGGTTAGTGCTTTGATTTCTGAATCAGAACTCTCTCAACAAGAGAAGGATCGGGAAACTTACCCCTTGTAAAGCTGGGAGACTGCAGGAAGTTCTACTTCTCGATGGAAAAGCATGAAAAGTAGTGTCTACATTTTTCTACGGACCACCTTGCATCCGTGTGCAGATATTGGCGGACCCTTGCTCTCTCACTACCACAGCTCCGAACCTCAGCTTGCCACAATCCTGCCATGGACCCCTCCAAGAATAATTTTTCGGCCAGATCCATGATGATTCTACACTCAACTGGTGTCCATCGAGAATCGAAAAACCTCCAATGCAGGTCATCAACTCAGCTACGTCAGTCCACACGACCGTTCCTCCGTGTGCAAACTCTCGCCCTGGTCCCAGTGGCCCACAGGATCTCGCATCCGATGTGAACTCATCAGACCCCAGCAACCCAAAGGACAGAGCCACAGTCAGTACGAATTGGAAACAACATCCCCTCCACACTGATGATCAATACAGGTGCACCTCAAGGAAGTATCCTTAGCTCATTCATTCTAGACCCATGGTTGTGTGGGTCAGCACAATTCAAATACTACCTACAAATGTGCCAATGGATGTCGTCATGGTGTCGCATCTTCAAAAAAAGTGGCTTCTCTTCTAGTACCATCAACTTGGTCCTCACTGTCATATCCTCTATTACCTGCACATCTGCCCTGGCCCCCTTTGCCCCCACAGGCATCAAGGACAGGATTCCTCTTATCCTTACCCACCACCCCACCAACCTCCATGTCCAATATATCTTCCTCAAGTATTTATGCCACCTACTACATGATCTCACCACCAGACATATCATCCCCTCTCCATCTTCCACAGAGATTTCTCCCTTCTGGACACCCCTCCATTCCACTCCTCCCTTCCCACTAACTGCCCCTGTGACCCCCAGGAAATGCAACACTTGCATCAACACCTCCTCCTTCACCACCATTCAGGGCCCCAAAGAGAAGCAACGCTTCAGTTGTGAATCTGCAGGGGTCGTCTACTGCATCAGAGAGACTGGACGCAGACTGGAAAATTGCTTCACCAAGCAACTTCATTCTGTCCGCCACAATAGTGGAATCTCCCAGTGGAAAACCATTTCAGTTCCCTACACCATTCCCCTGCTGCCATCTCTGTCCATGGTCTTAACACACTGCCAGACAGACCATCTGCAAATTGGAGGGGCAACACCTCATCTTCTGTCTGAACGCTAACTTCTCCGGTTTCCATTAACCCCACCCCCTCCCCATCTCTCTCACTCACTTTCCCTATGCCTGGACTCCTTTCTCTCTCCCCCCTCCCCCTTTCTGTTGTCTCATTTCATCCAGACCTACATTAACAGAGCCACAGCCTTCTCCAATCATCTCCCAATTCTCACTTTTCTTCTCCTGTCCTCCTCCTCCTGTCTATATCCAATTATCACCTTTTTCCTGCTGGCCTGTGTCCCCCCCACCCCCCCCCAGCCTTTTAATTCAGGAGCTTGCCTGGTTTTCACTCATACCTTGATGGAGGGCTTAGTCCCACAATGTTGGTTATATATCATCACCTCCTACAGATGCTGCAAGACTGGCTGAGTTCCTCCACCATTTCTGTATTTTCACTTGCTCACATTTTTCTCTTTTGCATGCGTATCTTTCTTCTTGAGTACAGTTTATAGTGAGTGAGAAGTAAAAATTATGCCTGGCCTGCAGGAAAAAGAACCTTCTCAGGGTTTTCATCTATGTACTTTGACAATACGTTTGAACTTTGAACTTTAATGCCTGTGAATGTAGTAAACCTGAAATGAAAAAAAAGCAAAATTTTAGTCGTGTCAGGCCTCTCGTGACTTTGGATTCCGATTGCAGTCACACAAACTGCCCTTCACCAATTTGTTATATTATACCAGGGCCTATCTTCTTTTGGGCTGTGGGCAGCGGCTCCTGAACGCCAGTGTTTCTTGCATTCATCTCCTAGTTCTCAATGCGTGGATTCACTGGACAAGTTCAGGTACCTGATCCAAAGTGATCAGCACCTGACTTAATGTGTTGGGTTTGGATCAGGACTAGTATCGAAATCTTCTGGAGGGGATGTTGTTTCCAATTCGTACTGACTGTGGATCTGTCCTTTGGGTTGCTAGGGTCTGATGAGTTCACATCGGATGCGAGATCCTGTGGGCCACTGGGACCAGGGCGAGAGTTTGCACACGGAGGAACGGTCGTGTGGACTGACGTAGCTGAGTTGATGACCTGCTTCAGAGCAGGTTAATCTTATACTTGAACATAATCCGTGCTCCTCCGACTTAGAAATATAGCAGAGTAAAAGAACCTTCCAGTCCACGAGCCTTGGGATATTCTTCCCAAATATCCCAATTAACCTACAACCCCAGTACATTTTGAAAGGTGGGAGGAAACAGGTGCATCCAGAGGAAGCCCACTCAGACATGGGGAGAATGTGCAAACTCTTTACAGACACTGCTGGATTCAAACCAGGGATGCTGATGTTGTAATAGCATTGCACTAATCGCTATGCTAACCCTGGTGCCCAAGCCTTATGATTACGCCCCAATTCATAATTGGTGTCACTGTGATAAGACTGTTTGCTGAACACTTGTAATTAGTCTTGATGATCTCTTGATGTTATTCTCCAAACAGCAACGGGCTCTGGGTCAGAAGGCTGAGGCTTCACGTTCTATGCCAGTGATTGGAATACAGGGTCTCCAGACTTCAGTGATACATCATCGACTGTGATCATTTTATGAAGAGGGCGAGCAAAATCATTGAGGTCCCCTTCCACCCTGCCCACAGCATCTTTCAGCTGCTCCCGTCGGGAAAGAGTTACAGGAGTGTCAGAGCCAGTACCACCAGGCTGAGGAACAGCTTCTTCCCAAGGGCAGTGAGAATGCTGAACGACCAAAGGAACTGCTCGCACTCACCATCCAAGACTCTCATAGTTCCAAAACGATATTTATTTATTTATTTGTCTGTATGAATACTTGTCCTGCATGTGTACGATTTGCCTGCATGTGGGTTATGTCTGGTTGTGTGTCTGAGTGTTTTGCACCGAGGACCAGAGAACATTGTTTCCTTGGACTGGTCTTGTGCACTCAGATGACAATAAACTTGACTTGATTTATTCTTTGAGACCTCATTTAGGCTCCATCTTTACTCTGAGATCCCACAGAGCTAATCCATAATTAACTTCAGAATCCAAACCAATTTATACCCACAACCAGCATAAAACAAACAGTCATTATTGCATTTCTATTTGAGGTCATTGGCTGAGCATAAAGTGTCTGTAATTTTCCTTGCATAACAACAGAGATAACACTTTAAAAAAACTTTTGAGTAGAAACTGATTTGGGGCGACTCAAAGCCAAGAGCAGGCAAGCTAATTGTGGGTCTTACACGTATACATGGTGAGCAGAAATGAACTTAATACGCCAAGGGCAGTCTGACTCGTGCATTTCATCTGGAGACAGACCTTCCAGTTCTGGCTTCACATCCAGTGTTCTATTTGTTCTCAGACTATGTTGGCCCATTATGTTGGCATTAAAAGTGATAAGTTCATTGTTCCTCTCAGGTCACTTTCTAATTCTTTCTGTGCTAATCCACATTCATTCATTTAAAATGTATAATGCATATTTTTCAACTTTTGTGTGTTCCATTATAAGCGTCAGTATTTGATCTCATTTGCTGTTTATGTTCCCAGTTGCATAACCCACCCTAAGGTTTCTAATAACCGACTAATTTGCCAAGAATGCATTTTCTTTCACTGTTTGAATCATTAACGTGGATGAGAAACAACAGCAGTCTAAGCCATTGACCCTTGCAAGACCCCAAACAACACCTCCCCTCTGTCTGACAATGCAGCTTTCTTGAGCAGAATCTCTTCCCTGAAACTGGCACATCAGAGACTCACTCACAGATCATGCAGTATTGTGGAAAGAGTAGCAGAGTAAATGTTTCAGGTCAAAGATCCTCAGAACTGGGAAATAACATAAGGACATAAGAAATAGGAGCAGGGGTTGGCCATCCGGCCTGTCAAGACTGCTCCACCTTTCAATTTGATCTTGGCTGATCTGATGCTAGGTTCATCTCCACCTACCTGCCTATATCCCTTAATTCCCCTACTATGTAGAAATCCAACCAAACTTGTCTTAAATAAATTTATTGCTTCAATGGACAGTGAATTCCACAGATTCACCACCCTCTGGGAAAAGCAGTTCCTCCTTATCTCTATCCTAAATCTACTACCCTGAATCCTGAGGCTCTGCCCCCTAGTTCTGGTCTCCCTCACCAATGGAAACAACTTATCTTCCTCAGTTTTATCTGTGCCTTTCAAAATTTTATATAAGATCTCCTCTTATTTTCTAAATTCCAGGTGACTCAATCTCTCCTCACAGGCCCAGCCCTTCATCCCTGGAATCAACTTGGTGAACCTCCTCTGCACTGCTCCAAAGCTAGTACAATCCTTCCTCAAGTAAGGAGACCAGAACTGCATGTAGTACTCCAGATATGTCCTCACCAGAATCTTCTACAGTTGCAGCACAACCTCCCTGCTCTTAAACTTAAACCCTCTAACAATGAAGGCCAACATTCCACTTGCCTTCTTGATATCCAGCACCATCTGCAAACAGACTTTTTGCGATCCATGCAAAAGCATATAGTGAGTTTGGCTTAAGTTGCAGGAGGGATGGCTAAGGAATTGGGCTTGTCTTTCTCTGGACACTACCTGATCCGCTAAGCATTTCCAGCATGTTCTAATTGTAATATGGATTTGCCGCATTGGCAATTGTTTTATTTTCTGTAGACATTGCATGCTTCTTAAAGTTTACATCCGTGTACTGGTTCATATTCGGGTTTCATTATCTCAGTGAAAGGGTGCGTTTTAGAATCAGAATCAGGTTTATTGTCATGAACATGTGTCAAGAAATTTGTTGTTTTGCAGCAACAGTATCATGCAGAACAAGGTGCAAAATCGCTATAAATTACAATTCAGTAAATACAAGATTTAAAAAAAAATTTTTTTTAGTGCAAATAAGAGATAAAGTGAGGTCTTGTCCATAGGTTCCTTATCTTTAGGCTTCCTCAGGTGGATTCTCCACTAAGATTGTGCCTGAAGAAGAGAAAGCGGCCCTTCGATTTGCCGTTCAGGTGGCAGCGCTAAAAGTGCAGTGCTGGCCACCTGAAGGGACAGATGCACCAGGATGTGCATCTGAGCGCACTCCGGCTCCTGTCTCTTGGGTTGTCAAGTTAGGATGGCTGGTTGCCAGCTGGGACAGCCAGCACCGGCTATCAGCACAGGGACATCCCACGTTGAATGTCCCCACACTGATCACTCTGCCCCCCGGCGGAGGAGAAGGGAGCTGGGGCGGCCAGCAGGGGAGAAGGGGCTGGAGCAGCCGACGGGTGAGTACGGCACGCGTCGGGTACCAGCATTGTTTCAGCCAGCCCCCTTCTCTCCCGCCGGCCGCTCCAGCCCCCTTCTCCCCCGCCAGCCACTCCAGCCCCCTTCTCCCCCGCCGGCTGCTCCAGCCCCCTTCTCTCCCACCTACTGCTCTAGCCATGCAGTCCCCACGCTGACAGCCCAGCCAGCTACCCCTGCCCCGAAGTCCTGAGCTGGGAGAAGGGGCAGCTGGGAGAGGAGCTGTCAGGCATTCGCCAGCTGACTGTCATCCCGAATGCAGCCACTTTTAGGCAGCTGGATTCAGATGGCTGAGGAGGGCACTGAGCTGCGGCGATTATCCCTCTCAGAGGAGGGTTACAAAGTTCGCCTTGCAGGCGCCTCCTGCACATTCACATGGCCTCCCAACAGCCGCATATTGCCAAAATATGCAGCTTTACAAACGGAGCAATTGGCCACCTGAAAGTGCCTTATTCAGAAATCTGATAGTGGAGGGGAAGAAGCTGTTTTTATAACATGGATGTTGGGCACTACCAGTTGCTCCAATAACCACAAGGACAAAGACTGAGGGGAACGATAGGCTTTATTGTACATAAGACTTGAACTGGCCCAGATCAAGCTAGGGAATTGCAGGGAAGGGAGAGGTTGCTCGACTTTTATGACCTAGGCCACAGGGTAGGAGTCCAGGGGAGAGTGTCATCAGGGGGCGGGCCTGCCCGTGCCTTTACTGGCCAATGACTATGTACAATCCACATCATTACAAAGGCGTGTGTGTGTCTTCAGGCTCCTGTACCTCCTTCCTACTGGGTGCAGTGAGATCAGGGCATGGCCTGACTGGTGATGGAGCTTGATGATAGAAGCTGCTTTCTTGAGGCACCACCTCTTAAAGATGCCATTAATGGAGTGAAGACTAATGCCCATGATGGCACTGGCCAAGTTTACAACCCTCTGTAGCCTGTTCCTGACCTGTGCATTGGTACCTCCACACCAGACAGTGATGCAACCAATCAGAATGCAGGTACACAGGTAGAAATTTGCAAGAGTCTTTGATGACATACGAAATCCGTTCAATCTCTAATGAAATAAGACCTCTGGCGAGCCTTCTGGTAAGAATTGTTGTAAACTCATTTTTGTTGTGGGGGTATTACAAAAAACTGTACATTGTTAGGAGAATATTGCCATGTTGACCTCTGAATTACTTTTCATAGCGGGCAGTTGAGTGTTGTCAGGGTCAATATCCATCTCCCTCACACATATAATTTCTCACCTTGATACATCACAGCAGCAAAGAATTGTGAAAGGTTTAGAATGTATCAGAATGCAACAGTCTTGTGTTTTGGAGACAAACATATTTGACTTAATTCAACCCATCCAAAAGAAATGTAGGTCATCTATATCCTGTGATGTAATGGGTTGACACGTGGCATGCACACAGCTTGTCCATGTTGTTTTCCATGGAGGCTTCATTTCCAGAATAGGAATTGTTGTTGCCCTTCCTTGGGTAAATTGTGAAGATGGAGGTCGGCTTGATACTGTTTCCAAGTAAGGGAGAGCAAGGATTTTTTTCCCTGGTGAATGGGCATGGATTTTAACTTATTAATTGTTTGGGCATTGGTGGCTGCACTATCATTTATTGGCCATCCCTTATTGTCTTTGAACTGAATGGTCTGCAGCGTCATTTCAAAGGTGAATAAAAAACCTTTCTGATATCCAGCACTTTTGGTCAGGCAGGATTTGTGGAAAAATAAACAGAGTTAATGTTTCAGGTCCAACGCACTTCACCAGAAGTAGGAAAGAGAAAAAGCAACTTACTTTTGTGGTAGCAGGGAAGGTCATGGAGGAAAGGAAAAAAACAATGGGGATTTCTCCGATAGGATGAGACCAAATGATTTAACGTAGCATTTAGACCAGATTATGCTTTTCTAGCTGTGTTAGGGAACATTTTTACCATGACTGGCTATGATAATGGAAACAGAGAACCAGAGCCCAACACACTAAAGGATAATCGACAGAAAGGGATAGTCTGCTCCAGTCAAAAGGAAAATGTTGAGCTCAGAAAGCTACAGTTTGGTGAAACAGAGGATGAAGCATTGCTCTTCAAACTTGCATTGGGCCTGACTTCAACAAATAGAGAAGAGTGGGAGTGGAATGGAGAAGGAAAGTGGCAGGCAACCAAAAGCTCAGGTCATACCTTTGGACTGAACGCAGACGTTTTGCAAAGTAATCAGCCAGTTGGCATTTGGTTTGCCAATGAACACAGTACACTAAATTGGAAGAAGTACAAGTGAATTTCCCTTCATCTGGAAGACTATTTGAGTCCCCAGATGGCATAGGAGGAAGAGGTTTAAGGACAGATGTTTCATTTCATGTGATTACATAGACCCATTGATGGGTCTGATGTCAAAAAAAAAACTGGTGACGTTCAATGGAGAATCTGGAGACTGTTCTCACAATCTTTGTTTCTGTTTCAATGGGGACAGAAAAGTAAGGAGATGCATCCAATGTGACAAATCTCTGTGGAAATATTTCTTCATAGATAACATTTTTAAAATATTTTTTCCTGACTCAATTGATTCACATCATGGTTTGGTTGGGTACGCGAGTGCCCAGGAATGCAGAAAGTGAGAAACTTAGCGGACCAACCTCCTATCTATTGAAAACATCTGTGTGACTTGCTGTCTCAAAAAGGCAGCCAACATCCTAAAGGACCTCCATCTCCTTGGTCAACACCTCTTCTTGCTGCTACCTTCATGGAGAAGTTACAGAATCCTGAAGTTCAGCATCTCTAGGTATCAGGTCCTTGAACCTTCCCATACTACCCCAACCCTATCCATGAACTAGTTCGTGACCACCAAATGTTCTATTTGTTCTATTGAAACAGCATTTTTTTCTTGCATCACTGCAATTGTGAATATTTATCATTAATTTCCATCATATTTATTGTCCTCTTTTCTCTCATGGAATTTTATGATAGTTTCATTTATACTGTTGTCGTTGTATCTGGGTGAATCAAAATTACGAAAGGTATAGATAAGGTGGAGGTAGGTATATTGTTTCCATTGGTGGGGAGACCAGAACTAAGGGATAGAACTTCAAAATGCAGGGTAGTAGATTTCTGACAGAAATGAGGAGGAACTGCTTTTCCCAAAGGGGCGGTGAATCTGTGGAATTTGTTGACCATTGAAGCAGAAGAGGCTATCTCAGTAAATATATTTTAGACAAAGTTGGATCAATTTCTACATAGTAAGGGAATTAAGGGATATGGGGAAAAGGCAGGTAGGTGGAGATGAACCTATTATCAGATCAACAATGAATACATTGAATGGAGGAGCAGGCTCAAAAGGACGGATGGCGTACTCTTGCTCCTGCTTCTTATGTTCTTATTTTGATATGTGCCTGTTTGGCAGTGGCAAGTAAGAATTTCTGTGCACTTGTACATTGTACTTATGTATATGACTTTCAAGTTCAGGCTCAAGTTTATTTATCATCTGATTGAACAAGAACAACCCAATGAAACAGCATTCTCTGGTCCTTGGAGCAGAACACTGCAAGCACACACATGCAGACATAAGACACATACGAACAGCATTTACATACAAATATTGAAATAAATAAATAAACTCTCATTACTTGTTTGTGTACTCTAAAGCACCCCCCCCCCACTCTTTCCAGGGCCCCAGCACACTTAAGGGGGGGCACAGACTGAAATCATTATTTTGTTTTGTTTTTTATGTCTTCGGTAGGAGAGCAGTATGGAAGAAACCAACTAGATCTGACTGCTTCATAGGGAAGGGGGCCCATAAACTTTGAACAGAGTCCTCAGGGTGGTGGTGGGGGGGGGGTGGGGAAATAGTAAAAAAAATTGCAAATGGCTGCTCTAAAGTGTGTTAATGAGCCTTTTGAACTCTAAGGCTTTAGAGCAGTAGTTCTCAGCTGTTCTTTTCCATTCACATACCTCCTTAAGTAATCCCTTATGAACCACGGAGCACCTATGGCACAGGATGCATAGGTGCACTGTGGTTCGTAAGAGATCTCACAGACACACAGACACACACACACACACACACACACACACACACACACACACACACACACACACACACACACACACACACACACACACATACACACACACACATTGTCAATTGTTCAATAGCTCTCTATTCCTTTATGTTTAATATAGTCTCTCCAGGGGAATTTTATGCCACATCTATTGTTTTACCATAGTAGTTTTCTTTGCCTACCCCCTAATCAGTAAACATCTGGGCCCATAAAGTTATTTTTATGTATTTAAATGATCCAAGATCTTATCTATAATAGGAATTTCTGTAGCCTTACCCAAAATGAACACTTAAATCAATGGTCTGAGTCTGAGTCACTTTTCTACCTACTTTAAAAATAGCAGTACCATCTGTCTTTCTGCAGTCCCCAGACGTCTCTCTGGTATTCAGTGGTTCTGGAAGATTCGTGCCAGAGTCCTTGGAATTTCCTCTCTTATTTCCTTAAGGATCCTGAGATGCATCTTATCCGGCCTGTGAGATTTATTTACCTTAAGGTTGCAAAGCTGTTCAGCAAACATGGTGGGTAGAAATGTGAACAGTGCCACAACATACCACTGCAAAACCTTTTCGTTCCCTTTCCAGATCAAATAGGTCACCGTTCTTGGTAAAAGCTGAAGCAAAAACTTTTTTGTGCTCTCACAGTGTGCTATGTTATTTGTTGTTTCCCTCAGGTCTTCTTATTTCAATATTTTGAATCCAATCTTCACTTTTATTTTTCTTATATATAAAACAAAGATCAGAATCAGAATTCATTGTCATAAACAAGTCATGAAATTTGTTTTTTTTTGCAGCATCATAGAGCAAACATACATGTTATAACCATCTTACAACAATACTATAAATAAAAAGAATAAAATAATAGTGCATGAAAAGTAAGGCAGTGTCTGGTTCAATGATTATTCAGGAAATTGATGGCAGCGGGGATGGTAGTAATTCTAGCCCAACTACTTCACTTCGAGCGGAAAGCCCTGCAAAAGGTCATGGACACAGCCCAGGACATCATAGGCAAAACCTTTCCCTCCGTCGAGAACATCTGCAGGGAACACTGCTGTCGGAGAGCAGCAGCAGCCATCATTGGGGATCCACATCACCCAGCGCACGCTCTGTTCTCACTGCTGCCATCAGGAAGGTGGTCTCGGTGCCACAAGACTTGCCCCACCAGGTCCAGGAACAGTTGCTGCCCCTCCACCATCAGACTCCTCAACGACAAATTCAATCAGGGACTCATTTAAGAGTCATTTAAGGATTCTTACTTCTGCAGTTTATTGATTTTTCTCTCTCTCTGTTGCACAATCAGTTTGTTTACATTTATTTTTTCCACATTCATATGTATCTTCTTGATCTCAATTTTCTTTTGCACTACCTATGAAAGGTAATTATTGTCACGCCCTCAGATAAAAGAATCTCAGCGTTGTATGTGATGTCATGTATAAATTTGAACTTTGAATAAATCTGAACTTTGAGATAGTAGTGAGCTCTTATGCTCTGGAATTTTATCCTTAAACATCTCCTAACTCAACATCTCTTTCCTTATGTAAGACGTTGCATAAACCTACCTGTATGACCAGGATTCTAGGATTCAACATGATTTTTCTTTGGTAAGATTTCTTGAAGTACCTTTGAATATTTCTAAAATTCTAAAAGTTATTGAATAAATGAAAGGGAAAAATAACTGCAAATGCAGAAAATGCTCAAGTCAAGCAACACCCGTGGAGAGAAACTGCAAAGTATTGTTTGCAGTTTTAGTCACTTCACTACAGGAAGCAGATAGCAGCAATAGAGAGAATGTACCTGTAGAAGCGATTCAATTGAATGTTGCCTGGAAAGGAGGCATGTAGTTGTAAGCAGAGATTGGATAAGCTGAGTTTATTCTCACCGGAATTTAGGAGGGATCACCTTATAGAACAGGGGTGCCCAAACCGCAGCTCGCAACCCACATGCTGCTCTTTGAAGTACAAGGTGTGGCTCATGGAAATACGTTGGCTGAGATAGAAATTGTATGGTGCTCACAATGATAGTCCAAGCTCCTGACGTCCCAGCTGCCCTCCCATCCAAGATCCTGACACCTTGAATATAGACTCACTACCCAGTCCGACCCTTCCATCTACAGGGCTGAATATGATTTATTTAAATTTAGACACCTCAAACATGGACTTACCAATATAAACAAAGTATTTACTGTACATGCATACTTTTTGATTATCAAAACTAATGAAAATTAGCAGTTTAAAAAATACATACATGAATAAAGATTATTACGTACATGTATTTCTTAATACTATATTTATAATTGTCACAAAATGTGCAGATAAGGGTAAACACATGCAAGCAATATTTTTTTCACGTCTTGCGGCTTCAAACATCTGAAGTTTATATGCAAGTTTGCCTACCCTGTTATAGAGCTTTGTGAAGGACAGAGATTGGATCATTAGATTAATTTTACTGAACAGGGTAGTCTAGAACTAGAAATTTAAAACAGATCTGAGAAGGATGCTTTTCACATGGAGTATGGGAAATATCCAGATGGAGCCATCAAAAGAAGCGAAGGGACAGACACAATTACGAGAGTGAAAAGGCACTTCAATTTTTGTATAGGAAAGCTATAGAGCAATAAAGGGCTATTGAGGTAAAATGGGAGTAGTGTAGATAAGTATAATGGCCAATAGACACAAGATAGGCCTGCTTCTGTGTTGTATGAATATAGCAGCACGGTAGTAGGGCCTTCTGGTCACGAGCCCATGCTGCCCACATACCCGAAGTAACCTCCAACCCCAGTATGTTTTGGAGGGTGGGAGGAAACCAGAGCACCAGAGGAATCCCATGCAGACATGGGGAGAGCGTGCAAACTCCTTACAGACATGCCAGATTAGAACCTGAGTTGTTGACACTGTAATAGCATTGCGCTAACCGCTACACTAACCATGCCACTGGTTCTTTGAAGCATTTCATTATTTTTCCTTGAGTTGTTTGACTTCTGAATGCTTCCTAGATTTTTGATGTAAAGGGAAGCTATTCATGATCATGGCCATCTTTGACCTGCTTGCAAAGGAAGTCCAAAGTGCAGTGAAGAGACAGCTACATCTTTTAGGGTCTGGAGTCAAAGAGATCCCGGACAGGGAAAGAACCGTAACCAAGAATGCGTGTTTGCATGCAGCAAGCTCCATCCAACATTCAGGCATGTAACCGAAATAGGCTGCCGGGACTTGAGGAATTGAGTTACAGGGCAAGCTTAAACAGAGTAGGACTTTATTCCATGGAGCACAGAAGAATGAGGGAAGATTTGATAGAGGTATGCAAAATTATGAGGGGTATAGATAAAGTAAATGCAAACAGGCTTTTTCCACTGAAGTTAGGTGAGACAATGGGTTAAGGGTGACAGGTGAAACGTTTAAACCATTTTTTTTTTTCACTCACATACCACTTCAAGTAATCCCTTACTAACCTGAGAGCACTCATGGCATAGGATGCCATAGGTGCTCTGTGGTTAGTAAGAGATTACTTATGGTGGTATGTAAGTGGAAAATAAAAGGTTGAGAAACATTGGTTTCAAGGGAACATAAGGAGGAACTTCACGCAGAGAGTGGTGAGAGTGTGGAACGAGCTTCCACCTGAAGTGGTGAATGAGGGCTCAGTTTTCACATTTAAGAACATTTTGGATAGTACATGGATGGCTAAGGACCGGGTGCAGGTCATTGGGATTAGGCAGCAGTTCTCACCCTTTTTTATTCCAGTCACATACCCCACCCTAAGTAATCCCTTACTAACCACAGAGCACCTATGCAGAATAATAGTTTGGCACAGACCAGATGGGCTGAAGCGACTCTTTTTGTGCTGTAGTGTTCTATAGTTCTAACATTTACACCACACATGCAAGATGATGACTATCTCCAACTCTAGACAAACTTATCTACCCTTGACATGCATTGTTGGGGGTCACCATTGACCTAAATATAACTGAACCAGCTGTGAGAACAGGCTGGGTATCTGTCTGAGACTCAAAACCCATTCACCATCTACAAGGCACAAGTCAGGAGTGTGATCACACTCTTTCCACTTGCCTCAATTGAATGCAAATCAAACAAAAGCAGGAAGATTGACACTTCACTCACCCCTTGCACCACCAATGCACTGAGGCTCCCTTAGATATTTTGTTGACAAAATGGAACATAAATAATAACTCACCCCAGCTCCTCCAACAGCATCCCACAAACTAATGCCTCTGCAAACAAGAACAAGGATAGCAAAACACCATTGTATGTAGTCTCAGAAATATATTTCTGTTCCTTCATCTATGCACATGATGGCTGCATTTTGAACCCATGAAAATGATTGCAGCCCATCGGTGCAAGATGGTAGAATCACTGCCTCACAGCACCAGAGACTAAATTTAATCCGGCTCTACATAGGAGAGATTGGAAGATCGTTTCACTGAACACATTTGCTCTGTCTGCATCAATGACAGGAATCTTCCAGTGGCCAACGATTTCAATTCTGCACCCCACTCCCACGCCGACATGTCTGTCCATGGTCTCATGTACTGTCAAACCAAGACCACCTGTAAATTGGGGGCACAACACCTAATATTCCTTCTGGGCACTCTCCAACCAAATGGCATTAACATAGACTTCTTCAGTGTGTGACAATACCATCCCATTCTCTCTCTCTTCCAGATTCTTCTGCCTTCTTTCCTCCAGTTCTCCAACCCTTCCTTCTCCATTCACTGAACCACCACCCCTCCACCTGTTTACTGTTGTGCTCTCCCTCTATTATCTGCCTATTACCTCCTGGCTATGGGCCTGTGATCCTCCCTTCCCCCTTCCCTCCACATTTTGTTTGGGTACCTGACTAAATTTTGTCATACCTTGACAACATGCTCAAATCCGAAACATTGGTTATGCATCTTTGATATATGAGGTACCTGCTGAGTTTCTCCAACGCTGTGTTTTTACTTCAATCATGGTGTCCACAGGCTTCTATATTTTACTCAAATTCAATCCAGATCTCAGGTGCTGACGATGTAGACTTAATATGTTGTTCCTCTGATTGTTTAGATCTCTTCTGGGTGTTCGGGTTTCCTTCCGCATGCCAAAGACATGCTTGTCAGTGGGTTAACTGGCTATTGTAAATTGCCCCAGTATCAGATTTCAGGTTTATTGTCAGAGTAGATACATGGCATCACATACAAGGAGATTCTTTTTCCTGTGGGCGAGGCAGAATTACCACTTATTGGTAGTGCAAAAAAAATGATTAATGCACACATGTAAACAAATAAAGAAATGTAAACAAACTGACATTGCAACACAACGAGAGAGAAAAAAATCAATAAAGTGCAAATGTTAGAACTCTTTAAAAAGTCCCTGAATGAGTTTGTTGTTGAGGGGTCTGATGGTGGAGGGGTAGCAGCTGTTCCTGAACCTGGTGGTGCATGTCTTGTGCCTCTTCCTCTAATACCTAAGTGAGCAGTTTAAATGAGGAAGATTGACGGGAATGTGAAGGGAATAAAAATGGGATTAACATAGGATTAGTGTAAATGAGTGATTGATGGTTGGCGCAGATTCAGTGGGCTGTAGGCCCTGTATCTTTTTTAATTTTTTTTTTATTTTTCACACTATGAACCATACTGACCAAAATACACACAAACATTTCCCTCTCGAATATTCACAGTGTCATTTTCTCCCCTTTTCCCCCCTCCCTTCTCTCCCTCCTTCACTCCCCCTCCCACCCACTCAACGTTCAACATATATGATACATTTGATGACTCTATGAAAATATAACTCAAAGCAAGTGTGCTCTCAACTAAGCGATGGCTCGCATCCCACTGAGTGTTTTGCAACACATTTAAATGAATCTTTTTTGATTGCTGGCGTGAAGTGTTTGCATGAGCGTCAACTGCTTGCAGTGTTCACCCCAGAATCTATTGACATCAGGTCTCCTGTGCTTGTGTAAAGCTGATGTGCAAAGGTGACCTCTCACATATTCTACATATCACCAGTCTCTTAGTCCAGACAAAATTTCTGAGGGAGTTGAACTGCTGATAAGTGTAGAGATGAACCCTATCAAGGGTCAAGTGGGAAGGGGGGGGGGGGGAAAGAGAGAGAGAGAGGAGAAAAAAACAGGAAACTCTCATTTAAAAAGGCTTCCAAATTGTATTGGCGCCATAACATAAAACTGGCAACTAAGCGACTGACTGTACTTAGTGTCTGAACTTTAAAAACCAGATAACTGGGG
This sequence comes from Narcine bancroftii, assembly GCF_036971445.1. Taxonomy (NCBI): domain Eukaryota; kingdom Metazoa; phylum Chordata; class Chondrichthyes; order Torpediniformes; family Narcinidae; genus Narcine; species Narcine bancroftii. The sequence continues at coordinate 10,997,889 of NC_091477.1, read as the reverse complement.
AATATTTGGTACTTGGATCATGATTTTTCTGTTTAAATATTATGGTTGGAAGAGAAATTCTATACAATGGAACTAAATGGGAAGTGGTTGAGAACATTGCTGTACCTGGTCCAGAAATGTGCTTGGATTAGTTGTGCACTGACATGGAGCTGATTTTAATGGTGAAGCAGGTCACTTGTTTTGTTCTTCTTTCTCCTATGTGAAAGACATCTGCAAGTCTTTGCCTCCTGTTAGGTCTGCTTTGTTCATGAATGAGTGAGACAAACACCAGACTGAGTCGAAATCAGGGTTCTTTGTTCTTTATTACCGGATTGTAACACTTGCGACTAACAATGTTAGCCGGAGAATGCATTCTGCCGTTATCAGCAAAATGGTGATTTTTTATACCCTTGGATACATGCTTAGAACATCATCATATCATTACTTGTCCAATGACTAAAACTGTTGATATCCTTTCCCTGCTAGCTTCCTGCCTCTCAATCCATCAATGTTTCTCTTATCTTGTAAGTACAAGGATGCATTCACATCTTGTTACAGCCCTGTACAGGGTAACTCCTTACACATTCCCATCTCATGATGTTTTACCTTACACTCCCCACTTCCTCGATTCTGATCCAGAGGCATGGATTGTTTCCTCCAATGTGGTGGGAAATGACTTTCAGCAACTCTTCCATTCTCTCTCAGTCAGTCCAAAAGCAGGAATATCTACAAGCAATGTAAGGAGAGAAAGTCCAGAGAGAACAATTTTGTTCACCCATAATTACCATAAGAGTGGCAGAGAGGATCCTAGGATCTCCCTCCCTCCCATCGACGTGATCTCCTGGGATCATTGCCTGAAGAGGGTGCGCAAAATCATTGAGGACCCATCCCACCCTGCATACAGCATCATTTAGCTGCTCCCATCATGGAAGAAATACAGGAGTATCGGAGCCAATGCCACCAGGCTGAAGAACAGTTTCTTCCCATGGGCAGTGAAAATGCTGAACGACCAAAGGAACTGCTCACACTGACCATCCGAGACTCTCATATTAACAAAATAACATTTATATATTTGTATAGATGAATACTTGTCCTGCATTTGTATTGTTTGTTTGTCTGTATGTATGTTATGACTGGTGTGTGTCTGCATGTTTTGCAGTGAGGACTGGAGAACACTGTTTCATTGGGTTGAACTTGCGCAATCAGATGATAATAAACTTGACTTGAAATTTGTATATTACTGAAAATTTATAACAAAATCATGATCCATTAGATTAAATTGTGGATGGGTATTAACCAGTTAAAGAACACAAAGCAGAGAGGACTTTTAAACAGGTTTTATAAAATCTCAGATTGGGATGAGATGTACCAGAATCAGAATCAATATCAGAATTTATCGTCATGAACAAGTCATGAAATTTGGTGTTTTGTGGAAGCGTCACAGTGTAAACATTCATATTATAACCATCTTACAACATTACTATATAAAAAATCTAAAGTAATAGGACACGAAAAATAGGGCAGTGATTGCTCAGGAATCTGATGGCAGTGGGAATAATCTGTCTTGTGACGTTGAGCACTCGTCTTTAGTCTCCTATACCTTTTTTTCCTGATGGTAGCAGAGTGAAGAGAGCATGGCCTGCATGGTGGGGGCCTTTGAGTGTAGAAGATGCTTTTTTAAGACACTGCCTCATGTAGAAGTCTGGTGCCTGTGATGTCGCAGGCCAAGTTAACAACCCTCTTGAGTTTATCCTTGTTCTGAGATTTGATGCCTCTGTACCAAACAGTGATGCCACCAGCCAGGACGCTCCCCACGGTCCACCTGTAGAAGTTTATGAGAGTCTTCGGTGACGTACCGAATCTCCTCGGACACCTCACAAAGTATAGCCGCTGGCAAGCCTTCTTTCTGATTGCATCAACTTGAAGTTTCCAGGACAGATCCTCAAAGATGTTGACATTCAGGAATTTGAAGTTCTTGACCCTCTCCACTACTAAGCCCTTGATGAGGATTCGGTCATGTTCCACTGACTTCCTCCTCAAGTCCACAATCATCTCCTTGGTTTTGCTGACATTGAGCACAAGATTGTTGTCGCTACACCACTCAACGAGCTGATTTCCCTCCTGTACACTTCCTCATTGCCGTTTGTGATTCTGCCAACAACTGTGGTGTCAACGGCAAACTTGTTGATCACATTGGAATTGTACCTGGCCCCACAGTCTGTGCTGTCCAATTTACGCTCTATTAATCTACATTCCTGGTATGTTTTGAATGTGGGAGGGAACCAGAGCCCTGGGGAGAACCACACCTAAACGGAAGAACATACAAACTCCTCACAGCCAGCAAGGGATTCAATCACCATCCTGATCGCTGGCGGTGAAAAGGCATTGCGTTAACCGTTATGCCAACCATGCCACCCATATATACAAATGAATAAATCCATATTGGTTCATATGATTTCATATGGACTCTCATATGAATATGAGAGTCTCAGATGGTTAGTGTACACTGAGACAACAATGAAGAAGGAACACTAATAACTCTACTCTTTTTTTTGAGGAGATTCAACATGGCCTGTGGAGGGCATGCTGAATGGTTTCATGTTGAGTGCCCAGGAATGCAGAATGCTGCAGGAAGCGGCAGACACAGCTGTCCATCGCAGGGACAAATCTCCCATCGAGGCACTGCATCAAAGAAGCTGCCAACCTCATAAAAAGACCCATGGCTATGCTTTCTTCCAGCTATTACCTTTAGGAAGCAGGTATCGAAGCCTAAAGTTCAGTACCTCTAGGTTCAAGAATAGATTATTCCCAACAGCTATCAGGCTTTTGAACCTCACGTCTCACCCAACAATAACATTTCTACAAGTCCATCAACGATCTGTCTGCAATACTGAATCAGCACATATGTATTACTGTTTAATTTTTCCTCTTCCACTTATGTCCTTATCTTTCTTCTTATTATGTCACAGGCAAACCCCTCCCCAGCATCAAGAACATCTACAGGGAACGCTGCTGTCGGAGAGCAGTCACAATCATCGAGGATCCACCCCACCCAACGCACACTCTGTTCTCACTGCTGCCATCAGGAAAGAGGTATCAGTGCCACAAGACTCGCACCACCAGGTTCAGGAATGACTTCTACCCCTCCAGCATCAGACTCCTCAACGATGAACTCACTCATCCAAGGGCACAGTCAGTCAGTTTGTTTACATTTCTTTATCTGTTCCCATGTGTTCATTGAGTCCAATTTATTTTTGCAGCCCCAGTAAGTGGTAATTCTGCCTCGCCTGCAGGAAAAAGAATCTCAGGGTTGTAAATGATGTCATATATGCCCCCTGACAATAAAGCTGAAATATGAAAATCTATTGTTACACATGGTGTGTTTTATGTATCTGTAGCAAATAAGATTTTTGTTGCATTTGTACATTGTACAAATGTATATGACAATAAGTTTCATTCACTCAACCTGACAGCACAGGCCCATGAGGGCACAGCAGATGGTTCTGCTGCTCTACCAGGGTGTTGGGTTTCATTCTGACCTTGGCTACTTTCTTCGTCCATTCTCCTGTCACCTGTGGTTTCCTCCTACGTCCCAGAGATACGCTGATATGTTAACTGGAGGCCATAAATCGCCCTTTAATTGCAAAATAAATTCAAATGGAGGTTGATGGGCCAGTGAGAGAAAATAATTTGCACGTTCTACAGGGGTTTTGAGGAATTGAACTGATAGGCTTGATCTGGTGCTGGCATGGGCTTGATGGGCTGAATCTCCTTCTGTTCTGTCATACTGCATGTGGTACAGGAACAGTGTATGTTCACAAAGCATTAGAGGTGAAAGATCAATGTAAAAAGTTGTTAAAATATATCTTGCAGGATTAAGTACTAATAAAGAGTACAAAAGAAAGAAAAGAGGCTTGTCTTAACTTCAGATTGGGGCTCAGCTGGAGTGCTTAATTCATGCTTTAAAAAGGATGTCAAGGTTTTGAAGTAGGCAAAGAATAGATTTATTAGACTGGAAACAGGGAAGAAGAACTTCAGTTACAGGGAAATGCTGGAGAAATTAGGGCTATTCACCTCAAAAACAGAGAAGTTTAAGAGGAGAATTGATTGAGGTGTTCAAAACGATTAATGGGTTTGATAGCAAAGAACAAGAATCAGTTTTAGAAGGACAGTTTTAATAGGCATGGCTAAAGGTTCAGAGGTAACACAAGGAAACAATATATCTGTGCGGCATTTATGGTCTGGAAATCGCTGTCCAGATTTATAATGGAAATAGATTCAATAAGGAGAATTCATCAAGGATCCTCAGAACCCAGCACAAGCTCTGTTCTCGCTGCTGCCATCAGGAAAGAGGTATCGGTGACACAAGACTCACACCACCAGGTTCAGGAACAGCTGCTATCTCTCCAACATCAGACTCCTCAACGACAAACTCAATCAGACTCCTCAAAAACAAACTCAAATTAGTGGTGCTAATCTTTGGCCTAAGATGGCATCTATCCTTGTACAACAAAGTTTGATCGTAACTGCTTCCTTGTACATTAGAAAAGCCATTGCAACTTGTGTGTGAATCCTGTGTTGAATGGAGTCACTCTAGCCTGTGGTAGAATCAGCCTGAAGCTGCCAGTTATGTGCACCTCTCAAATCTTCACCTCCAATAAGAAAAGCTAGGCAAAGATTGTCAAGAAAGGCTTTGGCCATAACCATTGGGGGGGCTTGGATGTTTCCACTGAGCCATATCCAACACAGAAAATGCAGATATTGGAATCTTGAGCAAATAATGTGCTGCAGGAGAAACTCATCCATGGGTAGAAATGGTCAGTAAATGGTCTCAATAAAGGGTCCCAATCCAAAACATTGGCTGACCTTTTCTACCCATGGGTGCTACCTAACCTGTTGAGTATTTTTTTAGCGACTCAAATGTTATGATTGGAATTTGCAGATTGACAAGATTTTAATTGTCTGGAGCAGACTAAAGCCACCTCACCAGTAATATGCACAATTTGCTTGCCCTGTGACTAATTATTTGGGCCCTAAGCTTGAGTTTATTTGCCACAATAATTCAAGTACAATGTTAAATCCTCCCTGGAGATCTTTCAGGTTGCAACATACAAGCAAATCCTCAGGTACAGTATGTTTATGTCAGGCATAGCCAAACTTGCTGAACTTAAGAGCTACATACAATAAATTTCAAATGTTTGAGAGCTGCAAGTCGTGAAAAGAATATTATTTACATGATTTTACTCTTCCATGCACATTTTGTGACAAAAATGTTATATAAATATTAAGAAACACATGCAGGTAATAATATTTATTCATGTATGTTGATTTTAAACTGATAATTTGTATTAGTAATCAAAAAGTACACATGTACATAACAAATATTTTGCTTGCATTGATAAATCTGCGTTTGGGGTGTCAGGAGCTCGGATGGCCGGGCGGGACCAGGTTGCAAGTCAGCAATTGGGGCACTGTAAGATCAGATGGGTGGGTGACCGGCCAGGATGAGGTTGGGTGGTAAGTCTGTATTTGGGGTGCCAGGAGTTCAGATGGGAAGACAGCCAGGGCCTAGACGAGAGTCTGCATTTGAGGTGTCGGGGACTCCAGTGGGTGGCGGCCGGGGCCTAGGCGAGAGACGGCGGTTAGGGCGCCGTGAGCTCTAGAGGGCAGATGACTTGGATCACACTAACATTCTGCTAATTTTACTGCCCTACATGTCACAATCACACAATCACAAGCCTCATGCACTAAAACTACCATTGTGAACATTGGCTCCTACAGTTTCTGTCTCAGACAACATATGTCCATGATCTGCACGTTAAATGTCAAAGAGCCACATGTGGCTCACAAGCCATGGTTTGGCCACCCCTCTATTACGTCAAGGTGATATCTTCATTGGCACACAGACAGCAACCACTTGAAGGGTAGCGCCTTTGGGAGACACCAGTACCACATTGTGGAGCTGAAATAGAACAAAAGTACATTTTTGCTGCTTGAAGATGGTTAACTGGGCTTCAGAATTGACTAGAATCAGCAGAGAGGATGGTAGCAGTGTGGGATGCTCAAGAATCAATCAATGTTACTGAGCTTAAGCCTTTCCTGGAAAAGTTTCAGTCTTACTCAGAAGTTATTACTGGATTTGCTGCCACATTGAATCCTTTTCCCAAGATGGTATGCAAAGCTGGTTCTGGAGTAATTGTCAAGATTGTAAAAAAAAACAAGTCAGAATCTTCCATTACATTGGCACAGAGATCACACAGAGCAAAGTTTGAAGGTGAATCTTTCCTGGTCCAACAAGTGTATGGTTTTAGCTGTCGAGCCTTCAGCTGTGGTCTGAGTGGTCTCAACACCCATGGTAATAAAACCTAGTTCCTCAATTCTTCATCTCCAGTGAGGACAACGATACAGAGATGAAACAAAATAGTTTTGGGCATTTTGTTCAAGATTTGTCGTCTTTAGACTGTACACTCCTTGTGGCAAATTACAGGCCCAAGACAGTCATTTCAATGCTGGTAGCTGCATGTGGGATATCTTGCCATCACACCGGGATTACTCCATTGAAAACTACCTGTTAACCCTGTCAGATGAGGAGGCAATAAATCCAGTGGAACCTGGAATTTTTCAGCTGCAAGTTGCTGAAGGTGATTTGCAGTCAGGGTCAGCAAGATTACAAAGACTACTCGTACAGATGTTCTTGAATGGAAGTGGTATGGCATCCCCTTATTGAGGTGCAATGAATTGGGACAGAGGGTTTGCAGAGATTAAACCTTTATAGAGATGAGAGCTTGATGTACCAGGGCTACCTGAAGTTGGGGGGGGGGGGGGGGGGGGGGCGGGGCGGCGGTCTCACATCATGGGCAACAGATGGATCTCCATTGTGCCCTGGAGCGGCCACTCCAGCTCAGTGACTACCAGATGCGCAATACCCATAGTCGATCATGACCGATGAAGGCCACACACAATGCTTGGGGCAGTGATCAAAATCAGGACACATGAGATGAGCCAGTCTATGTTAGCACATCTCTGACAAAACCTCTGTTGGGCAAAGCATGGAACAAGCAACTCAGGAGACCTCCTTGACAAAGGACTCCAGCCTGAAACCAACCATTCTTTTTCTTCCACTGATGCTGCTGGACCTGCCAAGTTCCTCCAGCGGATTTTTTTTCTTTGCTCCAGATTCCAGCATCTGCAGTCACTTGTGTGTCACAAGAGACCTTTAACCGGACTACCCCCACCCTGAAGAAGGAGGCAATCCATCCAGAGGAATGATTACTGGAGAGAGCAGCTAAAAAGTAACAAAAGCAGCAATGGAGAAAGTCACAGAAGTTCAGGAAATGCATTCACTGATTAAATTTATAATTGTTAAACATGTGCTTACATGTAAGTACCTAACCTAAATTTTAAAAATATGTATTGAAACAGTTGGCCGGCATGGTAAACGTAGCGGTTAGCGCAATGCTGTTATAACACCAGGGTCCAAGGTTTGAATCCGGCGCTGTCTGTAAGGAGTTTGTACGTTCTTCCTGTGTCTTTGTGGGTCTTCTCCGGATGCTCCTGTTTCCTCCCACTTTTCAAAAGCGCAGCAGGGCCTTAGGTTAATTGGGTGTAATTGGGCTGCACGGGCACGTGGGCTGAAATGACCTGTGTGGTGGTACACCAGCGGCCTACTGCCGGAGGCAATCTCTGTACCTGCAGGAGTGTAAGGGGACAGGACAACACCTGGCCAGCTGTCAATCAGTCGGTCTGAATGGATCAATCCCCACCAGATCTGGTGTCAATCACCCTCCGGGATATAAGCCTGTGCCAGCCTCCTGAGGCCTCACTCAGAGTTGCTGCAGCCACAGCCAGCCTGACTCTGTGGAAGTCTTTGTGGATTAAAGCCTGTGGTACAGTCTTTACCTTGTGTGTGTCTGATTCTGTCTAACAACGCACCACAATTTAATCCACAAAATTTTCCCACGGCTGCCATGGAAAAACTCTTGTGTGCAGGGAGCCTCAAAGTCGACCCGGAAGCCCAGACACACTTCGAGATCTGGCAACACGCAGTCGAGGCAATCATCGAGCCACACAAGGGCGACATCTTGGACTCCGATCGGAAGAGGTTGGTCCTACTCCAGTCAAAGTTGGGTCCCTGAGCCTTCCAGGTAACCAAAGGCTGCTCCACGTACAAGAGTGCAATGAACACTTTTGAGAACTTGAGACCATGAATGTGGTCTGTGCAAGGTACCTCCTCACACCCGAGCCCAGCAACCCAGGGAGATGGCTGAGTCTTACCTGGGACACTTGCGAGAGTTGGCCCGACCGTGTCTGGCTGAACCCAGGGTAGGTGTAGAGGAGGTCGAGTGGCTGAACCGGGACACCTTCGTCTGAGGCCTACGCTCGAGGGCTATCCGGCAGAAGCTGCTGGAAGACAACAGTCTGAACCAGGACTGTGGAAGTGGTCCAAACCCTGGAAGCAGCAGCCCTGCACGTCGAAGCCTTCGATTCCAAGTTCCCCCAGGCTCCCTCATGGCCCTCTCACACTGCAGCTGCAGCCCCAGGCTGAGCTGGGGAGGAGAACGTCACTGCGGCAGGCGCCCGGCACCCCTGTAAGTACTGTGGGTCCTGGTGTGGGTCAGATCGACGATCGCGCCAAAACTGCCCAGCTAGGAACCAGTATTGCTCCCGATGCAGCAAGAAAGGCAACTTTGCAAAAGTGTGCCACTCTAAACCTGCCGGCACCTCAGCGGCCCTCTATGATCTCCCCACCCCTCCGCGCGGCACCACACCAGCCACACACACCCCTGTCACCTGCCCCCCCCCCCCCCCCACTTCCCCTCTGACCAGTGACATGGAGCCAGTCCTACGATGGTCACAGAGACCCCGGCGGCCGCCGAATCATCTCAACCTGTAAATATTGTATGTCCATAGTGGGTGCGATTCCTTGTTACTGCCCTCCCCCCACCTCTTCCGGGACAATTTTAAAGAAGGGGGTGAATGTGGTGGTACGCCACTGGTCTACTGCAGGGGGCAACCTCTGTACCTGCAGGAGTGTAAGGGGACAACACCTGGCCTGAATGGATCAAGCCCCACCCAGTCGGGTGTCTATCACCCTCCGGGATATAAGCCTGCACCGGCCTCCCGAGGCCTCACTCAGAGTTGCTGCAGCCACAGCCAGCCTGGCTCTGTGGAAATCTTTGTGAATTAAAGCCTGTTGTACAGTCTTTATCTTTGTGTGTCTGTCTGATTCTGTCTAACAATGCACCACAACCTGTTACTATGCAGTATGTCTAACTTTAATTAATGACGTATAATTTTTGTTTGGTAATTATTCATAAAGTTTTATTGCTTTTTTTAAAGGAACAAAATCTTGGATAAAAGGTGCATGTGTATGCATGTACCTTTAAGAATGCTGTGTGTACCCTATCACATGGTTTCTGGTACTTTGGAACCTTTGGTGATGACGACCTCCATTAAAGGATATTTTATGTGCAGACCTGTCCTGGTTGCCTGCTCTAATGAAAACCAATGCAATAGGGTTTAAGGACATTACAGTTATTAGTGGGAGCTTGCCACACCAATTACATTTCCTCTATTACAGCAGTGGTGGAACTTCATTACTATTCCTTTGGTTGTAAAAGTATTTATAGATATCCTGAACATTATCGAGACGGAGTGTGGTACGGCACCGAAATGGGCCTTACAGTTCATGCTCTCCTCACCCATCATCAACCATGTGTTTACACAAATCCTACACTAATCCCAGTGTCTTGGAAGGTAGTAATTCTTTGCGAACTTATTAGTCATTTTATGGCTTGTTTCTATGCAGCTCAGGTGGTGTGATGAAAGCCATCTTTATCTATATTGGTCGAGTGAGCTTGACCAATCTTGACCCCCTCGTTGTGGACAGGATATACACATCCATTTAAAATCAGATAGTGCTGCATTAATCAATCGGTGATGTATGACTGGGTTGTGGATTCTGCAAAGCCATGTGTTATGCAGAGGCATTTTAAGTTGACACTGACTGTAATAAAGTAGAATTTCCGCCACAATGTCCTTTACTGAGCAAAAACATAAATTTACAAAAGATTTGAGCAGAAGCTTGGAATATTTTTAATCTCTAAACCACTATCAGGATGATTGGAAAAAAGATCTAGAGAGCTAAGTTCTTCAAAGTGTTAATGCTGTATTGTGACACGTTAAAAGCATTCTCCTCATAGAAGGAGGTCGCTGTGCATTTAATATATGCACAAGTTTAAACCGAGAGACAGTGGGAGAGTTTGTTCAATTGCTTCCCCTGACAGTCCCTCAAAGAAGTGTTATCACATTACATGTATTGTATAAATAGGAAGCCTGATTTCCGTTGGCAGATAGAAAATGCAGGTATCTTTTTACAAAGCTTCTACTTCAGACACCCCTCGTGCCTTTGCAGTGCCTCCGAAATCCCACACTCTAATCCCCAACTAACAAAGATCTGTTTCTTTGCACTGCAGAAACCACACTGACGAGGCTGTGTGCACCTCGGCCTGTAGGCCAGGAGCAGCCTGTTTACAATTTCCCTGTTCCTGTTTTTAATGTTGCTCTTAGAGTAGTCACAAAGGGCCAGTTTTGTCCTTCTGGAACAAGGGAGCTATTAGAGACAGGCTGAGGAAGGAAGGAAGGGAAATCCAAAGGGAAAAGTCCTGGAGGGATTAATGTATACTGGCATTCCCTGAGGTGCTGTGTGTTATCGTTTGTTTTCTTACATTTTTTTTTCATCTAATCACATAATCTATTATTTTTCCTTGCATTTTTCCTTTTGCCTTATTTGTCAGTCATTTGTGGGAGATAAACAAGGTTTTCTCATTTGTTATCCTCTTTCCCTCTTTGCTTGCCGAAAGATTCACTTCTCACCTTGAGATAATCACAGCAGCCCTCACGGTGCCCCCTTGGTGTAATTGTGGCAATGGGTGGCACTGAAGGTGGTGTGCTATTCAGCTACAGGAACCAGCAGATCCTGGCACAATCGCATCTTCCCCTGATATTTACATGCTACATGCACTTCCAGCAGGTGTCATCGGATAGCCAGGATGACAGGGAGCCTTGGAGAGATTTCTCCTTCCTAAACCAAGGGTAGTGTGGCCAATCGAGGGGATTCTGCCAAAAGCAGCTACCTCCCTGTAGGCCCAAGTTTGAACTTGGATCCTTCCAAGACTATGCGGCTTTTTGCCCAATGGATCAACTCGAAGAGACATCAAAGAGACACTTACCATGTTGCTTTTAATCTTGTTCCTTTTGAAAAATTCCAATTTCTCTTTTTTTTTTCAAATTTCCTTAGCCTTCCAAAAATTCCCAGGTTCCTATTTTTTCCCACAATTCAAGACCATTCTTTTGTAAGGAAGTGAAGATCATAATATTTAGGTTGATTTAACTGTGGAGGCATGAATTACAGTCTTGATCCAACATCATCCCCTATCTTTTCAATTGGATTCATTGATTGGCAATAGAAAATTGTGATTGGTATTTATTTCCAAAATTCAACTAGAGGAAACCAGGGGTGTACAATCCAGTGATCATTGGGGAATTACAGGTGGAGAGGGCGAGCAAATTTAAGTTCTTGGGAGTCTCTATCTTGGAGGATCCTTCCTGGACCCAAGACCCAAATGGCATTGTGTAGAAAGCACAACAGCACCTCTACTTCCTCAGGAGTTTGCAGAGGTTTGGCATGACATTAGAAACTTTGGCAAATTTATACAGATGTGTGGTGGAAAGTGTACTAACCGGCTGCATCATGGTCTGGTATTGGGGGCATCAATACCCCATAATACCCTGCAAAAGGTAGTGGACACAGCCCAGGACATCACGGGTAAAACCTTCCCCACCATCGAGAACATCTGCAGGGAACGTTGCCGTCAGAGAGCAGCAGCAATCATTAAGGATCCGCATCACCCAACACATGCTCTATTCTCGCTGCTGCCATCAGGAAAGAGGTCTAGGTGCCACAAGACTCTGACCACTAGGTTCAGGATCAGCTGCTACCCCTCCACCATCAGACTCCTCAACAACAAACCCAATCAGCAACTCATTTAATTTGCACATTATTGATCTCTCTCTCTCTCTCTCTCTCTCTCTCTCTCTCTCTCACACTCACTCTCTCTCTCTTTCTCTCTCTCTCTCTCTCTCTCTCTCTCTCTCTCTCTCTCTCTCTGTACTGCACAGTCAGTTCATTTAAATTTTTTATTTGTTTACATGTGCATGTTGAATCAGTTTTTTTTTTGCACTGCCAATAAGCGGTAATTCTGCCTCGCCTGCAGGAAAGAGGATCTCAGGGCTGTATGTGACGTCATGTTTGTGCTCTGACAATAAATCTGACTCTTGGGAAACTGGGTATTGGAAAATTGGGAAATTTCCCCAGTGGCTGATTAATTCTTTAGCCTTTTATATTATTTTTCACTGAAGATTTCTTTTCCCTCTCATCACATTTTTCATTCTTTTCCATTCAACAATCCCTGAAGCTAAAGGACCATCCTTGATCTCCGCTTAATCCCTGTTTGACAGCTCTTCAGCTGTGAGAGCTCTCTGGAGTCAGACCCCCGCACTAGATGTTCTTTCAGTGGGCGTTTGATAGAAAGCCAGCACCATTTGGTTAAGTCATCCAAGCTCCCTGCAATAAAATCCTTCCTTCCTGCATCCTAGAAATGCTTTAAGTAGAAAATGGAAATAAGTTATGAACATTTCTTCAGTAATTTTACTGAGTTAATGCACAGGCATATAAATCAACAGCACTGTGAAAAGAACAAGTGGAATTAAGTTCAATTTAACCATAAGATGTTAAAATACTTTTTAAAAAAAATTTAGGATTATACAATTCCTTGGTTTTTTTTAAAAATCAGAATATCTTGACACTGTAAATGCTTTTTAGGCTTCTCTGATAATTTTACTTCCTCCTAAAGATCAGTAAATTTGTAGTCGCTGTCATTTTTTAGGTGTTTTCCAAAATTTGCTGTTTCCTGTGCAGTCAATTTTTGTAATTAACAATTCTACCATGCCTCTAGGAGGCGTACCACTAGGATTTTGCCAGTATAAAGCCACCTCCTGTTTCCTACATTAGAACAGTGACCACACTTCAAAAGTACTTCAATGGCTGTGAAGTGCTTTAGGACTTCCTGAGGTCACATAAAGGTGGTGTGTAAACACCAGTCTTTCTATCACATGAACATCTCTGCACGTCAAATGAACACCACTAGGCGGAGGTTTATACACTCCAGATCTCCACACCGATACCTTACAGGAACACTGCATTGAGAGAAATTCACCATATTGTCATGACTGCATGGGAGATCCTCTGTTCTCTACATGACGGGGTGTCTTTTAAAAAAGCAGCCTCTATCCACAAAAATCGCCACCACCCAGGGGGAAAGGTGCAGGAGTCCAAAGACGAGCACTCAGTGCAATAAGGACAGCTTTTTCCCCACTAACATCAGATTCCTGAATAATCAATGAAACAAAGACACTGCCTTACTTTTCATGCACAATTATTATTTTTTTGGTACTAACATAAAATGGTTATAATATGTATGTTTGCGCTATGATGCTACCGGAAAACACAAAATTTCATAACTTGTTCATGGCAATAAATCCTGATTCTGAAAATTCCCTGTAAATTAACTCCCTTTTTTTCATGAAAGTCCCCATACCTTATTTTGTTACAATTTCCAATGATCTAAAACCAGATAACTGGAAATGTCCATGAGACCATAAGACATAGGAGTAGAAATAGGTTATTCAGCCCATCAAGTCTGCCCTGCCATTTAAATCTTAAGCTGATCCATTTCCCCACTCAATCCCTCTGCCCAGCCTTCTCCCCATAACTTTGATGCCCTGGTAAATCAATAACCTGTCAATCTCTGTCATAAATACTGTACAACCAATGACCTGGCCTCCACAACCACCTGTGGCAACAAATTCTTCAGATTCACCACTCTCTGGCTAAAGAAATTCCTCCACAACTGTTCTAAGTGGACACCCTTCAATCCTAAAGTTGTGCCCTCTTGTCCTAGACACTCCCACCATGGGAAACAACCTTTCTATATCTACTCTGTCCATGTATTTCAATATTCAAAATGTTTCAATGAAATCTCCCCTCGTTTTCCTAAATTCTAATGAGCACAGGCCAAGAGCTGTCAAATGATCCTCATATGATAACTCGTTCATTCCCAGAATCAGCCTGTTAATCTCTTCTGAGCTCTCTCTAACACCAGCACATCCTTTCTTAAACGAGGAGCCCAAAACTGCTCTTAGTACTCCAAGTGCTGAGTCAATTCTTACTTCCTCAATATACCACAAGAAGGAAGGATGAATTTAAAATTGTTTAATTTTCTAAGCCAGTCTTCACATCCCAAGCCTAGATATTCATTCTTCAGTAATGCCTTGTGTTTTGAAAACTGATGAATGGGAGTTCTCTGCTTCACACTGGTCTCTTTGCCACCTTCATTGTGAAGGTTTCTGGCCTGAACATTGATCATTCTTTTTCTCCTGCTGATGCTGCTTGACTCATGAGTTTCTCTAACAGATTGCTCCAAATTTCACCATCTGCATTCTCCTGTCTGCTCCAGGATTCCAACTGACATTACTCCATGTGCAAGTTTGTTTTTGCCCAGTGGAGTTATAATTAATTTTCTAGTATTCTCTACTTCTATACATTTTATGGTAAAGCCCCTGGTATCTGGCACTTATGGGGATTGGTAGATGGCAGATAAGTGTACTTGACAGTTGCTTGAGAGTTCACGTCGCGTGATTGGTGAACTAATCGCTCAGGGGAGCCAATTTCAAATTTTCATATTTTTAACCTATTTTCCATGATTTTTTTTGTTTTGCCCATTGCTTGAGGCTATGGGTTGCTCGAAAATTCTGGATAGTGAGGAATTTTCTGTGCATTGCATTGAAAACCATTGTCCTAGAACTATCGTTTCTAGCATAACCAGAGTTTGACGATGGGTAATGAAACACTATCTCTCTCTCTTTTGAAGAAGGGCTCAGGCCCACAACATTGGTGATATGCCTTAACCTCCCATGGAGGCTGCGAGACCTGCTGAGTTCCTCCAGTATTGTGTTAGGAACTCTGGGAGTGGACTTTTCTTTTGCAACTGAATAGAAATGAATCTGAATTTAAGTTAGCTCACTCAGAATCAGAATGAAAATTTATTGTCACAAACATACCACGAAATACATTGTTTCGCGGGCAGCAATCAGAGTGCCAATATTGCTATAAAAATAAACAAGAAAATAGGAGAAAGTGAGGTAGTGGCCGTGGCTCATTGACCATTCAGAAATCATTCAGAGGAGAAGAAGTGGTCCTTGTGCCACTAGGTGTTGATCCTCAGGCTCCTGTACTGCCTTCCCAATGCACTATGTGAAAGCAGTCAAGCATGGAATTTTACAATCCCATACTGCACTGATAAAATAATGTACATTGCACCTTTTATGATCGTGCATGTGCCGGTGCATGATGATGTAGAAAATGCAATAAAAAGGTAAAACACTAGAAACATCCCACTGGTCAGGCATCATCTATTTCACGTCCTGGACGCTTGGGCAGAATGGTTCTAATAACGGTTCTGGGACCCAAAGCATGAACCCGCTGAATGTTCACATAATTTTCTGTTTTTATTTCAGATTTCAAACACTTGCTTTTTAAAAACTTTTAATTTGCTGCTTCAATGTGAACACGATTACAACACGAAGGTCTGCAGGATCACCGTGAATGAAGTAAAGACCCGGCAGGTCAAACAGTGTATTTTATGTAGCAATGATAAAGATCCAGAATCAACATTTTGGGCTTGAGCCCTGCATCAAGGTATTTGAGGCACAACTATTGGTTGTGTCTCATGGACATCCACTCATGGCCGTGTCTCATGGACATCCACTCATGGCCGTGTCTCATGGACATCCACTCATAATCGTGTCTCATGGACATCCACTCATGGCCGTGTCTCATGGACATCCACTCATGGCCGTGTCTCATGGACATCCACTCATAATCGTGTCTCATGGACATCCACTCATGGTCGTGTCTCATGGACATCCACTCATGGTCGTGTCTCATGGACATCGCCTCATGGCCGTGTCTCATGGACATCCACTCATGGCCGTGTCTCATGGACATCCACTCATAATCGTGTCTCATGGACATCCACTCATGGCCGTGTCTCATGGACATCCAGTCATGGCCGTGTCTCATGGACATCCACTCATAATCGTGTCTCATGGACATCCACTCATGGTCGTGTCTCATGGACATCCACTCATGGTCGTGTCTCATGGACATCCCCTCATGGTCGTGTCTCATGGACATCCCCTCATGGTCGTGTCTCATGGACATCCACTCATAATCGTGTCTCATGGACATCCACTCAGGTCGTGTCTCATGGACATCCACTCATGGTCGTGTCTCATGGACATCCCCTCATGGTCGTGTCTCATGGACATCCACTCATAATCGTGTCTCATGGACATCCACTCATGGTCGTGTCTCATGGACATCCACTCATGGTCGTGTCTCATGGACATCCACTCATGGCCGTGTCTCATGGACATCCACTCATGGCCGTGTCTCATGGACATCCACTCATAATCGTGTCTCATGGACATCCACTCATGGTCGTGTCTCATGGACATCCACTCATGGTCGTGTCTCATGGACATCCCCTCATGGCCGTGTCTCATGGACATCCACTCATGGCCGTGTCTCATGGACATCCACTCATGGCCGTGTCTCATGGACATCCACTCATAATCGTGTCTCATGGACATCCACTCATGGTCGTGTCTCATGGACATCCACTCATGGTCGTGTCTCATGGACATCCCCTCATGGTCGTGTCTCATGGACATCCACTCATAATCGTATCTCATGGACATCCCCTCATGGCCGTGTCTCATGGACATCCACTCATGGCCGTGTCTCATGGACATCCACTCATAATCGTGTCTCATGGACATCCACTCATGGCCGTGTCTCATGGACATCCACTCATAATCGTGTCTCATGGACATCCACTCATGGTCGTGTCTCATGGACATCCACTCATGGTCGTGTCTCATGGACATCCCCTCATGGTCGTGTCTCATGGACATCCCCTCATGGTCGTGTCTCATGGACATCCACTCATAATCGTGTCTCATGGACATCCACTCATGGTCGTGTCTCATGGACATCCACTCATGGTCGTGTCTCATGGACATCCCCTCATGGTCGTGTCTCATGGACATCCACTCATAATCGTGTCTCATGGACATCCACTCATGGTCGTGTCTCATGGACATCCACTCATGGTCGTGTCTCATGGACATCCACTCATGGCCGTGTCTCATGGACATCCACTCATGGCCGTGTCTCATGGACATCCACTCATAATCGTGTCTCATGGACATCCACTCATAGTCGTGTCTCATGGACATCCACTCATAATCGTGTCTCATGGACATCCCCTCATGGTCGTGTCTCATGGACATCCCCTCATGGACATCCTCTCTTTTCAGGTAGATGGACACAAGAAAAAGGTGAAGCAGCAGAGCATTCAATGTGTGACGTAGTATGTCCACAATACGTTACAGTACTGGTGCAACAGAGTATTGGTACAGCACAGAAAATGTACAGAGCAGATCGAGGACTGCTAAAGCTCCGCACTGTAGACATACAATGGTCAAGTACAACATTGGTATAGAACAATACTAGCACATTATAATGATAGGTCAACACACCCAGGAAGAGCGTGAAGATGATACCACACTGCACAACATTCACAAAATATGGGACTGATCCAGATTGGCAGCAATTTAATATACAGTAAAACCCCTGGTATCCAGCATGGACAGGGCTTGGTAGATGCCAGATAAGCACGTTTTCTGGTTGCTCTTATAATGCTTAATATATCTGAATTAAGAATAAACAGCTTAAAATACAAAAATACTATAATCTACTTACACTGAAAAATCTTCACTTGCATGAATATATAAATCTTAAAGTGTTTCACTTCATTTTCAGTCACATTCTTTGAAAACATTTAACCCTCCCCACCAGCAATGTGATCTACCAAGATCGTTGTCTGAAGAGGGTGTGCAAAATCATTGAGGACCCCTTCCACCCCACACACAGCATCTTTCAGCTGCTCTCATCAGGAAAGAGATACAGGAGGATCAGAGCCAGCGCCACCAAGCTGAGGAAGAGCTTCTTCCCACGGGCAGTGAGAAAGCTGAACAACCAAAGGAACTGCTCACTCTAACCATCCGAGACTCTCATATTCATGAAGCAATATTTATTTGTATACAGTATATGAATAATTGACCTGCATATGTATTGTTTGTCTGTAAGTATGTTATATCTGGTTGTATATCTGCATGTTTTGCACCAAGAACTGGAGAACGCTGTTTTGTTGAGTTGTACTTGTACAATCGGATGACAATAAACTTGACTTGAAGACATCTCATAACTTTACATGACTCATTTAAGTATCCTAGTCTCCTTGTTCCTTATCATTATAACGTTCCTGCCTGGCAACAGATTTATAAATCCCTTTTACAATGCAAAAGATTTTATAAATCCTTTTAACAACTCGTTTGGCATGGATGAGTTGAGCTGAAGGGCCTGTTCTGTGCTGCATCGCTTTATGTCTCCATGGTTACGTGGAGACAAAAAGCAGCAAATGGAATTTAAGTTCAAGTTCAAGTTTATTATCATCTGATCGTACAGGTACAGCCCGACAAAACAGCGTTCTCCTGTCCTCAGTGCAAAAACAGGCAAACAAACATCCAGACATAAAACACATACAGGCCAATTATACATTTGCATATACAGTATACATACAATCTATAAAAATAAATAAATATTGTTGAATAAATAGTGGAGTCTCGGAGGGTTTGCATGAACAGTTCATTCAGTCGGTCAGCATTCTCACTGCCCTTGGGAAGGAGCTGTTTCTCAGCCTGGCTGTTCTGGTTCTGATACTCCTGGATCTCTTTCCCAAAAGGAGCAGCTGAAAAATGCTATGTGCGGGATGGTAGGGGTCCTCAATGGTTTCTTTTAATTTTTAAATTTAATTTTTCTTTTAATTTTTAAATATAGACATACAGCATGATAACAGGCCCTTTCGGCCCACAAGCCCACGCCGCCCAATTGCACCCAGGGTAAACTCACGCAGACATGGAGAGAACATACAAACTCCAAACAGACAGCGCGGGATTCAAACGAGGTCCTGAATGCTGGCGCTGTAACACCGTTGCGCTAACCGTTATACTAACAGTTCCACCCACTATCCAGGTTGATCACATCAATGGAAGGGAGGGATACCCCAGTGGTCCCCTGCAGTTCTTATGGTCCTGTGGATTAACCTCTGATCCAAGGCTCTACAGCAACCATTCCACACTGATGGTGGCCAGTAGCTTTGCCCAGCTCAGTCTTCACACGGAGTGCAGTCACTTTTATGCTTTCCTGACAAGTGAGGAGATGTTGTGTGTCCAGGATAGGTCACTTCATAAATGGACTTCAAGCAACTTGGTGATCTCCACTCTCTCACCTACCGAGCTATTAATGTGTAGTTGAGGGTGGTCGACTCCGGTCCTCCTGAAGTAACAATCATCATTTTCATCTTGTCCATGTTGAGACTCAAGTTGTAATTCTCGCACCACATCGCAAGATTTTCCTTCTCTGTAGTGCAACTCATTATTGTTGTGTTATCTGTTATCTGTTCTCGTGTTATCTGCAAACTTGATCACTCTGTTGGAGATGGATTTGGTGATGCAGTCATGGGTCAATAGTGTGGACAGGAGCGGCCTGAGTTGCACCAGTGCTCAGCTTGACAGTGCTCAACGTTCTGCTGCCGACTCGGACAGACGTGGTCTTTCCATTAGGAATTCCAGAATCAATTTAGTTCAGAGAATTGCAATGTACTGCACTTAGGGAGGAAAAACAGGGCAAGGGGAACATATAGGGTAAGAGGTTAATACAGGAAGATTGAAATGTAGAGCTGATATTACAGTTGATTATTTGTGGTCTTATTAAATGTCCCACTTCTAATTTGCTTCCGCATATATTGTAGCAGAACAAAGCTTTCTTGGAATACATGTTCAAACACCTCTGAAGCTACTAGAATATTCAGATAAGGTAGATAGAAAGGCATCCAATCTTATCTGGTATATCTTAACGGAATCAAAAGTTAATTGAAAAATGAGAAAAAAACCCAGCAGATGCTAAAACCCTGCACATACTGAAAGTATGCAACAGTTCAGGAAGCATCTGTTAACATTTCAGGTCCAGGAACTTTGAGCATTAGGTGTTAGAGTTAGGGTTGGGAATGCAATGCTCATTAAGATTTCCAATCTGGATCATAAACTGACCATCTTGGTTGGTGCAGAGCATAGATGTGATCAGCTGGAATGTCACCCTATGTTTAAGTACCTTGCTGGCAATCGTTGTCAAGACTTATATTGATGAGTTTACTGAGGTTCCCTGATATTGATTGGGACAAACAACACTGGACAATGATATTTTTTCCCAAAAGTTTCCTTCTTGAAAAAAAAATTGGGGATTATGATAGACAACTTTAAGATGAACACAAAGATCATTTCAGATTTGCTGCATCACGTAGGAAGTTGCAGAAACATTAAATTAACTCTCCCGTGTCAGTATCCAACAATAGTCGCCCAGCAGTGATGGATTCAAGTTGCCCTGATATCGTTTTTCCATGATTGCAATGCCCTGATGAAACCTGTCACCGTGTTCGTCACTCACTGCACCAAGATCAACAGGGAAGAAGCCCAAGTGCAAATCCAAAAAATGAATTTTCAATGACATGTTGAAGTAGTCTTAAAATAATACAGGAAATCACAAAAACAGGTTATATTTAAAAAACAGTGCATGATAGGAAATTTTAAATGTGATTTTCATAAGGATCCTGTTTTGGGTAGCAGATTCTCATATACTAATACATACAGGGAAGCTTTAACAGGAATCCAAAATTACTGCCTTCAAAGTTGTGATCTGACATATAATTTGGAAAATTTCTTTGACAGATAATCTGGCTGCTGGAGTTGTTGCAATTTTATAAAAATTATTTTGGTAAGCATCTTCAGATGATTTCAGTTATGGGTTAGGGTTTATAAAGGTAAGTTTTAGTCAATAAGATTTTCAGAGATCCAAGTTGATGACCATGAGTCAGAAAGCAGGATGGAGATCAAGAATCTGGTTGTGTGCTGCCAGGACAACAATCTTGCTTTCAATTTCAATAAGATTCCACCTGCATTGAATTCGCCCATCGCTATTGAATGAAGAACTACCGGGACCATTGCCTGAAGAGGGCGCACAAAATCAGTGAACCGATGCGGACTCGAAAGGCCAACATGGCCTGTTTCCGCTCCGTAAATGGTTATATGGTTATGATCTGCAGCCCAAAATCCATAAAGTACACCCCAAAGTGTTCAGGAACCAAAATCTTCATTGTCCTGTGTAATCAGCTGCCTAAGGTATCCTTCCTCAAGGTGAGGTGGATCAATGGCAAATTTGAACTCTATAGAAACATGCCAGTTCAAATCTGATGGTTTCTTAACCACCTTATCTAACTATCCTACTATCTTCAGAGTTTATTGCACACATATTCCAATCTACTTTTAACAGAAAATGTTCAAGGAATACCCAAGATGTGGAACTAAATACGATTTCATTCTGAGTTTAAAGCTATCGCGTCAACATAGGACAGAATCCAAATGCCTCAGTGTTCAGTGAAAGTACAACAGGAATATTCCTGCGCTCTGCTCTATGGTGTATTACAAATCACCGTGGATAATACTTAAAAGAACAGACTGTAAAGAATGAATCGCAACATTTTAATTTAATCTGGGGATTTCAGTAACATCAGTTATTAAGCAAAGTTTTTGTTTTTGGAACATGCAAATTAGCTTTTGTCCTTGAAATTGAATTCAGCAGATTAAGATTATTGAATAATATTTAACATTAAATTTTATAAATCATATTCCCTGTGGTGAAGTTTAGGTATCTGAATCAAGGTTTTGAGGTGAATTGAGAGTGCATTACCACTGATACAGAATATTACTGAATCCAGACAGTCAGCTTTTCTTGTCAAGCTCTTCCAAATCTACTCACACATTTCACTGCAAAGCCAGCATTTATCCCCTGGTACATCCTGGTATTATGCTATTACAAAAGCTAACCTGTTCAAGAAACTGTGTTAAGTTGACTTGGAGAAGGAGCTTGGGTTTCCTGTAGTGCGCATGCATGTTTTTCAGAGAGCTTTCCTTTTACCTCATGCCCTCATGAAATAATCTGGAACATCAAACTACAGGCACAATAGTTAAAGTAATGGACAGTACAAAACTCGTCCAAAGCTGAACTGGATAAGCTCCAAAATAATTTGAAAGGACCTGGGAATTGGACAGAAGAAATACATTTTAGCAAATAACAGGAATTCATGAAGTTGGTTCAATAATTCTGGGAAGAAAACCTAAAAGAATGGATTTAGGATCCTGGTTGAAAATAAATTGGACTTTGGTGGAAAGGAGCAAGGCAAATTAAATTTTGAACATGGCAATATGTCAGTATTGAGCAAAATAGTCAGCTAGTTTTCACTGGTGTGCTTGCATTTAGAGGATTGTGTGCATGGTGGGGGAAAAAAAAATCAGGGACTTGAAGTTATGCCCTGATTTTAACCCTAGTGGGAAGAAAGCAGAGGAGAAATTGAAATGTAAAACCTTTATCCTTATTTGCTGACTGCAAAGGACGTCTCCAAGTGTCCTAAACTAATTAATGCTGCTTGCCTCTATATTTCTATTCCTTTCTACTCGCCACGCCATCAAATAGGAGTCAGCCAAGAAGGTGATTAACTGAGGCCTGACCATCCACAGTGCTGGGCCTCGGTCATGGCTCAAAACAATGCTCACCTCTACAAACCTGCCCTTCAAATAACATTAAAATGGTTCTATTTATTGCTGCAGAATGTGTGGTGCACAGGAGAACTGCTGAGAAGTGGGTAATTAAATTAAAAACTCTATGCGGACTACATATTATTAAATGTTACTCTACACTTCAGATCCACTGATTCATAGATAAAGGTCACTTATAGTTAATTAATGGAGTGAGAATAGCTTTCTGTCAAAGAGTTGACAAAGAGTTAAATGTTTTAAAACACAAAAGTCTGCAGGAGCTGTGATTGAAGCAAAAACACGAGGCTGGAGAAACTCAGCAGGTCAAGCAGTGTCCTTCATATAGCAAAGATAAAAAGATACATAACTAGCATTTCAATTAAGGTAAGTGTTCACAAAGAGTTAAATGTTGTTCTGCCATTAGATCTTAACTAAAAACAACAATTGTAAAAAAAAAATGATGTGAATTTAGCAGATTTTTGTAGCAAACGTCTCTGAAACACAGGATAAACTATTGTCCTCACTTTGAGAGACACAGTGAGGCAGTTATCATTAACCAATAGCAGCCATTCTTCAACAAATGGAAAATGTGCTCATATTGTATAAAAAGACTTGTTGCTTTCATAATATCAGAAGAGTCCAAAGTGCTCCACCCCAAACAAAGTCATTTTGAAATGTGGCAGATAATTGTTGCACTCTTTTACCACAAAAATGAAAGGACAAGGTTGCCACTGTCGGGAGCTGATTCAGTGAAAGTAAGGAAGCAGCAGAGAATTTACCTAACCATCCTTGAATTGTGTCAGAAGATCTTCTGAATTGTGTCAGAACTGTTTTTTTATTGGGGAATATTGTGGGTGTAAGACCTAAAATGAGTCTGTCCAAATATCAAACAGAATTTGTCAAGATCACATTGGCGGTGGCCAGGAAATATATAGCGGTTACTTGGAAGCCTGACTCCCATCTTGGGATAGCTTGCTGGAATGCAGAAATGCACAGTTGTATTCCCCTTGAAAAGATTACCTATAACCTAATAAATAAGTATGGCATGTTTTTAGAAATATGACAGCTATATTTAAAAAAATGTGGGTGCAAATCTTAAGCTGTTCCCCCCTCACCCTCTTAAGCTGTGCCCCCCCCTCACCCTCTTAAGCTGTGCCCCCCTCACCCTCTTAAGATGTGCCCCCCCTCACCCTCTTAAGCTGTGCCCCCCTCACCCTCTTAAGCTGTGCCCCCCCCACCCTCTTAAGCTGTGCCCCCCCTCACCCTCTTAAGCTGTGCCCCCCCCCTCACCCTCTTAAGCTGTGCCCCCCTCACCCTCTTAAGATGTGCCCCCCCTCACCCTCTTAAGCTGTGCCCCCCTCACCCTCTTAAGATGTTCCCCCCCTCACCCTCTTAAGCTGTGCCCCCCTCACCCTCTTAAGCTGTGCCCCCCTCACCCTCTTAAGCTGTGCCCCCCCTCACCCTCTTAAGCTGTGCCCCCCTCACCCTCTTAAGCTGTGCCCCACCCTCACCCTCTTAAGCTGTGCCCCCCCTCACCCTCTTAAGCTGTGCCCCCCTCACCCTCTTAAGCTGTGCCCCCCTCACCCTCTTAAGCTGTGCCCCCCCTCACCCTCTTAAGCTGTGCCCCCCCCCCTCACCCTCGAGACGCATCAACATTCCCCCTGAAATCTAGGCAAGTCATGGAGGTTTGAAGCCTGTGGAGTAGACGATGGATCCCTGACCATTCTTGTTCCTTTTTCTTTTCTTCTTATTTTCTTTTTTTTCCTTGGGATTTCTTCTTTCTTTACTAATTCTCTCTTTTCCTTTCTTTGGGAGGGTAGGGGATGGGTGAGATGAGGGATTATAGTCATCATAGATCACTAGCTCTTTTCTGTATTTGTAATATTTTCTTTATTTTTCTTATTGATTGCATGTTTGGCTTTAAAAAATATAAATACAATATTCCAAAATAAAGGAGATCTTTATGCTACCTGCAAGGATAGACAAAGCCTTAGTCTAATGTCTCATGCAAAATATTGCATCTCCAGGAAAAGAAGACTTTCTTTAGTGAAGTAACCAGTCTAAATCATCAGTTTGGGTCTCTTGAGCGGAACTTGTTTGAATTGAGTTGGAACCCACAGTATCTAATTCAGAAATTAAGAGTTCTATCACACAAATTGCTGTATTGTATGGGAGCTAAGCATTTGAATGATTCTTGCGATTGAACGATTAACATTATAATTTGATCCCACTCATGAAGATTGCTCTGTGGATTGAATGCAGTCTAAAGCTGGTTGCCCCTAAAGGGAACCTACTCACCTCACCCTTTCTGGTTCACTTGCCAATAAACCACAAAAAAATTAGCTGGAGCCTCGATGTGAGAGGCAATGAGTGCTGCATTCATGTGAGACATTAAACTAAGTACCACAGATAGAACTCATGCAGTAGAGGATGGGCCATTTGGCTTAACAAGTCCATGCTGACCAAATTGCTTGCATTTGCTTCATATCCGGCTAAGCCCTTAACATTAATTTGTCCAAATATCTTTTGAACGTTCCAGACATGGACCACTCTTTGAGTGAAAAAAATAACAATCAGGTCCCTCCTGGATCATTTCCTTCTCACCTTAAAACTATTCCCTCTAGTACTAGATGAACATCAAAGCTTCCAAGGTAAACTTTTAGTGCAGGACACATGGGACATCCCTCAAATGATTTCAAAAAATAATATTTATTATTGCATGACTAATGGTGGAAGGATGCTGGCAAAGTATCTGGCACCTTACCTCTCTCTGAATGGCACGTAGCTAACATGTATCTAAAACAAAGGATCCTTGTTGAATCTCAGGGCACCTTAATCAGATTATCCCAAGATTATCACTAAGATAATAATAAAGGATGTAAGTATAGCAGCAATTCAATGCAACGAGTGACCATTAAACCCCAGCAAAAGGTGAAGCAAGTTTCAGGATGGTGATTAGAGCCATCAAACTTCTTGAGTGTCGTCATATTTTTTTCTCTCATAAAGTTGCAGTGAAGCAGTTGGCTGATGACCCTATAGTTTTAGCAAGACCTTAGATAATGGCAGAGGGGCCCCTACCCTCCCATATGTTAATGACATCGAGTGACACTCTTTTGATGACATTCACTGGGACCATTGCTTAAATAGGGCTCAAAGAATTATTGTGGATTACTATCATCTACCACACAGCATCTTTGACCCACTACCTTCAGAAAAGAGGCACAGGAGCATCAAAACCAGGAGTGCCAGGCTGGGAAATAACTTCTTCCCACAGGCCTTGGGTCTCATAAATGAAGCTGATTAAATTATTCAGAATATTTATACATATTTATTTTATACTATATTTCTATGTATGTATGTGATTGTCATGGGCTGTGTGAGAAACTTATTATGTGTGTGCACCATGGTCTGGAGAAGCGCTGTTTTGCCTGGTTCTAAACGTACAGTTAGATGATAATAAACTTGATATTCCTGACAGGCATTCTACGGCACTGGAAACATTCCAGCAATGCTGTCCTTTCTCAGACCAATATCCCCATATCGAGGCCATAATTACCCTCAATCAGCCACAATGGGCAAGCCACATTATTACCAAAGCTTGAGAGCAGACTCTCAAAACAGTCACTCGCATCCATACTCTGTCATGAAATCATGGAACAGTATTGTCAGGTAGACAGAGAATAAAATTCAAGGATGTTCACAGAAGCAAGGTCTCGATAATTCAAATAGCTATTACATGCCGGGTTGTGTTAAATGGAATATTTCTACATTTAGGCACACGGTTAGCTCCACACTGTTTCAGCGCCAGCGAACCCGGGTTCGAAACCAGCACCATTATGTAAGGAGTTTGTATATTCTTTCTGTGTCTCCATGGGTTTTCTCTGGGTGCTCCGGTTTCCTCCCACCCTTCAAAATGTACCGGGTCACAGGTTAATTGGGGTTGGGCTGGAAGGGCCTGTTAAACCATAAGATAAAGGAGCAGAAATAGGTTCTTCAGTCCACCGAGTCAATGCCTTAAGTCTAAATTAAAGTTAAAGCATTGATAGAGAAACAAGATCCTTACATGTTACTGCCTCTTTTATTTCCATTTCCTTTCAGATGGATATTTTAAATATCCAGTAAAATTGTCCAGTGCCATAACTCATATTGTTAAATATCATTTTGATCATCTAAAGGTAGATTTGTGAAAGCAATTGCATCCTCAAAGATATTGTAGATTTTTTGACATTAAATGAAAAAAAATTGCAAGCCCCTCTCTTCCTCTTTTGCACACTGTTAAAAAACATGTAAAGGGTTAACCCTAGATTTCGTATGTCAGCACTTCTACTGTGCAAACATACAATAATGATTTCATTCATTCATTCACAATTTTCTCCTTCCCCTTCTATTATCCTCCCTGTTGTCTCTGAAATTCCTGTGGGTTTCCACCATTTCCCTGAAGAGGTGCCAACTATCACCTTACACTCAGCCAAGCAAATTTCTGAAAAGGAAAGAAAGCAGACAAATTGCTTAACGAGCAGGTGAACTGTGCCCTGGGAACACTAGACTTCTTTAAAAATCACTTGCCACACCATCCATATGTACTTGGGACTAGATCTCGCTCACCTCCTCAACAAAAATGTCTGTCAGTGTTTGAGACTCTCCAGCACAGCAGCCAGTCTGTGCTCCATAGTGAATGGTCACTGTTCCTGTGCTCACTCCCCCAAAAATGTGGTAATTTTAATGACCCATTTTGGAGGAATGTTTCTCCACCCAGTACATTAAAATGTCTTCTTTTCAGATGCTGAAGGACCAGTTTTGCATTCCCGACAATTTTCTGTTTTCATTTCAACCTTTTGATAACATTAAAATTTCTTTCTCAGTTCTCCCCTCCCAAAGCTAACAAATTGTGCTCACAAGCAGATTTATATCTATCAAGTAATTGTGAGTGTGTTCCAGGCAGTGAATGTTGATGAGAGACTATACAGTAAAACCCCAAAGTTCCAGACTGCTTGGGGATTGGGTTGGTGTGGATCAATGTTTCCTCTAATTTTTAGTAGTCAGTGGACGCAAAAATCTCGTGTTGTGCATTTTCTTTTCCCCGTGACAAAAATATGCGTGCACTGAATGCTTGTGCAAATGTAAACTTGAAATTGTTTCAGATAATATGGCTAATAAAACTGTATTGGCATGTTTTAATATAATACAGTCTAATTCTGATTATCCAAAATGTTTGGGTCCGGGCCTATTTCGGATAAACTATATTTTTGGATAACTGGTCATTTTATAAAAATCCGGCCCGTACCAACAGCAAATCACTTGTAACAGTGTTTAAATAACAACAAGCAACAAGGGAAGGCTTTTAAAGCATTAAAATAATGTTTAATTTTCATTGAAAAAACAACCTGAACAAAATAAGATAAATTCAATACCAAAAACTCAAAATTCTATGGAGAATTTTTTTCCAAATTCTAAAAATGTTTTCAACCTGTGATATCAGTTCAGCTCCGAAAATTTTTTGGATAATTGAGGATTTCTGATTGTTTCAGATGTCCTCATTTATCTGAAAATGTTCAGAGGCAAAATGATATTGTTTCGGCTTTGAAATTTTTCAAATAACTGAGGATTTCTGATTTTTCTGAAATCCTCAATTATCCGAAAAACATTTTCGGAACCGAACTGACATCACCTCTAGATCCAAAAAATTTTGGATAATTGAGGCTTTTGGATAATCCGATTTCGGGTAATCAGAATTGTACTGTACAAGTAAGATTGCATTCTACGAAGTAATGTATTTAGTTAAGATTTTATCCTATACTTTGAAATACTTTGTTCAGTTTGCTGTTCCATTAAATAAAATATCATTGAGTACTTCTTATTTTTACGTGATGCAATGTCTAAATAAATGAATAATCAATCAACTCACAAATTATTATTATTAAAGTTGCTGGAAATGGTTAAATCAAAACTCATTCAATTACAAAGCTAGCTGACAAACTATTCAGATGCTTAATGTGAAAATCTCCACACTTAACTAACCTTCTGTTCGCATGTTCATTTCCATTGTACACAGGTTGCAAAATGTGTGTACGCGCGTCACACATGCACAGCTTAGAGGGATTTGGCGATTTTCCAGATTCTTGGGCAGTACTTTTAAAATTCAAACTTAAGGAGAAATAAAGAAGAGATGAACAGGTAAATTTTGATCATTTATTCATTAACAAATACAGCATGCTTCATTTATCAAAACGAGTAGGTTTAAAGAAAAATAAAGTTAACACTTGATGACAATGTAAGCCTAACATTTTTCACTACATACTAAAAGCATGTAATGCTTGAAATGATGTTTAAAAATGAACATTGTAAAAGAAAAGTACAGTATATAAATGAATATCTTTTTGATAAGATTACCTGTATTAATCGTGGTCGATTGTTCCCGCTGTGCATCTGTGACGCTTACACATGAACGCACGCACGCACACACACCCAATAAAGCCTGATAAATGTAAAAGGTTTGAGAGTCCAGATTCTCAGATGGTCCAGATTTCGGGAATCCAAATATTTGGACTTTTTCTGTAATAGGGATAAACTACTTGGCCTCTTGAATCTATTGACCAAACACTTAATGGCAAAGAATTTGCAGGTGTCAGAAAGTTGGAGGAAAAATACTGGAAACACACAACACGTTAAGCAGCACCTATGGAAGGAGACATTGAATTAATGTTTCGGGTCTGAGATCCATTGTCAGAACTGGGGAAAGAGGAAGTAACAGAGATGGGAGAGAAATGGGTGTATAATTGGAATATCTGATCTGCTGGGTATTTCCAGCATTTTGATGATTAAGAAGGGAGAGTAACTGGAATGCTGAATTTGGAGACTTTTTGAAAATGGGGTAGATCTGGGTAGATTTACATATCGAGCCCTGACACACTGAGCATTGATGCACGTCATGGCTGTGTGCTCAGCCCACTCCTGTTCACACCACTGAACCACGAATCCATCACCAGATCCAGCTCCCACAGTGTCTTCAAGTTTGCAGATGACAACAGTCGTTGGGCTCATCAGCAACAATGATGAGTTGTACCACAGAGAAGAGGTGGAAAATCTCATGAAATGATGCGAGAATAGCCATCTAAGTCGCAAAGGAACTGATTGTGTACTTTAGGAGGACCAGGGTCAATCACCCTCCACTACACTTTAATAGCTCAGTAGTGGAGAAAGTAGAGGACACCAAGTTCCTCGGAGTCCACTTAAGAAATGACCAATCCTGCACACACAATGTCTCCTCATTTGTCAAGAAGGCACACCAACAACTGCACTTCCTGAGAAGTCTGAGGCGGGCTGATATTTTTTTCCTAATGTTAATGTTTAAACGAGGAGCTCAAAGAAAGGGAGGGAGGTACAAGTGCTAGATGGGTGCATTGGGGACGTCTCAAAATGGCAGGGGGATTGGCACCAATAGCTTGGTTATTGGTGTTGGGGAGAGGAAGATAAACTGGGAGGGGGAAAAGAAGAGGGGGGAATTAATGGGGCATTTTTTTGTTTTTTTATCAATATAATTTAATTGACTGAACTTCAGTTGTTCGGGGGTGAGGGGATAAATACAGACATGAATGTTAAAAATGATTATAATGTTTGTTTGACAAGTCAATGAAAATTAAAATAAAATATTTTTAAAAAGACTGAGGCCGGTCAGGTTACTGGCCACCATCCTGCCAACTTTCTACAGGAGTTCAACTGAGAGCAGCCTGGCCGGCTGCGTCACAGAGCAGTACGGTTTTTGAAGCGCATCAGATCGGAAGTCAATCCACAGGTCCATAAGAGCAGCAGAGTGGTCTCCCTCCCCCCATCGATGTCATTTACTTGGGGATCGTTATTTAAAGAGGGCACATGTAATCAGTGAGGACCCCGTCCACTTCACACACAGCATCTTTCAACTACTCCTGTCTGAAAAGAAATACAGGAGTATCGTAGAGTCAAAACCACCAGATTCTTCCCACAGGCAGTGAGACAGGTGATCGATTGCGCACACAAACCCTCTGTGACTCAACTATTTATTTAATAATAATATTTATTTAATATTTGTTTACAAGTACTATGGATATATATATAATTTGTCTGTGTGTGTTTGTGTTATGTCTGCATGTATGTTTGCAAGAGTGTTGCACCAAGGACTAGAGAATGCTATTTCATCAGGCTGTACTTGTACAATTAGATGAAAAATGAACTTGAACGTCATCACATCAAACTTTATCTTGTTTAGTCATGGGCATATGGCAAATAAAATTAAACAGTAACAAAACAAGTAGGTATAAAGAACCAAAAGCACTACTTTAAAATGCAGACAATCAGCAATATCCAAATTATTCTTCAACTGAACTTATACCTCAACTTTATTTATTCCTCATGGCTTTTTGCAGGGCAGGTCAAAGCCTACAAATTTGATCGAGTTTTTCAAGGAAGTGAAAAAGGTGGTTGACATGGATAGATTGTAGGTGTTGTGCACATGGGTGTTGGTGAGCTGTTTGACAAGATCCTTTATGAAAGCTGATCCAGAAGGTACAGACGTATGAGATCCACCGTGAATTGATGGTGTGGATTCTGAATTGACTGAGCCACAGAAGACAGAGGGTAGTGATGGAAGGATGCTACTCTGGCTGGAGACCTGCAACCAATGGTGCTCTGCAGGGTTCAGTGTTGGGAGCTCTGTTAGCAATTTATACAAATGACCTGGATGAGAAAGTAGGTGTGTGGTAAGTTTACAGATGACTCTTTAAAATTGGTGGAATTGTGGACACTGCAGAAATAATACAAGATGTTGATTAGCTCCAGATGTGGGCCGAGAAATAGCAAATGGGGTTTAACCTGGACAAGTGTCTGGGAGTCAAATGAAAGGGGAATGTACATAGAGTAAAATCCCTTTTTATCTGAAATTCAAGAAACTGGCAGTCTCAAGCAACTGGAAAGAAAATCATGAAAAGATACGGTTTAGAATTGATGAACCTCACCATAACTTCACCAATCACAGAACACACAATCTCCAACAACCAGAAAATTCACTTACCTGGCATCTACCAATCCCCATAGGTGCCAGATACCTAGAGTTTTACTGTAGTTTATTTAAAAGCATTGACCTGCAGGGGATCTGTGGGTTCAGTAAGAGTGTGTGGAGAAGGATACAAGGGTCCTTGTCACAGGTCATCCCCAGAAGCAGTGACAGAGAACTCTCTGATTTATGAGCTGTTCCCAGGGACACTCACAGAGTCAGACATCCAGAACTGCTAGAAGACCATCAACTCTGTGAAATTTTCACTTTGGTCTTCTCGAAGGCTGTTGGTCTTTCAGCACATGGAGATGTAGGTGAGGGAATGTCACTGACTAGCACATTCCAGGCTGCAGGAGTATGTGCTGAGGACTGCACAGAGGCTTAGTGCAGCCAACGTGAGGGCGCTGTGGAGAAGGATCACAGTCTAGAGTCCTCCCGCTACTGGACATTGAGGGGTTGAGACAGAGGGAAAGTCCCTCAAACAACAGAAGAGGTGGGGAGAAGCAACAAGCTGCCACAGTGGCATAATGGTGTAAATCGAATCAAATGTAACAAGGCACAGTGACGGGAATGTATGGATCTAAAAGTACTAGTGGGAACAAGTTCTGAATGGTTTCCTCTTTGTAAATAATTTATTGTGAATAAAGTCTATTTTTTGAAAAAAGAGATCTGTGGGTTCAGGTCCATAAATCCTTGAAAGTGGCCAGGCAAGTAATGTAGTAAGGGTGGTAAAGAAATCCTATGGTATGATTGCCTTTATTATGCTTGGGATTGATAGAAAAGTAAGGAAGTCATATTGCAGATATACAAAACTGGTTATGCTCCACTTAGAATATTATGTGCAATATACATTCTCCCTCACCCTCCATTACAGAAAGAATGTAGAGACATTTATGTAAAACAGTCCTTCCAAGTGAATATGCAGGGGTCATCTATTACATCCGGTGCACCCGTTGTGATCTTCTCTACATCAGGGAGACTGGGCACAGTCTGGGAGATCGCTTTGTTGAGCACCTTGGATTTGTCTGCCACAATAGCATGGATCTCCCAGTGGCCATTTCAATTTCCTGTCCCATTCCCTTGCTGACATTTCTGACCATGGTCTCATGCACTGCCAGACTGAGACCACCTACAAATTGAAGGAACAACACCTCATCTTCTGATTGGGCGTCCTCCAGCCGGATGGCATTAACCGACTTCTCCAGTTTCTGCAAACCCACCCCCCCCCTTTCCTCCAGCTCTTTCTCTCTTACTTCCCTTTTCCTTGTCTCCTTTCACAGAGCCAAAATCAATTCTCACCTTTACTCTTATCCTATCCACTTAACACTTTTTGTTTGTTGGTCTGCAATTTTCTCCTCCCTTCCTCTTCCCAGTCTTTATTCAGATGCCTTCTGCTTTTTTTTTTGCTTATACCTTGAAGAAGGGCTCTGGCCGGAAACGTCAATAATAAATCTTTACCTCTTATGAATGCTGCAAGACCGGCTGAGAACTTCCAGCATTTCTCTCTGTTTTTCTACAATTATAGCATCTGCAGACTTTCGTGTTTTATTAACATTCTGGCTTGATTGGCTGTTTTATTACTTGATTTTCTTCCCCTCCCCAACCACCCAACCACCTGTCAGGATCTCCTTGAGCTTGTTCAGTCAATGGGATGTGTAGATTTCGCTGTCACGAATTCCCCAGTGCATGAAGAGAAGCATGCCCGCAGTATGCGGAAGGATATACTGGCTTTGGAGACGGTCCAGAGGAGGTTTACTAGGTTGATCCCTGGGATGAAGGGGTTGACTTATGATGAAAGATTAAATCGTCTAGGATTATATTCGCTCGAGTTCAGAAGAATGAGAGGAGATCTTATAGAAACATATAGGATTATGAAGGGTATGGATAGGATAGATGTAGGAAGGTTTTTTGAGCTGGCCGGGGAAACTAAAACCAGAGTGTAGAGCTTGTCGAAAGAATCAAAGACTTGTTGATCCAAACCAAGGCTTTTATTAGCAAAAGACAGGAGCTCTTCACAGGTGGCCAACCAGTCCGGAATGATCCGACCTGGCTAGGGACACAACCCTTTAAGGCCCAGACAATAGGCGAGGCTTAGCTCTCAGCCAATCGCTGTAAACACAGTCTAGATACAGTAACTATATACACTATGTACATTGGTGATAGATCTGTACTATCACACAGAGGATACAGTCTCAAGATTCGGGGGAGTAGATTTAGGACAGAGATGAGGAAAAATAGTTTTTCCCAGAGAGTAGTGAATGTTTGGAATTTTCTAACCAGAGAAGTAGTTGAGGCTGCTTCATTAAACATATTTAAAATTTGGTTAGATAAA